>NC_137427.1:20405000-20725000 GCF_964374335.1 Astatotilapia calliptera | reverse complement strand
AAACCACTGAACTAACAGAAACATTTTTCAAAGGAAACTGACTGGATTAAACCAGTTATTAAACTACTGTAGTCATGAATGACTCTTTTTCTTTTCTTTTCTTTTCTTTTCAGATTTCAGCAAAAGCCTCTAAATGCCGCCTCCATCAAAAATGAGAAAATAATATCATGTAAAGGCTGTCAGTGTGCAATATACAAAGATCAAACGCTTTCACTTCAAAACCTGCTCAATCCCACAGAAACTCTTCTTCTCTGGCAAAAATGTCCCCAGCACAACCAATCAGAGGAGACTAATCAGATCATGTGACACTGAAGTAAGTTAAGTCCAATTTATGAGTTGAGATGGTTGGTTTATAATGTTGGCTCCCAACTTAATTTATATAACAGCACTTGTTTTGTGATTCTTTACTCTTCCTTTCTTTTGCCGTACATTATATCCGGTTGTTCAGTCTGACGTCACTAGCCGTGTCTGGGTCTAAACTCCGCTGCAGGTCCATATATCAAACGATCACTATGGGATTACTGAGAGTTGAAAAACTGTCTAAAGTCTTTCATCTTTAATAAAATGATCAGCGTTCTGCTCTACCAGGTGTAACAATTGAGTTTAACATCCAGGCATCCATGAAAACGGAATTTATGACATTTAACGGAGTTAGAAGTTAGCAGGGAGTTAGCACGCTAGCTTCTATCTAAATACAATATAGCATGTCCTGACTGTGGGGTTTTGGAAACAAATTAAAACGTACAGCTCTGCTATCACTTCCAGCATAAATGAAGACAGAAAACTAAACAGCAGTGACGTTTGTAGGGTTACTGAAGTTGGGCTAGCTGGTATATAATGATGTGCTACGTGACCGCTAGCGACACAGCTATGTTAGCATAATATAAACAAGCTAACTTTTTTTCCACTCGATAAAAGTTAATGTGAGTGTTCTCGGTGGTCAGGAACAAATGTAATCGCATGGCAGGATGCTGTAAAAGGACCAAACTTCAGCCAGGAGAACAACTGAGATAATCCATCCACAATACGAGGTTAGTCATTCATATACTGCTGCATGGGCTGGGCTGTAGTTACATCGTAAGGTTTTAAAAACTGAGCTTAAATAAATGATTAGCGGTAATAAAAGCCGAGGGAGGTCAGCAGGGATCACTGACTGTTTTAGGAGCTTTTTGAGATTAAATAGAAGAAAATACAAAACATTAAACATGTTAACAACACAAAAGCCATATTAAACGCAGACTACTTTAGACCCGGAAGTAGGATTCGTCGCGTCATCACTGAACAACCGGATTGTTGTTGATCAGTTTGTCCAGGGTTTCACTTTGAATTCCTTAGTGATTTTGCTACGGCTTTTTTACTTATAGTAAAAAAAAAAAAGAACTGTAAAAACAGTTCAGATTAACATGACAGATTTTGTTAAAAAAACAATACACTTAAGACACATTTTTGGAAATGAGACATTTGATTCAGTGACTATCCTTTTCATTTTCATTTAGTTAAAAAGAACTTACTGGACCTGAACAAAGAAGCCCAATAACAAAAGCTTATTTAAAACAAAACGGCAGGCAGACTTAAGAGGTTTTTGAATCTGAACTCTTTCTTTGTTTTACTAAAACATAAACATCCTCTAGTAATAGGAAGGGAAGACAAAAGTAGTTTTGCGGTGTGGCTGTAGTTAAGCTGGTAAAGCAGGTTACTTTTCTATTGACAGGGATTTTGAGAGCTTGACTCTGAGCTTTACCGAAATTGAAGCGTCTTTGAACACAGCGCTGAAGGCCTGCTCTTTCTTTATGCACAGAGCTGAGTCAAATGGTCAGACACAGTCACTCCCATTAAAGCTGAAGGCGTTCAACTATATTTAACAAAGGGTCGAGCAGTTTCACTCACTTGTTGCTCACGTGTGTGGAGGTAAGAAAGAGCAGAACATCTAAGTGCGTCTTAACACGCTCAATTGCTTTCATTTGTCACCTTTTATAACTGCTGTGAATACAGGTCATACAAACTCTTCGAACAAGTATGCCCTACTTTCTCACAAAAGTGTCTCCCAAATGCTCAAAAGTGCATCAATGCACCAGAGTGTCCAAAGTGACTGTAGTGCTCTTTCCAATTATTTCCATAAAATTGTGAGCAACTGATGTGGAGAGATCAATGTGCTCATAATTAAGAAATCATCGATGAGTAATACAAGCAGTTTCTCAAATTATTCTCAATCGGCAACTATGAATTTGTGACATTGTGTTTGATACATTTATTAAATTATCATTAATTATAGTGCATTAATGTGTTATCAGAACCATCAGAACAGTTAGTCTTTAATGGTTTGGTTAATAAGAAACTTGTGACTGGTCCACGTACCAATTTATTTTGCTAAAATTCATGCTATGCTAGAAAGTAATAATTGACAGATGCTGAGCATGAAATATAAGTTACTTAAAGCAATATTTATCGGCAGTGACCCTAATAAAAAAAAAAAAGTAATGTGAAGCAGTATTTATTATATACTGGAAACGTCTGTCAGCATGTTGTTAAAATATTCGGACCAATAAAACGGAGCACATTTGTCGATTTATGTTGATTCACAGTGTGATTTATAAGCAAATAAAAGCTGATTTTCCATCTCAGAAAAACATCCCAGTTATTACTCATACTGAGTAGTTTTCTCACTGTTTCTCTTTCGTTTCTGTTGTAGTGCATCCTGTAAATACATGTATGCTCTGCATTAGGTACAACTGTTCCAATAATATTAATTCTATTTTCCAGTCAATAAATGGCAGCAGCTGATTGCATTTAGGGATGTACATAATCTAGTTCAAACTGAGCATCGGAGTGGAGAAAAAGGTGATTCGAGTGACTTTGAATGTGGCTGCTGATGTCAGACACACTGGTGTGAGTGTTTCAGAAAGCTGTGATCTACTGGGAGTTTTGCCACACAACCGCCTTCAGATTTTACAGAGATTACTTCAAAAAAGAGAAAATATCCAGTGAGCAGCAGTAATGGTAAAGCAGCCTTGTTGATGTCAGAGGTCACAGGAGACTGTCCAGATTTGCTTTGAATTGATTAAGGGGCAAGTAGTTGAAATAAATACTTGTTGTAATCGATATATGCAGAAGAGCATCTCTGAATACACAGCATGTAAACCTTGAAGTAGATGGGCTAGAGCAACAGAAGACCACGCTGGGTGCCACTTCTGTGAGCTAAGTAGGGATGGGTACCGAAACGGTAGTAACCAGACCAAAAAGCAGCGCACATTTCGGTGCTTTTTTTTTTCCTGAGATGTCACACACTTTGGAATCTAGCCAATCATTTTACCTTTCCACGGATAGTAGGCGGGCCCAGGTACGTACGTTCTTTTAGAGCAGAGCTACAAATTAAAAATGCCCAAGGCGAAGCGGTCAAAAGTCTGTCTGTACTTCACAGCAAAAGATGCAAACTCAGCAGCCTGCAACAAGTGCTTTAAGGTGATACTGTGCAAAGGAGGTAACACCTCGAATCTGATGAAACACCTGGCGACGCATAGCGTTTTTTTAAAAGCACCGTATTCGATAACTTGCTGCAAGACCTTACACCAAGCACATCTACTGCGAGTGTGGCAAATCTCCATTAGTGAGTTAGCGAGTTAGCGCGGATTGCCCCGTGCGTGGGGCTGAACGGTGCTTATCATTTTGCAGAAAAAAAGAGACTGCTAAAAATAAAAACATAAGAGGTTTTTGGACAAAGTTTGTGTTCTCCATTCTTTAAGCACCGGTTCGAGCACCGTTTAAGCACCGGCACCGTTTTAAAAGTACCGATTTGGCACCGGTATCGGATAAAACCTAAACGATACCCATCCCTAGAGCTAAGAACAGGAAACTGAGGAATACAGTGCACATGGGCTCACCAAAGTTGAACAACAGAGGATGGAAGAAACACAAAAGCATGAATCCATCCTGCCATCCATCAGCAGCTCAGGCTTTTGGTGGAGATGCAATGGGTTGACAGATATTTTCTTGGCACTCTTTGGGCCCTTTAGTATTAGATGAGCATTTTTAAAACACCACAGTCTACCCGGGTATTGTTGCTAACCATATACATCCCTTTTTGAACACAGTGTACCCAACTTCTGTAATGTGCTGTGCTCAGATGGGGTCAGATGATATCATACTGGACCTCCACAGTCACCAGAATGCAGTCCAATAGAGATCCTTTGGGATGTGGAGAATGGAGCATCACAGATGTGCAGCCAACATTACTGTAAGTGAGAGATGGACCGATACTTCTATGGCACTTTCCTATTCTAATTTAGCACTAAAAGCTCATTCACCCAAACACACACACGTTTGTGGAACACTTTGTCATTCAGGCACACTCACTGTGTGATTAATGCACAGTTCAGTATCTTGCCCAAGGACACTTCAACATGTAGATTGGAGGAGCTGGGGATAGAACCACCACCCTGTTGATTAGTAGATGAACCTCCTAAGAAAAATTCTCTGCTCAATGCCATCATTTCAACATGGTACAACGCAGTACTAGCAAGGTGTAACGTATGCGTATATGTCCTTTTATTTAAAATGACAAACACTGAGGCAGATTTTAACATTCAATGATCTTTCAAGTGAAATAAGATGAACAATTTTTCCCCCACTTAGCAAATTTAATTAGAAAAAATGATGACCCAGAATATGAGGAAGTCTGGAAAGGAGAAAGTAGAGTGGTTAATTCTGTATTCTTAGCTGATATTACCATAAAAGAAATAGTAGCAATTGTAGAAAACTTTAAAAATAAAAAATCTACTGACTGTGATGGTATAGACATGATTATAATTAAAAAGACTTTAGACTGTATAAGTATTCCTCTTTGCTATATTTTTAATATCTCGTTACAATCAGGAGTATTTCCTGATCGAATGAAAGTGGCAAAAGTGATACCCTTATATAAATCAGGAGATAAGCATAGTTTTAACAACTATAGGCCAGTGTCTCTTTTGTCACAGTTTTCAAAAGTGCTTGAAAAACTTTTTGCGCAAAGACTTGATAGTTTTATTGAAAAAAATCAACTAATAAATGAAAATCAATTTGGATTTTGTAAAAATAGATCAACGGCATTAGCATTGTTGACTTTCATTGATGATATTTCATCTGCCACGCATAATAATAAATACACCGTTGGGGTATTCGTTGATTTGAAAAAAGCTTTTGACACGTTACAACATTTTATTTTGATTTCTAAATTGTATAATTATGGTGTGAGAGGAGTGGCATTGAATTGGTTAAGGAGTTATTTAGAAAATAGGTCGCATTCGGTTACATTTTATTTTATTTGCAGATGACACAAATTTTTATTGCTCTGGAGAGAATTTGAAAGATTTGGTTGAAATGATGATTTCTGACATGTTAAGATTTAAAAAATGGTTTGATGTAAATAAATTATCTTTGAATCTGACAAAAACGAAATTCATGATATTTGGCAATCGTGTAAAGGAGGAAGAAGTCATTGTGTCCATTAATGCAGAATTGATTGAAAGAGTTACTGAATTTCGCTTTTTGGGTGTAATAGTAGATGAAAATTTGACTTGGAAATCACATATTGAGTATATTAGAAAGAAGATGGTTAAAAACATTTATATTTTGTGAAATGTAAGAGATTTATTAGACTACAAAACAATGCGCATTTTATATTTCTCATTGTTTTTCTCATACTTTAGTTACTGTGTCAAAGTTTGGGGAAATACATATGAGAATACTATAAAACCTCTAAACTTATTACAGAAGAAAGTGATACGAATGATTCATGACGTTAAATATAGAGAACATACAAATAAATTATTTATAAAATCGAAATTATTAAAATTAGGAGATTTAGTCAAACTACGGACACTATTAATTACGTTTAAGGCTAAAAGTAATATTTTGCCTTTTAAGTTACAAAGAGTATTTTTAATGTGTTCGGGGGGAGAAGACAGCAGAAGGAAATTTTATTTTAAGCGTCAGCTAGCTAGGACTACACAAAGATTAATGAGTCCAACGGTTAGGGGTATACGACTGTGGAACTCTCTTCATTATACTTGAAATGTGCAATTCACTTGTATTTTTATTTTTATTCCTATTTATTCTATTTATCCCCTTCGTATATTTTATTTACTGATAGAAAGTGTGGTTGGTTTGCCTGAAAGAACTAACTGTGGAAACTGTTGTACCAAGTGTGAAATAAATAAATAAATGAAATGAAAATGAACAATGGCACACACCTAACATGAGAAACCAGACACGCCTTACTCGAGAGGCAGAAGAGTGGAGCATTTCCAACATACCAGTCAATTCATGAGATCCTATTCACCCCCTGATTATTTCCCTGGGCCTTGGCGGCTGGGTGTGTTTGAGATAGACAACAGCCTCTCAGACCCATCACAACAAAGGTAACCAACCACTTACACACCTCAGGGCCTCAGTGTAGTTTCAATACACTTCATGAGCAGATCGCATCAGCACAAAACTGACAGTTGGGAGTGAAAGGAATCCAGGAGGAGGAGTTTCTGTTTTTCTAAAGTTTGTGTGTTTTGGTGTGGCACTGTGTGTTCATCCCTCTGTCTGTGTGTGTGTGTCTCGGTGCAGCTGTGTAACCAGCCACTGTGTTGACAATGCCAGTCCAAACACAAACATCGTTGGTTTTTAATGATGTGATTATCAAGCAAAACACACAAACATAGACCGAAGAGAAACCCACAGCAGATTTGATTAATGTGGTTAATTAATACATACACGTAATAAACTGTTTAAAATTCCGTCTGTTTCTCTGTGTGTCTGTCTGCTGCATTGCAAAAACTTGTGCCTGTGCATAAATTAAAATTAGCAAGATGGGTATGAGTGTGCGCGTACTGTAAGGCACACTCTTTGCAGCATGTGTCTCAGTAGCAGCTGTCCGGAGGCCAGGTGGCTGAACTGACCTCCTATACCTTCAGCTTTACTGCATGGCCATAAACCAAAGATAACACAAACAGCTCCTAAATCAACAGGCTAGACTGATCAGCACCAACATCAGAGCTGACAGACAGATTCACATCTGATTAGCAGCTCTGCAAAACTCCAAACCAGACAGATTTCTTGAAGTGAATATTTCAGCAATAAGTCTTACGGTTTGACTCCATAATAAAAGCATGCTTCCTGTCCTTTTGTTTAGAGATATACACTGTTTGTTTTCCCTGGATTGTTTTCCAGTGTGAATCCCACTTTGTGGAAGTACAGTCCTATAAGAATAAATGCTTTTATATGACTCTGTGCAATTCTGGGCAAAACTAAGAACACCATTATGGCCTCCATAGAAATTTATAGGGTAAGTAGCAGCTTGATGCTGCTAACTGAATGCACTCAATTAATTGATTATCAGCAAGTGTGAGACCTCTATAAACCAGAAGTTTTTGGCCATTTGCTGGTGTAAAGCATTTAGATGTGTATTAACATAATGCCACAATGTGCCCAACAGTATACTGTATGTCCCAGTAAATTCACCCAAGGTCAGACTGTGCAATGTTCAGAGAAATAGCAAAATCCCAAAGAGCTTCATCTCAGATTCTACAATTCTCAGTTAGCATGTCAAGTTTTAAAGTTCTTGACAGTACAATTAGAAAGAAACTGAAAAAGCATGGCTTGGTTTGAAGGATTGCCACAAGGAAGACTCTTCAGCATAACGTAGATTTGCAAAGTTGTATCTGAACAAACCACAAGACTTCTGAAAAAAACATTCAGAAGGCCTCTGATGAGACCAAAGTGAAGATGTTTGGCTATAATTTACTCACCGTGGTTGGCAAAAACCAAACACAGCATATCAACACAAACATTTCTTACCAGCTGTCAAGCACGTTGGTGGAGGGGTGAGGATTTTGGCTTGTTTTGCAGCCATAGGACCAGGAGGAACCTTGTTACTTGAGTCAACCATGAACTCCTCTGTATACCAAAGTATTCCAGGGTCAAAGGTGAGGCTGTCTGTCCTACAGCTATAACTTGGAATACACTGGATCAATCAACAGAACATTGAACCCAAGCACAGTAGCAAATCTACAAGTGTCAGATGTGTCATGTTCACTTGTTAATTCGGGCAGTTTGGTGGAATGTCATTCGTTAAAATTAAGCCTCTTCATTCGTGAAACTCATTATTTGTTTTGTTAATGCTCAAATGTATAATATTTAGAAAAATCGATATGTCTTTGTATGGTAGAGTTCGGTTAAATAATAAAAAATTGAAGTTCTCCAAACCCTGAAAAGATTTCAAGATGAATGTCAACTTTCTCACTTCAGGTAAGAAAAGCTCGCCGTTCTTGGTGCGTTATTGACATTTTCAAATCCTGACTACAGCAATTACTATGAACTTTTAAAAATGTGACCACTTTGAAAAGCTTCTTTGCTTGTGTTATATTTATTTAAGGTCTCCTTTCAAATTGAAAACCAAACAGCATAACTAACATTTAGTGTAGGCACACCACATTATACAATGTATCACAAATTAAATGCTAAATGTAGCCTAATGCTGCTCTGGCCTTGAGAGCTCAAATGCAATCTCAGAACGAACGGAGTAAACACAAGTCAATCAAGGAAACTGGCAAAAAGAAACAGTTTAATGCTGCCTGTTGAAATTATTTATCATCAAATGTGCCTTAAATATGCCATGTACGGTCACTGTGAACCTTATACTATTTATGGTATTTATTCATTATATTTACTGAACAAATGAGACACAGCTGTGTTTCATACTACACGCACTACAAGCTTACTTTTATGGTATGTTAATTTTAATGTTTCAAAGTATTTATTGTCTCTAACTGAACATCAAAAACGGAAAACTTTCCAAAAAGCAACAAGTCCAATGTCTGACCTTCACTTTTGGTAAACATCTCTAAGTTTTGGGCATCTGACCTCATGTGTATCACTAATTCATTCACAGTGAAGACTTCAGTTTAACATGCATTAGGAGTACTGTTGATTAAAAGCAAGCTAGCTGGCGTTGGTTCATAGCACATATTCTCCACAGCCTGGATGCTGCTGTGGTTGTTGATCTCATGTCATTAAAGTTAAGTACTGACAGTGCACTTCATGTAAACTTGGCTACTTATCACTGATGAATACTAATGCACTGAAAATAGCAAGTCTAAGTAGAAGGTGCATGATGAGTCTACAGCCATGTTAGTATGCTGTTAGCATGGAAGCAGGTGTAATGTTCAATATGCTGACAATCTGACTGTTATTGCTTGTTTCACCATGTATATATTTAATACCAGCAGCTAATGGGAATGTCATCATTTATATAAGAATTAACTCATTAAGAAAAGATTTAAAATATTAAAAGTTACCAATTCATCATGCAGTGTATCCAAAGCTCTCAAGACCTTTTACTAACAATGTCATCATGGTGATGGCTCTACAGAATAAGCTGCAGGATTGCTAAAAAACTATAACTGAGGACCATGAATGTCTAATATTTACTGAGATATACAGAACTGTGCAAAGGTTTTGAATCAACCCGTATGTCTTTATGCTTTGCTTCCAAGGAGCCAGACTTTCTTGTATTTTTAAAGTGGCCTTGAGCAGTACTTTTCCAGGATTTTTGAAGGTCTTTGCTTTTTTGAAGGTTTTTTGAAGGTTTTTGAAGGTCTTTGCTTTTTCACTCACCCAGGTCATAAGAATAAGTTAAGCCATTTAACACTGACCTATGAATCACTTAAACATAAAGGGGAACCTAACAGATGGTTTGACGGACATAAAATATTATTTTTGCATTTACAAGATGTTTCTGACAGAGTTACTGCTGAAAACTTTGCATATCACAGCGTGGTGTGTTTAAAAAAGTCTTAAAAAGTTAAAACGCATGTCCTTAGGAAAGAATCCAGCAAAGACCTGACACAGAACATGAGACATGCATCTCGATTTTCAGTTGTTCTGTCTACTGTTTGCTGAAGCCAGTGATGCTGGTTTGTAATATTTGATGAAATTATTAATGCAGAAGGGTACCACGAGATTTTGATCCACCATTGAATACCATCTGGAAACCATCTGATTCACAGCAGCTTCATTTTTCAGACTCACAGTGATCCTAAATACTCTGCAAATACAGTAGAAGCATAACTGGATAGAGAAACACATAGTGGCAAACTGTTGGTCATAGATTGGCCTCTTTAGAACCCGGACATCGATATTTTTTCAAGTGGCGTGGCATCGTGTTGACAGAGAACAGAACAAAAAGCACCCAACATACAAAGAAGAACTTTGAATATCCTTCACGAAAACTCGGGAACTATTCCTGAAGACTACTAAAGAAATTACAAGGTTGTTTGCATAACAAAGTTCAATTGTATTGTCACATTACAATAAATCACTGCACCCATTTCCCATTATAGCAAAATTACAAGAACTACGAGGTGATTCGAGAGGTTCTGAATTAGCCATTGGGCCATTATGATGTTTAGAACCACCAATATGATCTAAAACACAGAAATGACTAAATCGAGCAGTGACGCTCACTGTTAGATGTTCACACGACCAGTTCCTGAATCTAAAATGTCTTATAACATTCAAAGAGTCTTGTAGCTTGACATATAGGCTTTACTTCAATCCTGGGCAATCACCCAAGTGTGCGTTTTTTGTGTTTGTGTACTTTCATTACTCTTGCTTTGGGGGCATACAGTTGCAACTTTCTTTTAGTTTCAAAAAGCATGTCCCAAAACAGAAATAATCAAATTTTATCATGAAGGCATGTTTTAAGACTGAGGGTTATGGTGGGGATTAAGGTAAGTCTCCAGGAAAATAGTGAGAGTCAGTGCAATGCCCTTTGAAGTGATGGAAACACAACTGCATGTGTGCGTGTAAGGAGCAGGCGGGTCAGGTAAGGCTGTGTCTAAACATGCCATGTGCCCTGAAGTCTTGTTGCATCACTGGACATAAAGGGTCAGGCTTAATCTCCCCTCTGATTATTTTCTTCCCTCTGTTCAGCTACAATACATGACCCCTCCTCATCTACCCTGCCCGCTTTTCTTTTTATTAGCCCTACTCTCAAAAGGGGAAAAAAATAAAATAAATAAATAAGTAAGATATACTGAATTTTCTCCAAACTCTAAGCAGACTTTGAGGCTGTGGGAGTGTTTTTGAGGGGTGGAAACATATCAGCATTACAATCACACACAGCTGTTTGTATTCTGTTTTGGGAGCCACAAAGGAAGGGTTCATGAAAGAGAGAGATTGACAGGACAGGACAAGCTTTGCCGCAGCTATGGCATCTTATTAAGATATTTATACTACTGATCCTAATGAAGAATCACTATTATATTATATTACACAGTCCTGTGGAACGGGATGTTTTCACAGGACTATGCAGTCCTGTTAAAAACTGAGCTCATCCGGTACTGCTTCCATGGGAATTAAGAGAGTGAGTAGCAGCCAGGCACTGCTAATCAAATGCACTTGATTAAGTGATCATCAGCAAGCATGACCAGCTCTATGAAAGCAGAAGTTTTGGCAGTTTGCTGGTCTTCAGGTTTGTGTTACCACAATGCTGCAATCTTTCCATGACTGGACATCCCAGCAAATGAACCCCAAGGTCAGAGCGTGCAATGCTCAGAGAAACAGCAAAAACCGAAGAGCTGCATCTCAGACTCTGCAGGCCTCAGTTAACGTGTTAAATGTTAAAGTTCATGACAGTACAATTAGGAAAGGACTGAATAACTATGACTTGTTTGGAAAGATTTCCACAAGAAAGTCTCTTCTCTGTAAAAATAACACGACAGGCCAACTTAGGTTTGCAAAGTTTCGACTGAACAAACAACAAGACCCCTGGAACGATGTCCTCTGGACAGACGAGCCCGGAGAGGAAATGTTTGATCATAATGTACAAAACCAAATCCAGCATCATACCAGCTGTCAACCACGGTGGTGGAGGGGTGATGATTTGGGCTTGTGTTGCAGCCAGAGGACCTGGGGATACCTTCTCACTGAGTTGACTGTGTATAGCAAAGTATTCTAGAGCAACAGGATTTCACAGAGTCCTGTGAAAAATCTTTGATATGACAATTTATGCCTTATCCAGGAATGTGTGTAATAGACTGGTGACCTGTCCAGGGTGTACCCTGCCTTTTGTCCTGTGCCAGCTGGGATAGGCTCCACTAACCCTGGGACTCTGAAAGGGATAACTGGTTAAGAAAATGGATGTGTATTCCTAATCTGAGAGTGTAACTCCAGTAAGGAGTATTTCCAGTAAGGAAATCAGCAGTAAGATTACCCCATGAAGTCAAATGTTTATATTCTCCCACCCAAAAAGTAAATCAACATAAATGTTAACTGAAATAATAAAATGAAGAAAAAAATAAAGGTGGTATTTGACAGTTTCATCTATGGCAGAAACATGAAAAGGAGATTGTTCAAAAGCAACCAGCAATTTATATGTCCTGGGCGCTGGAGGAGACTTGAAGGCTTAAAGGTCTGAGATGTGAAATGGCAATCAATTGATTGTATTCTAGAGAATTATATAGATGGTATCTGTTTCAGAAACCCTCTGTTATATTCCTGTTACAGTGAATAATAACTTAAATATCTAAAAGTTACAACAAAACGTTTTAATCTTAGTGATAGTTCTTTTACATAGTGGCTGCTGGATGGGTTAACAGCTGATCAATGTCGCTGAGCTGACTGTACAGTTATATATATATATATGTGCTGGGGGTAGTTCGGCAAAACAGTGATATTACTAGAAATCACTAGTCCACACAGCTTATCTATTGCTGGCTAGAAACATTGTGAAATACAATTAGCAGATAAATGTATCAGATAATGTCGAGTAAACAAAGTCCTTTCTGAGTAAATATTACAGAACTTCATACGTATGGTTATTTTGTTCCTGTTACAGTAACTGATCAGTACCTATTATGAGTATTGTCGTTACTCAGTAAATATCTAAATATGCAAATACGTGCTGGTCTCCCTTCAGAGTTTCTGAAAATTTAATATTAGAGCTGAAACGTTTGCAAAAGCTTCAGTGTCACGTAATTCCTGTAGTCTTTAATTTAGAGCTACTTGTTGCTATTGACACTGAAACTAACTTTTTTTTTGGTGGATAAAAACAAATCAGTTCAAATCCATTTCAGCTGCTCATCTTGTGCAGTCACAATTATGAGACAGATATAATGAGAGGATTTTTAAGCAGTTCTTCATCCATCCATATAGAAATCCAGGGCTCAGAAGTTGTTTCTAAATTTTCCACATTAGTTTTCAGTCTGAGGCTCGGTCGCCTCCCTGAAGCCAGCTAAATAAAGCATCAGGTGACCGGGACACTGCAGTGAAAAAGAGAGTCTCCTTCCGAGGTCAAACTGTTGCTGTTTGATTGACGGCCAGCTGGAAACCTGCTGCTACCTTGAGGGAAAACGCAATGCGTGGATGTTTT
Source organism: Astatotilapia calliptera (assembly GCF_964374335.1). NCBI lineage: Eukaryota > Metazoa > Chordata > Actinopteri > Cichliformes > Cichlidae > Astatotilapia > Astatotilapia calliptera. The sequence goes on along the minus strand of NC_137427.1, from coordinate 20,711,604 downwards.
GTATTTGTCTGAGAGAGCAAGAGAGAGAGAGAGAGAGTGAGAGAGAGTGAGAGAGCACGTCTGCTGCTGCGTCTGTTCTCTCTCTCCCTATCTCACACACTCTCGGGAGCAGCGCTTTGACGCACCACGCAGAGTTGGATTATAGTATTGCGCGCTGGTCTTTCACGATTTTCTGTCCCTCGCGTTACCCTCACCGCTGACCGGCAGTTGATATATTATGGGGATCAATATCTCTCCGCCACGGTGACCTCTGCTGAGCTTTTCTTTTCTTTTTCTTTTTTTGGGGGGGGGGAGAAAGAAGAGCAGCCGCGGCTTCCTCGCAGGACGCGTGTTGTGAATTACAACCAACAGAGCCTTACCTGGAGAGAGAGAGAGAGAGAGAGAGAGAGTGTGTGTGTGTGTGTGTGTGTGTGTGTGTGTGTGTGTGTGTGTGTGTGTGTGTGTGTGTGTGTGTGTGTGTGTGTGTGTACATGAGAGAGGGTTTCTTTGGATCGGATCAGATCAAGGACCGAGGTGTTTCACTGTCTTTGCTCCGCGGGCACACATTTACATACACAGGCACGGCACTCACCGGGGGGATTTGGGCACCGCATGCCGGGGACATGTGGAAGTTTGCGCCGCTGTAGCGCAGCCAAAGAGCCGCTCTACCGCCTTATCGAGCTCCCCTATTTCTACCCAGGGGGACCCAAGTCCCTGATCACAGTCCTCACGCACTGAAACCCCTCTCAGAGGACCCAAATGTAAATTCAGAACCAGGCATTTCTGAAACACGCGTGTGCTAAGGGAGGACAGCGAAAAGGAGGACGGCATCCCGTTGCGTGCAGAGTTTGGTGAGCTCCTTCGGGGGATTTCGGGGCTTTATCTTTTAACGCCCTTCTGTTTTCACGGTGTTTTTGCGGGTCTCATATTGGCCCCCACTTGCCGCAGTGATGGTGGGAGCTCGGTGCCCCGTTGGCCCTCACCGCTCCCCGGTGACTGTGCTGGGGCTGCTGGTGACTGTTCTGGTCCTGTCCAGCGGAGCAGACGGTCAGCCATGCCCGGCCCAGTGCTCCTGCACCGGTACGACAGTGGACTGTCACGGACAAGGACTGCGCAATGTGCCCAGAAACATACCTCGAAACACGGAGAGACTGTAAGTACGGGATTGTATAGATTTGACTTAAAATTTGGAAACATTGTATAAGAAAAGTCACCACAATGTCGTGTTGCCATTTCTTTTATGCTTAAATGATGAAAAATAACGAGACTGCATTTACCTTTTAATGCGGCGATTCTTCTGAAGGGGTGTGAGGAGTTTAAAGAGTTTATGGAGAAAAAAATGTCACACCTTCTGATGTTTTAGCACCCAAATTTTATTCCGATCAGTGGTTAGGAAATGTCATCAGCTCATATCCTAATTATGATCACACATTATTCCCCCAAAATTTCCTGTCTAATTCATTTGTTTTTAACCGGGAGGCACTGAAAATGTCTCTCTCGAGGACCACATCTTTAAGAGCGCAGAGCTTTTTGTCATGTCTAACCTATACTTTCAGCCTTGTTAACGCCGCAGTACGCAGCTGATGTAAATGTTGGCGTGAGGTATAAATGATAAAAACACTAAAGCTCGTTTTGGTGCCTAATACGAGGACACGTCAGGGCTGATCGCGGAGCTGAAGTTGGGGGGCTGCTGTGGTTGTTGGCGGTTTTGAACTGTTGCATTAGCACAGCCTCCGTAGACCACATCGGTTTGTCAGCAGACCAGCGAGTTAATCAAAAACGGATTTGGACAAGTGGGCTCCGAGTTAAAGAGGCCGAATTTTATCATTAAAAGACCCCTCGATGAAATTAACACTTGCCGATGTAGTGCAGCAGCCACAGCTCCTCTCAGTTTCTCTGACAGTCAGATGACAACCCTGCGTTGGCTACGGAACAAGAAGTTTCAGCAAAAGCCTCCTTCATCAATGAGCACATCACAAACATGTATTAATTTATATTTTTTTAATTAATTTTTTAAAATATCCTTTTTCTTTCCAGGGACCTGAATGCAAACAACCTTACTAAAATCACGAAGACGGATTTCGCAGGGCTGAGGCATCTGCGAGTGTTGTAAGTGACGTTTATTCGGCGAATTTTATTTTATCCCCTCTTTATCCCCTCCCCTGAAGATGCAAAAAGGAAAACAACAATATTCTCTCCCACATGCACTGTTAAGCAGCACCTTGCATATCCAGAAAACTTTCCAATAGAACATCACAGCACAGAGATTTAACAGTTTCTGGCCGTGCTCGGCAGCAGCAGCAGATTCATCCAGCTCTGGAGCTGCTGCACGCAGGCACTGCATCCAGTGGTGGGAAGCTGCGGTTTCACTGAGCCATCATAAGTGTCTAAACAGAATAGCAGCGGCACCTGTTAATGCTGTCGTGTTAATCTGCCAGTGGAAGTGTCAGGAGGGGGCTTATTTTAACCACCGGGCCCCGGGGCCCATGTGCTGGAGTGATTAACGCGCTGGCGAGGAAGTGATGGAGGGTAAAAAGAGGAAAGAGATAGCGGTCATTAGGTGTAACCGCGGAGGGAGGAATGTAGCTGCTGGAAGGGAGGGAAGGGTGGAAGGAAAGGAAGAGAAGGGGGGGAGAGTCAAGTAAGAACAGGTTTCTTTACCTGGGATGAATCCAGATTAAAGAGTTCCCCTGCACCGTCACTGCCGGGACAGGGATAGCTGCTGTGCGCGCTATTCAGCAGCCGAAATGAATGGAAGGGAATAGACATAGTTGGAATTCCTCCAGAGATTATGTCCTTAATTGTGTGTATGTGTGTCTTTATTTGTGTGCTCTAGTTTTCACTTTAGCTATTTCCGGTATGTTCACCCAAAAGCACCATAATTAGCAAAAACACTGCACTTAAAAAAAACCGTGAGAATAGATTTTTTTTTAAATTTGAGAAATTTGTGAGAAGAGTCTTTAAAAATAAAAGTCGCCCCCCCCCCCCCTTTTTTTTTTCTTATGGGGCTGTATTAAAAAATAGCGTTGACTCACTGATAAATCAATTAATTAAAAAAAGAAGAGCTCAGTGGAGATGGCCCATAAAAGCATGTGTGTTTTTGCTTGGTTTCGTCAGCACACTAATCTTAGTGAAGTTGTGCTGGTGTAAGTGAAGGAGTAGTCAGAGCTATGCGGTTAGATAGAGAGTAAATTGGATGATAGATGAGTCCCTGTCCAACTGATGGGCCAGTTTTAAAGTCAATTCTGGGACTCTATCGACCCGCTGCTGATTGTCTCTCCTCTTTCTTGCTTTTTTTAAACCTTCTATCACTTTCCATCTCCACCAATCTGCTTTTCTCCTTTTTTCACACCCAGTGCTGCCTGATCCTTCTCTATTTCTCCCTCTCTCTCCTCTCCAGTGTCAATCTCCTGTGCCCTATCTCACTCCGTCTTTCTCTTCTCTCTCTTATCGCTGGCCCCATCCAGCCATCTTTCTCCTTTTTTTTGGCCTCTTATGGTTTCATCACACAAATCACTCTGTCAGCTCTCACGCTCTGTGTCTCTCTATCACTCTCCTTCCCCCCTCTCATGTCGTTCCTTTTTTTATTGTCCAATTCACATAGTCTCACACTCTCTTGGTGTTTCTCTCTCAGGCAGTTAATGGAGAACAAAATCACCACAATCGAGAGAGGAGCCTTCCAGGACCTGAAGGAGCTGGAGAGACTGTGAGTAATGATGTGTTGACGCCATTGTGTTAATTTAATTCTGTATAAAATCAGTTTGCCCAGCCTTAAAAATTCCAAGAACGCGCATGCCCGTCGATTCATTTGCATATCTGGATGCACAGATCAACAAGTGTCATATAAAATCTCTTTTCAGTTGTTGCATTCACAAGCTGCATTATTTGTCTTTGTTAGAAGTTCTCCAAGTCTGTAGAGCTTTACAAAAAACATTCCCTTATTCTGTGCTTTGGTGACTCTCAAGGACACTGTTTAAATATCCTAACCCACTGCTTACTAACAGCATTAACAGTCCTTAGTGCAAGAGGGGTTTTGAAAAAGCCCTTTGAAGAAAAAATTATTTGGTTTGCCTTTGTCCAATGAGCTCTGAATACTTAGTGACCTTCTAGGACTGCATGTTTCAGTTGAAAGTGGGAAGAATAATGTCAGCAGATTATATTATATACTAGCCAGTGGATTATGAATCATCACCGGAACTTATGGATTTCTTTATCATTTATTTATTTATATATTAACTTGAGTTGCAGCAATACCAGAAATCAAGGACAGGTTGACTTTAGCGATCAAAGCTTTCAGTGAAAATACCTGATGTGACAGCAGTGAAAACAAACTATTTCCCCAAGTTTTTAACATGATCATCCTGCAAGTCATCTAGGGCAGCCCAGAATCATACCAAAAAGGCTATAATGTACCCAACCTAATTAGTGACCCCTCCTGCTCCGTGTGAATGCATGCATCATGTTTTGCCACTTTTATGTCAGTTACCCCAACTTGGCCTCCTGCAAATCTGTTCATGTGGCAAATGTTGAGTCTGAGTGCCATGGAGGTGAATGAAGAACAGTCAGAAGTTTTTACAATGCCAGCCTGGTATCACAAGTCAGCATCCAGACAACATAAGGCCTTTATAACATAATTAACACACACACACACACACACACACACACACACACACACACACACACACACACACACACACGCATTTACAAAAACAGACATATTGGCATATGCAGAGAGATATCCACCTGGACAAACACACACACACACACACATACACAGACTAAAAAATAAAAATAAAGCAGTTCATCTTTTTTTATGGCTCTTGTGGGTAAATTTGTCACAAGTCAGTGGGATGAAAGTGATAAAATGTGACTTTTTTGGATGCTTTGGTGTTGACCCTGTCATGCCTGGTTTTTCTTTGCTCTCTGCTGCACTATAGCTGCTCTTTGTTGACAGAGAGAGAGAGAGAGAAGCTCTGTAGACCACTATAAGGAATCTGCTAGTGTTTCTCATGCAACCAGCACTGGGCTCTGTCCAGCTAAGCGGTTCTGGGAATTCCTACTCAGAGTTGGTGACAAAAAGGGCAAAATTTAACTACATATGGTCTGGATTTAAAAGTAAACTTTGATAATGATTACCCTCCCTCCAAAGAGATGGTGCAAGCTAGTAAATACCCTCTTTCATGCACTCACATAAGCAACACAGCCTTGAACATAGATTGTAGTGTGGTAACAGCAACAGCTGATAAAGTCTTAGATATCTAATGTGAAATCATGCACGATATGGCTGTCTCTCCTTTTCTGTCTTGTCTCTGACAACAGCAAACTTTCTGACACAACATGGCTGTCTTCTGTTGTCCTTGCAAGTTTTCCTCTGTAATTCAGCTTCTCTTGCGTGGCATGTTCACAAACACAAAGATGGAGTCAGTCATCAATGCCCCCCAACAGCTACCATACAAAGGCGCGTCTCTGGAGTCTGGAGTCTGAGGGCTCATTTCAAAGCCCTCCGTCCTCTTGGGGGCTGGAGGGGGCCTGCTGGGCACCACAGCCCAGAGGAGAGGGCCTTAAGCTTGGCTGACAGATCCACACTGACTGCCCCCCATGGGGGCAGAAAACGGTTCCCCTTCACATCTTTTTTTTTTTTCTTTGCGACAGGCCCCGAAGGGCCAGGCAGGGCTGGGTCAGGTGTAGGGCAGTAGCCTTGGGGGTACGGAGGAGGGGCATGTGGTTGAAGGAGGTGTGGAGGAGATAGGCATGTCACAACACAACTGTGCACATATCCAAACACATGAATGTGTTTGGATACACTCGTGCATGCGCATTCACTTACGCAAGGCTGCTCTGTCAGTACTGGTTTTATCTTGATTTGGAGGACCCCCCCCCCCCCCCCCCCCAAACCCACTCGCGCCGTTTTCATTCATTCCTTAACCTCTCCTCACGTTTTTGCTCCTTACGCACCCATCTGGCTCTCTCTCTCTCTATTGTCCTGTGCATATAGGAATGCTATACATTCTTTACTCTCACCCTGTGGGTGTAGAATAGTTAAGTGAGGAGTTCCCGATCCTCTTATCCTTCACTTACTTGACTGTTTTACAGCCCCTGTTCAATTCAAAGTGTGTGAGAATGAAGGAGATAACAGCCTCAGACATGCAGGGAGAATGAAAGCGATATTGCAGGTACCGTGACAGTAATTTCAGAGAAAATCAGTCGGCTAAATCCTTCGATAATTAGCCTGCAACTGACTGATCACATTATTTAAAGATAATTTTTACCGAGATGAGTAATCGCACAGCTGATTACAGTGGTGAGATGCGTCTATCAACAGCAATTACAAAGTAGATAATGAAGCCTCAAATCAAGTGATCGTGCTGTAATATGTTGACAATATGAACAGCAGAAGATAATTGTAACAGTGATCCCAGATAGCGGGGGTATGGATTTCAAAGAAAAGCTCTGGATTAGTGCGAAATGATTAGCTCTAAAGCCTGTGAGTGATAAAATTGTTCCCGCTGATCATTTCAGGGCAAAGTTTACATTTTTTTTCTCCGTTTTTACTGAGCAGTAGAGCTTGAAATTATCTGCGCTGTGAAGACACAAAGCCATTTTCACCACAGCAGTTCTGTCTAAAAAGCCATTCGAGATAGATTTTTCCGAGTCTCTGCTGCACCCAACATTTGTTATGTTTGTTGGTACACACCAGTTCGCGGAAAGTTTAGAGGAAAAGCTGCCAGGCGCTGCTGAATACGAATGATTTTAACCTGATAGCAAAGGAATTTAGTGTTTAGGAGATAAGACTGAATTTCTGCATTTCTGTGTTTTAAGGCAAGAGATGGTATCTTTCATTAGTGTTTAAATAACAGATCAGATTAGAGAGTGTAAATCTCTGGTGGGTGATAGATATTGGCTCGCTTTGGATGCACGAGCTGTGAACCGAAAACATGAACTGTTGAACCGCATTCACACCCATTCACACACACACACACACACACTGGTCGGTTTGAAGTGGTTTTTGGAGTGGAGACAGTTTCTTAGGTTCGTGGAAATGTCTGCAGTGTTTTGGGTTTTAACTTTGGTGCGTGTGTTTGTGTGTGTGATAGACTGACTGTTAGTTCAGCATGTGTATTATGGCTGCAGCAGCATTGGTGGAGTAATAATTGGTTTCTGAGGCAGTTTGTTATTTTCAGTCTGCAAGGCTGTACTACTGCGCATCAACATGGGTCTGAGGTGTTAAGGTTGCGTGTGCGTGTCAGACTTTTATGTTTGTGCGAGTATTCATGTGTGTATGTACAGAGATTTGGCACACTGTGCATGTTTGCGAGTGTGTGTTTACTGTGCGGTTTCTGGGCTTCTAGCATCTGTTTATGACTGCGGGGATTATCACCATGCTGCAGTGTGACATTAGCTCGGCGGAGTGACTCTCACACCTCGGACTACTGGCTACTCCGTCTTCATTCTCTTCCAGCCAGACTTTGACTAATGAGACATGGCTGTGGAAGCACTCTGAGGCTGTTTGTGCACACACACACACCCTCACACACTGTGATATAAAAGATAGAGATACGTTCTTTCAGATGTAGAAGGAAAAAGGCTCAACAGTGGGTGGTAATTGCAGACTAGTTCAGCCTATAAATGTGTGGCATGTGGAACTGGTTCGTGCTACATATTTGTCTTTATATACAAAAACATCAAATAAACTAAATCACTACATGACTGGAGAGATTTCATTGTTTGATTCAGAAGTTTATGTTCAAGCAAATTTTTTTGCAGAACTTTAAAAGTGAAGTGACAGTTAGCAGCCGAGTCAAGCTCAGTGGTGATGGAGAGCTTGCAATAGGTTGACTGTTGAGCTGTTAATCTTTTAGACAGTGCTTCCTTAATTAGGCTAATGCAGCAGTTCAAATTAACAAAATACTGAGAGCAGAATCAGCGCTGAAGACCAAAGTGAGAAATGTGCAAAGTGGAGTCGTGAAAACTGCCAAGTCAGCTGATGTAGCCTCTGTAAGTAACAGCAGACTTTGGAGGTCTTAGTTACAATGTAACTACAAAACATTTCAGCCAGGCTAAAATGTTTTGTAGTTACATTGTAGCTCTCAGATTTAACTGAGAAACTTGTTAAGAATCATCACTGTTTTTTTCAGTAGTTTTGTTTCATAAGGGAACTTTTCAAATCTCAGAAAAATGATTTGTAATTTCTGCCTCTAATGAACAACGCTTAACCATTTATGTGGTTTATTACAGAAATGTATTTAAGATTGTTTTAAATGTCCTACATATCATGTTGGAGTAAATCACATGTGACGTCAGACACATTGTGCGTGTCATGTTCATGCAGAGTTTATGTTGGGGCCGGGGAGTCATAGTCAGTACGATCTAGTGTGTAATGACACATAAGAAGTCCAAAATGTTTGATTACATGTATAATAACTTCAGCTGGACCCTTTATTCTCATTTCCAGCTGCATACTATTATTCTTGGACTCCACTAGAGTTTCCTTAATTCAAAGTTTAAAATAATCCTTATTTATCTTATACTGGATGCTGGTTCACTCCCTCTCATCTGCTCGCTGAAACAAAACACTTTAGCTCCTCAACCTTGAAGGCCACCCTCTTTTGAAGCCAACTTTCTTTTGATTGGCTGCCCTACAGAAACAGAAACTTTGATCAGCAAGAAAGTAGAGATGAGTAGAGAAGAAAAACACACACACGCTATCCGAAATGGGACACTCAGTCTGAAGGCCAAGCTTCTGGCTCACGGGAATTATTTGTACAAACACTGAAATCGATATTTGAAACTTTGGCAATGTTTAATGTTTAAAATAAGAAAATTCGTGGCAAGCGCACTTTAATGTTATTCGTGTTATGTTCATATGCAGTGTTGCAATGATTGGCTGAAATGTCTGGTTACGTATGATGGTAGCCTTTTATTTATTTTAAGTATGGCAGGCGGTTTGTTTCTGTTACAGTCTACTGTAAATAACTAAGTTAATTTTTTTAAATTAATTTCAATGATTTAATTAATTCAGTGCATAAATTCGTCGTGAAAATAATTGTTGGCTGCTTTTTTTCTACATCACTGTATTTGGAGCTGCCCATCAGAAGTATAAATGATCTGTTTTTGATATCACCTTGTTTGTAATGTGTGAGAGTGTGCGAGGAAAGTAAAACTGTTTCAGACTTTTATAATATTTGTAGAACTAAAGCAGGAAAAACAGAAGAACTCTGCACGGGAATCCTGGTCTGTAAATCTGAACAATCTCTATGTTGCTAATTGCTAAATATATTATAGATAATGTGATGATCAGACGGATATTCTAGTGAAGAAATGAATAAAAGGTTAATTAAAACACACTGATATCTCGGCAGCACCGTGGAGCAGACTGGATTTGATCTCTGTGTCCTGTCTCTACTTCATTTCGTGTTTCCTAGTCTGACGGCATTGCCTCTATTTTAAGGCGATGAGCTCATACCAGCTCTCTGCTGTCGTTCCTCCTCCCTACCTCGAACACCAGTCCGTACACTCTCCCAGGGGGATGTCTAGCCCACTAACGGGCGCTCATGGCTGGGCAGGACCTACAGGGGGAGTGTGCCTCTCCGTGGGGCCGTGTGGGGCTCTTAGCTGCCAGAAGCAGCGTTAACGGAAGAGGAGTGAATAATTTAGAAACATCATTTCTGCGGGACGTTAAATATTTAAGCAGCCTCTGATGTAACTGTGGAGTGTGAATGTGTGTGTGTGCGCGCGGGCACGTTCACATATTTGTGCTCTTGTGGGTGGAAGATGGACACAGAGGGGGTGACGTTATTTAAGTCCACATCGGCTTCTAGTGATGCAAAAAGAGGTGAAAGACAAAGGTTAAGAGGAAAAAGTCAACGAGAGAATGAAAAAGAGATTTGGGGAAGTTTTGAAAGGAGCTGGTGTTTTTGTTTGAAAATGTGTAGTACTTCTGTTAGTTCGTATGTTTTTTTTGTATAAATCACACTCAAGTTTTCTTCGTAGTTTGAAGTAACTTCTAGTTCCTGCCGTGTTTTCTTTCTTCGTCCCCTCCTCCTCTCTTCATTCCCATCCAGTAGCACCCAGCTCAGCATCCATCGTTTGAGCCTGTCAGTGTGTACGGGTGTGTTTGTGTCAGGGTTAAACTGTTTCAGCAGCCTGTCTCTCATTGTGTCACTCTGTTGCCTCCCTCTCCTCTGACACACATCAAGCACACACACATCAACACACACTGCACACAAACCTCTTCACTCCACTCAACCAGGGTTAAATGATCGCACCCAGATTATTAAACTCACCCGAGTCGTCTCCACTGTGTGTGTGTGTGTACGTGTGTGTGCGTGATGGGTTGTTGTGAGTTCTTCCCCTGTGAGGGCCTTGTTTACTCAGTGGGGTCCTTTTCACACATTCGGTAGCCCGGCCAGACTGCCTGTTTGTTTTTCCCACATCGTCTCCTCTCCTCCGTCTTTGTGGCAAAAACGCCCCTCCGCCCTCCCTCCATCTGAACCCCTTCCCTCGTCTTCCTCCGCCTGCGTTCCCTCCATCCTTCTCGAGTTCACTGTTTGTCTGGCAGCCATGTTGTACCCCTAAATCATGGATAACCGTTTTCTTTCAGTGTCCATGCATGACCACGTATGTGTGTCTCCATCAGTCTCCCAATTATTTCATGCTCTCAAATCGTATTACAATCAAAACAGTGTAACAGAATTTAATACAAAGTCCAGGAAACACAAATCCTACTTTAAAACAGCTAATTATACACAAATGTACGAGCATCCAACCGCAGTCTTTGGAACGAGCAAGGTCGAGTTTATTCCCTAATTCCTGTTGTATTTCTGCAGGCGCCTGAATCGGAATAATCTGGCTGTCTTTCCCGAGCTGCTTTTCCTGGGAACAACGAAGCTTTACAGACTGTAAGTCGTGTTTTTATTTATTTTTTTTGTCCGTCACTCGTTTGCCCTCCATGGTTAACTGAAATATTCTCTAACTATTAGTATGTTTTGCTAAGAAGCCTTAAGATGATCTAGATAAACTTTGGATTCATGTAATGGTGTGTTTGTGTATATCACCACAACGTTTGCACAGTTCACTGAATAGGACTCAAAATTATGTGAAAATGTATGTTGCAGATGCTGCAAAGCAGAGAAAAAAAAAACAATGAGGTTTTGCTGTGTGACCCAGTCTGGGTGTTTCACTTGGATGAAGGAGTGAGAGAAGTGAGAGAGCAGATTTTACATGGCTCTCTCCATAAAAGCCAGTTCAGTAGCTAATGGAGATTAGCACTCCAACAGCTGCTGCCCACTGGGAGAGAGGTGTGTATCTGTGTGTATGTGTGCTTGTGTGTGCTTGTGTAGGAGAGGATGAAGAGGAGAAAGTGAGCATGACCGACTTACTGGTATAAGCAGTGAACAGGTTTCCCTCCTGAAGTTACATTTTGTGTTTCACGGGCAGAAAACAGTTTTCGTTACAGAACATAAATGTTCCAGGTTGCATTGAAGCCGACGAACCACTGTTTGTTGTCATCGAGCACCTTCCGCTCCCCTCGCTGCCCCGCCGTCTGCGCTGCAAACCGAGCACTACAGGGCTGGGCTGCAACGCCACTGAAACTGTGGGAACTAACTTCCCGTCACGGTCATTTGCGGTCTCAGGGAATAATTATGGTTGCATATATTTATGTGAGTGGCTGAATGTATTTACAGTATCTGAAACAATATTGAAATGCTCAGATGATTCAGAGTGTGTGAAAGTTGTTTATGTTCTGCGGCTGCCGCAGTGGCCGGCTGGGCATGACCTGTTGTGTCTAAGGGTGTGTGTCTGCCTGTGTTTGAGCAAATGTGTGCGTGTGTGTTTCCCAAGGCCGAGAGCTGGCATTTTGCTCAGCGTGTGGGCTGAGGTAAAAATACTACTTGGATATATTGCTCTGTGCTCAGCTTGTTGTAGACAAGTTGAGTGCGAGTGTATATCTGCCTCTATATGCATGTGTTTGTGCGAGCCTCAGTCCTCCAGGTGTATGTGTTTAGAGGAGAGCCCCTCAATGGCAGCTCATCTTATCTGAACCGGCACAGCTCGTTCCATAGAACCACATTTAAGCTGCAGAGTAAGAAAAAAAACGCAAACTTCCACAGAAAAATGCTGTTAAACAGGTTTCTCAGATGTATGGAACTCATTCAGCTTGAATGGCGACCACAGAGGTTTGGCCAATAGTATTTAAGGCTGTTTGGTCAATATTAAATCCTACGTCTGCTTCTCTACACCCCCTACAGTTTATTTTAATTTTAGAAATCGCAACGAGAAACCCCTGAGAACCTCTGAAGTGGGATCTTGTTAAGTTTTATATTGAGGGTTGTAGGTATGTGCTAACTTGACCGGCTTTGGTTCTTGCAACAGTACTTCTATAAATGAACACTTGCTCAACCTGCTATTATGAAAATTATGTTTTCACTGTTTTTGGGGCTTGGAAAATCTGTGTATGTGTGTGTCTGTGTGTCTGTACAGGAGTATTTATGGTATGTGTTCAATCTTTGCTCAGCACAGCGGTTTAAGGCATTCGGGACTAATTTAAACTGTTTTGAGGTTAGGTGTGAGAGATGCCTTTGAACTTGTGCAGTTAGTTTGTTTAGTGAAATACAAGTCTGAGCATGAATCATGCCTGAATTTTGTTAACCTGCAATAGTAAGGGTAACATAACTTTGGCATATAGCACACTGGAGAGTGTTGTGCCATCTGATGTTCTACATAAATTCGTTTAGTATGCTACGCACCATTTGATTACTGTAGAACTGCAGGGAGACCTTGATCCATATTGCTGGAGATGATTCAGACTTGTTCCCGTGGGTTTGTTGGATTTGTCACAGGTTCTGTTCATAGTTAATAAGAACAGAATTTCTACGCAGACAGGAGTGGAGGGTGTCTGCTTTGGTGGCTTCGGGATTTAATCTTTGCTTTTTGAGGATGATGTAGTTCTGTTGGCTTCACCAGCTCAAACTCGAGTGGTTCACACCTCCAAGTTTGAGGCTGTGGGTCTCAGATGGAATAGGGTGGAGCACCAAAGTGGAGGAGTTTAAGTACCACAGGGTCTTGTTCAAGAGTAGGAAGAGAGTGGAAGAAGACACTGACAGAAGAAAAGCATGGCTGTCGATTTGTTGGTTGATCTACATCACTAGCCTCATCTGTGGTCACGAGCTCTGGGTAGTGACTGGAAGAAAGCGATTGCGGATGCAAGCTATGGAGATGGGATGAGTCCCCTCTCACTGATCAGTCAGAAGGGACTCAGAGTAGAGTCGCATCAAAATGAACCAGTTGAGGTGATTCGGGCATCTGATTAAAATGCCTCTTGGATGCCTACTGTGTGAGGCGTTTAAGGCATGCCCAACCTGGTGGGCATGCCTGGAGGAAGAACAGAAATGGAGGAAGAACAGATAGCATGTTGTCACGCAGGTTTTTAAGCAGATATTTGGAAGCAAATAGGAGCCTCCTTTGCTCAGTGAAAGAATGCAGCATAGTGCAGGTCTTGTTTTAATATTTATAGGCTGTTTTTTTTTGCTTCAAATCTTTATCAAACTAAATATTTAGACTAAAAAAAACCCAGTTGTTTTTTATTGTGCTAGAATACAACATGAACGGAATATGAACACAACTTTTTCAAATGACTCACAACTGAAGCATATCATCAAAAGCACCTGCAGTGGCCCAGTTATTGCATGAATATTTATACTGTGCACACAGAATGTCTCTCTGATCACTGAATTTCTCATTCATCCATTTCTCGGTTAAACTTTAAACTGGATGACACCGTCCAAATATTAGCCGTGAAGCCGAAGGTCGAAATGTCCTAGAAAAGGCTGCTGTGTGCTTTCTCCTAAAGCCTTGCAACTTTGGAAAGAAGGTTTCTGTGATGTGGTGACAGCTGACATGCTCATACTTGTGCTCCAGTGTAGTGAGAAGACAATAAAACCCTGTATTATCTACAGCTGACAATAGCTGCTTTTCAAAAACAGTGTACTTGGTAAGAGCTTATGTTATTTTTACACACCGTGGGTTGTCTCTGGACATATTCTCACACTTTTACTTGTTGCTCGCATTAGTAAACTCCTTGAATGCTTTGTCAGATGTTTTATCATATTGCTTGCATCAAAGGTGATGTTTGACAGTCCCCTCGACAATTTAGCAGAGCTCGGTCTGCAAAAAAATGTTTCCAGCATGCTACCTGGCAAGGATGGCATGCTAAAGTGTTGTCACTGGGCAAAAAGGCTGTAGCTCACTGGTTGCCATGGATATTTGTATCAAATTTTGTGCCAACCTACTGAAGAATTTGACATATTTCTCCAGATTTCTAAGAATTTTGGCCCGTTGGTGGAAGTAGAAGAATGGGATAGATCACAGGAATTGTTAGGATGAGACCATAAAATTTCATGGCGTGTCCTGTGCTTGCAGCTATTATATCTCTAGAGTTATGTAAATTTTGATGTCTTTACTGACATCTGTGTTTCCTCCATAATGGCTAAAAACCAGTGAAATCCAGCAGTGAACATTTTGCAGCTTTTTGGATGGAAATTAGCTGCTTCTAAAGAACAAAGTTTTGAGTTTGAACATGCTTGTCGTGGATATGTGATGTGCATAAACATAAAAAAGGGAACAGCAAGTCTAACTGCTAATAAAAAGTCGTGTGTCTTTTTCATCATTTTCATTTGCAACACCTGTGTCTGCACCCCTCCATCCTTCACCTCCCACATTACACATGATCGCAGCTTCCCCAGCACCCGTGGGCCCAGACTGCATTAGATTATGAAGACAAACACACGCACACACACATCTGGAGACACCATGTGGTGGGCATATCCCCAGAAAACTCTCTCTTTGTGTCTGTCTCTAACACACGCACACAGCCCTCCTTTTCCCCCTTGGCCTATTGTTGAACACTGAATCCACCCTGCAATAATACTGAGGGCCACAGCTGTGACTGTTTGTTCAGAGAAAGAGAGCAACTATAGAAACTGTGATTAAACAGAGCCACTTCATTAGATGGAGTCTGTAAAAAGAGACAGGCTAGTAAAATCTCACTGCAGTGGGCAATAACCAAAAGTTACCTGAGCCAAACAAAGACAAGGTCGGAACATACACATACAGGCACAAATCTCCCGTTTTATGCATTCTGACTGTGGCAGGTCCCCACGCTTCATCCCATCAGGTCTCCAAATTGACCTTCGTCACAAGCAAAATTACAAAATTAATAATAGATCAAGTATAAAGAAAAGCTAACAAAGAAACAGAACAGCACAATACAAACCTCAATTCTGAAAAAGCCAGGTCGATGTGTGAAAAGCCAACAATGCGACAATCTGCAGGTCTGCAGAACGTCTGATAGGGGATTCTCGGCAGTCGTGGGTCTTCTTTTTTGTAATTTGTGTTTCATGATACTCCAAATGTCCAAAGCTGTGGTCTGCAGGTAGGCCAGTTCAGTGCATGGACGCTTCTACCACAAACCCATGCTGTAGGAAAAGATGGAGCATGTAGTTTTATCATTGTCTCACTGAGATGTGCAGAACCTTTCCTCAGATAAAGGTTGTCTGGATGGGAGCATACATTGCTCTAAAACTTGTCTAACTTTTAATATTAATGGTGCCTTTCCACATGGGCAAGTTGCCTATTTCATAGACACAAATGCATCCTCCATAGCATCAGAGCTGCAGGCTTTTGAACTGAGTTCTGATAACAAGCTGGATCGTGCCGCTTCTTTTTATTCTGGAGGAAGTGGTGTCCATGTTTTCCAGAAAGAATTTCAAATTTGGGTTCCTCTGACCACAAAACAGGAAATGATAGAAAAGGACGATAGGTTTGGTCTTGGTCAATAGGACAGTGCTCAGTCAACAGAACAAGAAAAGGTCACAAATATGGTCAGGTCTTCAAGTTACTGCTCACCTTTTAACAATTTTTTTTTATTAACATACAATTTTATCTGAATAGACTTATAAACATAAAAGATAAAAGTTAGAATGGTGCATTTCTCCTATTTCTGCTCCTTTGCCTTTACGTCTTTTTAAAAATGTTCCTGGTAGTTTTATATATTACTTGATTTGTACCAGAAAATATATTTCTAATATGTTTAAATATTGAAAGTGTATTCCCAAGAACTTTGACAGCTAGCCAGCCATTGAATACCTGTGGGAAACAGATGAAATGTTTGGTTTTTCAATTCTGCTTTTTGTCCACTGATTCCTGTAGAAATGCTCAGCAAGTCTTGAAACCACTGCCTAGTTTCTATTTAACCTCTTAGCCTTTTAAAATCTGTCATAAACGATAACAAAGGCGCTCAACTGGATATAGATATCTGCTAGCTATGCTGAGATCACTGAAATATTATAGTTTCTATATAATAATTGTTTCGTAACCACCACTGAACAGCTGTTTCTGATGCATTTTGTAAACAATCCACAGCCTTTGTGATTTGTCAGAGGTGCATACAGACACAGTGCAACATTAGGTTTGCTTCCTCTCCTCTGTCTCTTGTCTGCCTTTGCTGGACAGAATTCAGTAGCGAGATGAAAGAGGGAAAGATGAAAGACGGGTTGATAAAGGGATGGGGTGATGGGAGGATAAGAGAATGGGTCACTGCTTCCACAGTTGAAGAGTATGAGTATGAGGCTAGATTCATGTGACAGTTTTTTCTTTGTGGACACTTCTGGTCAACAGCAATGGCTTAGCAGGTGCCACTACAGGAGATTTCTTTATTTTTATTTTAGCTTTCCTGCGTATTGTGTTACGACGGTAGAAAACTATGACAGGCTCAGAAGAAGGGAGCCAAAAAAATCTAACTAAAATAACATCAGTCTGACAGAAAACATGATGGAGGAATGTTATTCATGTATTAGTCAAAGAATGTTTGTTTTTTTCATTTTGAAATGCAACATGTATTACGTGGAAAAGAAATGAAACACTGATTTATGTAGACTACATAAAACCTACTTTTAGGCAATTTGCTCGACTCTGAGCTTCCTATTGTCCCATTGTGGGCTTGCAGGTGACTGATGACACCGTTGCAAATGTGGGAAAACACAGGAGTTTAACGTGCACCCATTTGGGGAAGCACCATCAGTCAAACAAACAAAACACGAAACTCTGGTGTGAGAGAGATACACACAATAAAATAAGAGTTTATTTTTCACTTCCATCATCACGAAGCATTTACACTTTGGTATCAAATCATTTACTATACAACGTAATTATTTAATTATTGGGTTATCAGCCAAACTGTTATAGAAAAATCAGACAATGATATTTGCTGGGTCTCTATTTTTTTTAAGCCTTGACCTTTAAGTTTTACTAACTGGTTCAGTTTTTATGTTTAAAATATCTCATCACCACGTTGTTCCAGCACACAGCAAAGGTTTTCATCAATTTCAAAAATTATGAGTGGAGGAAAAAAACCACTTGTCTCTCCACTGAGAAGGAGAATCAGCATCGAAAAGTTGACTGAGAGGTGGAACGTCAGGTCTCTCGCACATTTAAGCAGAAATAAAGCGAGGTTCGAATTAATGAGCTGGTGAAACAACGTTTTGCGGTGTGTGTGTGTGTATATATGTGTGTTTATGTGTGTGTAATAGTCTCTAATCCTCTGCTAAACGGTGCCCTGATGAGGCTTTACCAGGCAGCAGTGTTGCTTAGCAGCCTTGAAGGTTGTGGCTTTGTCTTGTGCGAGAGCTTAACCCTGCTGCACACACACAAACTCGCCCGAGACGACAGGCCTATCATAATGGTTGCACTACAGCATCGATGCATCTTTCATAAGATTTTGCCTTTCCCCGTTAACTAACAGAGAGGGAGGGGGAGAAAACACAAGGAAGTGAGAGGTCAAAGGTAAAGAAAATGAAATTTTCTCTGAGTAAATAGTGTTTTTTAATTAAGACAGAGAGCGTTAGGGCATTTTAGTTGCCACAGAGATGACGACCTTATGGACCAGCAGAGGTCAAAGGTGAGGAATGTTCCAATCAGGAGATCTAAGCACGTGGTGATTTAAAAGGCCGAGGAGGGAAAGTGTCCTCCCTCGCGCTGACTGAAACGATGATAAATTAAATGCTTACTAATGAAAAGTCCCACATGGAACAGCTGTTTGTGCAAGAGATTTGCTGGGAGTTGTTTTTATACTCTTTGATTTGGGGAACTTAACCAATGTGTTTTTGGCCTGTGGCTTTCATTGATGTCATTATCCAATAATTTACTTTTATTGAAGAGTCCGGGAAAACAAATTAATAAAATGCACAAGATAATCAATCACATATACGCACTAAACTTAAATGTGAGATGTTTTTTGTACTCTGGTAGTAGATTACAACACCACAGAAGTGGGAAGAAAGATGCATCAAGTGACACTGAATGTGGTCTGGTTGGTCTGAGTATTTCAGAAATTGCTGATCTACTGGGATTTGATTTCATGAATGGCCACACTGTTAAATAACTACTTGTTACAACCAAGGAATGAAAAAGGTTATCTCTGAATGCTCAGTTCATTAAACCTTGAAGCATGTGGGCTACAACGGCAGAAGATCACACCGGGTCCAATCCAGTCTGCCAGGAACAGAAAACTGAGGCTACAATTTGGACAATCTTTGAAAACTGAACAGTAGATCATTGGAAACATGTTGCCTGGTCTGATGAGTCTCAGTTAAAAACACTGATCAATTGTGCCTTGTGTAAACGGTTAAGGCTGGTGGTGGGGCTGTAGTGGATTTCTTGGCACACTTTGGTACCAAATGATTATTGAAAGCCACAGCCTACCTGAGCCCAGCTCACCAGTCACATCGTGGATAGATGCTTCAATTGTGTGATGCTGTCATGTCAATATGGACTAAAATCTCTGAGGGAAGTTTCCACCACCTTGTTGAATCTATGCCATGAAAACTTCTGAATGGGCTCTAACAGAGGTACTAGTAAGTTGTAACTAATAAAGTGGCTGCTGAGTATAGAGTGAGTCTATGAGATTTCAGGTGCAGTGTCTAATTAGCCAAAGAGCCAGTGAATAATTTACCAAAATATGCACAACAAGGAGTCTATTTGGGTATAAACTGAACTAACTTATAGCATCAAAGTTCATTTTTTTAACTTTACAAAATGTGGTTTTACAAATTATTTACTTGTAGTCTTTTTTCCCCGACCTGCCTTTTAAAAAGATCCGTATCTGTTGGCAGCACAGTTTGGCCACTGGCTTTGTGTACATACGATATGCAAATATCTGCCATTATGTTTCTCTGAGGAAATGAAGTTAAGCCTTTGCAGCCCAAGACGCTTGCGGGTGACCCCTCCCCTTTCCCTGCTGTCTAACAAAAATAGACACACACTGACACAAACACATCGCATTTACCATTCAGCAATATTTCCTGCCCCCTCCTGTTTCTCTGAATGCGCTTTAACAGATATAAAAACTCTCACACACATTCGATCCGGAGCGAACGCGCACACACACGAGAAAACAGCTCTTTTCAGATCTTTTCAGCATGCATAAAGACATATTGTCGGAGAAATGTTTTCATTGGGACTCTTGGATCACACACATCGACTCCAGCCGAAGGGGGGGGATAGGGGGAATAGGGGGATGTTATTTTGCTTTCTTGTGGTCGACTTTGTGTGTTTTCAGACATTTCCCATGTCATTTGGGTACACTTTATGTCTCACCTTGAGTGCAAACGAACAGTTACAACAGTGTCGAGGTGTTGAGTGTCACTGACTCACTCGTATGAATCACACGCCCGCCATTCTGAATTGCTCAAGGCCACTCATTCCTAAGAAGTGATCTGGCCATTCACATCCCAACACAATGCTGTAATTCATTCTCAAGCGATTGAAAGAGGGCTTGCCAGAGCCGTGCTGGCATTATTATGAGGGCACCAGCACAAAAGATTATCTTATACAGACAGAATGTAAAGATATGAAAATTCTTGGCTTTAACCAGAGCATACTTGTTTCTTGATGGAGCTCAGGAAGTGTGCGCAGATGTGTTTGAAGCTTTTTTAATTACATTTTTTTTAGTAGCACAACACTGCATTAATGGTGTAAAACAGCAGGACCTAATTAGGTCCACCTAGCAAGACCAGATTGAATCTAATAGACCGACTGGAATAAGTCTGTCTCCATAAAGGTTATGCTGCTCAGCTTTGTTGTGATCCAATTTAATAGTAATTTTGCAGGATGTAATCTGTTGTACTGTTGATTAGTCTTATGTTGCACTGGATGGCTTTTTTTTTGGTTGCAATTATTCAATCATTGCATAGACTCTATTTAATATAGGCTTTAGAGTTTAAGAGGCAAACTTTCCGCGAGTTATGGATTTCATGTTTCATGTTTACCATTCGTTTGAAATTACCACCTCTCTACCCACGTTTGGGATTTAATAAATATTATTAAATATTTAAACTTTTCTTGTTTTATCTTCCTTCAAATTTCCGTTTCTTACTACTTGATTTGGTCTTCTGCCAGCAGCTTCATTAATCACCTGCCGCCCAGGGCGTGTGAGTGTCAAAGTTCAGGCCACTAAGGTCAAAGGTCAGGGATCATCAGCGTCAGCCAATGAAATATCCAGGATAATGGACATGCCAGCAGCGATGGCGCTGCTTTGCCCATCAACTTGCACAAGGAGTGAGAGTTACGCCTGGAAAAACACACAGAAAGAGGAGGGGTGGATACAGACCGAATGAATGAAGGGTATTTAAGAGGAAGATTAGAGACGTGTTTGCTCTCTTAAATGGTGCGGGGAAAAAAGGAAAAAAAAGAGACCAGGGAGGAATTTACCGGGGCGAAGAAAGAAGCGCCGTCTCCATTGTGAGCTAGTCGTGAAAAGGAAAAAAAAGCAAGGGAGTGGGAGAAAGTGAGGGGCAGCGAAAGTAAAGAAAGGTGGAGAACTAAGGGAAGAGTGTTGTGGAAATGAGAGGAGAGAGGTATGTCAGTGCTTACTGTAGATGGCAGGTAGCCTGAAGCTTGGAGCCAGCAAGTCTGTCAGAGAGAAGTGTCCAGGTGTGTGTGTGTGTGTGTGTAACCCGAGTGTGGATTATTGGGAGGGGGGGTTACATACCTATCCAACGCCAGGAAGAGCTTACCTGGAAGCAGGTAGTTAAGAGCACAGATTCTGTGTGAATCTGTGTGGGTGTGTGTGAGGTCCTCGAGATCATCAAAGCATTTCTTCACCTTGCTTGTGTGTTATTAAGGGTCACGGTGTGCGGCAATTCCTCCCAGCAAAAACGCCTAAATCATCCTCTTTACTTCCCTCACTCTCTATTATCTCTACTTCCTCTCCCCTCCTCATTCACATTAGCCACAGTGTTTAACTTAATAACACGAGGTAAACGCCGGTGTTATGCAGCTTAGAGCCAGCAGGATGTATATCCCCCCATCTTACAGCCCCTCTGTGGTGGTTGGTCTCCTCAGGGTATCTGGAGCTATAGATCCAGACACCATATTGATGGATGAGACGGCAGGGCTGGTGAATTATGGGAGAGATTATGGAGTAATCAGTATAATTCATCAATGTTCCTCTGCTGACCTCAATCAAACAAATGCCTACTCATCAATATTGACCTCTGCTTGCTGTGTGCATCCATGTAGCGTGTGTTTGGACTTGTTGCTGTTGTTCTTGTTGTGTGTGTGTGTGTGTGTGTTTGTGTTTCTATAAAGGTGGTGAGAGTTAAAGTAATATTCATACCATCAGTTTTTAAAAATATTATTTTGGAGTGGCCAGGATGGTGGTGTGGTTAGCATTGTTGAGAGAGAGTCCTGATTTCAAATCAGGACTCTCGTGGGTCCTATAGCTTCCCTTTAAAAACATGTAGTTAGGTTAACTGGATGTGAGAATGTGAGTAAAAATGGTTGTCTGTCTCCCTGCGACTGACTGTCAACCTGTCCAGGGTGTACCTTGTCTCTCCTTGTGGCAGTCGGGATAGTCTCCTGGTGCTGCTCAGCAGAACAAAATGGATGGATGGATTCATTTGGAACAATAAAGAAAGAAACAAAATCATCTTAGTTATTTTTTCATTAGCAAACACATTCCTGCGATCAGATGCAGCTAAACTGTGCTTGACAACCAGCTGCAATGTTCACACTTTGGGCAGGAAACTCTATGAGTAGCAAAACACTGAGTGAGAAAATACGTCAGGACAAAAACCAGAAACCCTGAGTGCTCTCTGAGGCTCGCCTGCAGTTAAATGGAAGACAGAAAGAGCTGAGTTTATGTCAATCAGTCAGCAGACCTAACATGGCTGTCTTTCTCTGTCCTGGGTGCCTCCCTCCCTCCCCTCTAATCCTCCATCTTGGCTCCGTGTCAAGCTGCCTTGTCCAGTTGCACAATATACCCCTCCGGGGCAGGCAACTGCATCCCCTCTCTGGCTCCATTAGTGCCACTCCACTGGCATAGCCGGCATTCTCCAGTGGGACCGTCATCGCTGGCCACTCTATTGGCACCCCTGTCACTCTCCAATCACCACAAAAGAAAACCTCACTGCCCTCCCTAGCTGCCTCTCCTGCTCACTTGGTCTTTTTTGCGCCCCCGTTTTATTCCCCTTACTGCTATTATCTTCCCTTTCTCTCCCCAGCACCTTTCTCTTAATTCTTTTCCCTCTCATACTCTTTCTTGCCTACACACCCTCTCCACTTCCCCTCCCCAGCTCTCTCTTCCCCCGAGCCTACACATTGGTTTGGAGAGGCTTATGCAAGACCCTCATCCATGGTAATGATGCAGAAGAAACCAAGAGAGGAAACTGGGAGCTGACCAGTGATTGCTCCCAGAGATGTTGCTCGCAAGTTTAGAGCCTCTCACATTATTTCACCAAAAGCTGAGTGTGTTTGAAGTGACCAGAGCGACCCAGGCTCATTAAAACGCACTATGTTTACATAATGTGAGGGCTCAGGCCCACAACAACAGATCCATTCGCTGACACTTTGAGAAAACTTTAAGCTTTAAAAACCAATTTAAAAGCAATTTTTTTAACGTCAAAGGAGCGAAAAAATACACAAAAACATATTCAAATATGAAACAAATGTGATTTTTGCCGTTAGAGATGGAGCACGAAGGGTTTCTGAAGAGTAATGTGAGCAAGAAAGAGAGAAATGTGACATTGTAGCTCCGTAGCTGGAGGCTGGTGATGGATCAGCAGGTTTGTAATCACAGGTTGGTGCTCGACCAGTGCGCGCGCGTGTGTGCATACACGTGTGTCTTTGTGAGTGTCTAATGACAGGTTTCAACTCTGATGTGTCATTATCCAATTACAGTTTTCTCTCATCTCTACGGTAACACCATGCCCTCCGTAATTGGACGGCTGCTCAAGAGAGCTTTGACCTCTCAGCAAGTGTCAGACTGAAGAACACACACTCTCGGGAACACACACACTGACATACACACGGAGGATGCCAGTAAGATTGGGTAATACAGGATTAAACAGATGCTATCTGAAAGAGTGATCAGATAAACTATGCGCAGACAAGTTAGGACTCTGATCATTTCATATCACTCCTTCCACCTCACACTTATTTTTTCTTCATCTGTCTATCTGTTTCTGTTTCTCTGTCAAGCAGTAACAATAACTGAGGCTCATGTACTTCCTCACTTTTGCACCCCCACCCCCCCACCCCACCCTTTCAGTCTCGCTCTCTTGCAAGTGCGTTGTGTCTAAATGGGCCTAAATGGGCCGAGTCGAAGGAGGGCTTTTGTGGTTTATCGTACTGAAGCTTCTCTCTCTCGCTTTTCCTCTCCCAAAAACAAAATACAGCATTTTCCCCGACACTAGCCCTCTTAAATATTTCACACACGCGCTTTCCTTTTTTTTGGCATGTGTTTGGATTCCTGCTTATAGCAGACCTTTATGAGGTTAAATGTGATGGTAATACAAAAAAGAGATCTTTATCGTTCAGACAAATCCAATTACGACATATTGGCAGACAGAAGTGAGGGAGCCACGAAGAAGAGAGCAACAAGAGGAGACACAGAGGACAGCGTGTGTTTGTACACGTTTCTTCCCGTTCCTGGGCCAAAGCGCACCAAATTGAAATCAGGGTCACCTGCGACCTGAACGCTCACTGGCAGAGAAACCGCACGAGAAAGACAAATTTTAACATGTTTTTTTAACACCAAATTCTGATTCTGAGCTTCAGTATTTAAGATGTTTTGTCACAGTTTTGACACACGTGATGTCTGTCTTTCATGTTCCCACTTCATGCATCTTTATCTCATCCTCAGCCTCAGAACACTTTTAGTCAAAGCTCTGTTTTATATTGCGGCAGTTTTTCTTTTCGGGCTGTACTTATCAACTCGTGACATGTCAGTGCATTTTAAGTGTTTTCAATCAGAAGTCTGCCTGCCTGTCTTCACATTTCAGCTCAGTATCAGGAGGTGGGAAACAGTTTGGCATGCCTCAAATTTCCTTTCATTTATTCTTTCACTCTTATCACTTTCCTCTTTCCGCTGTCACTATCTCCACCAGACGATGAGTTCATTGTTAAATTATTTTATGAGTGTGTGTGTGTGTATGTGTACTGTCTCCTAAAGATATATTTTCCCATACAACAAAGCTGAATTTAAAATTACAATCTAAGGGGAAATTATTTTCTCTCCAACAAAATATCTTTTAAATCAGAAGGCAGACAGCAGTGCAGTAGTAGCAGGTAGGCTGATGGCAGAATGGTCAGGATAGCTTTCATGCTGATGGCTTTCTGAGACCAATTATTCACATTTTTAATTAGTTTAATTACATTTTTAAGTTTCCTTTCATTTACTTCAGGAATAGATGCAGTTTGAGTTGATATACGCATTTTTGCAGTTAGCTTCACCTTTGTTTTCTAGCCATGCGACCCACCTGATTATCAAGTATCTGCAACTGGTTGAATCTCAAGAGCAACCATAGCAAACGCACATAACCTGGGAGAAAGTGCATTTTCCTAAAACGTTACTGAGAGTGGAGTTTAAAAAGGGTTGATGCAGTGGGTCATTAGAGATACTTCCACTTTATTAGGTACACCTGTTCAGCTGCTCATTAACACAAATATTTATTAGGCAATCAAAGAGCAGTAGGTGAAGTTCAACCTGAAGTTCAACCTGAGCATCCGAATGAGGAGGAAAGATGATTTAAGTGACTTTGACTGTTTTCTGGTTGTTGGTGCCAGGCGGGCTGGTCTGAGTATTTCAGAAAGGGCTTTTTCCCACACAGTCATCTCTACAGAGAGTCATCTGAGAGAGAAATCGTCTGAAAATATCCAGTGAGCGGCAGTTCTCTGGGTGAAAATGCCTTCTTGATGCCAGAAAAGGAGAGAGAATGGAAAGGCTACTTTGAGCTGATAGCAAGACTACAGTAACTCAAATATATACTCATTACAAGCAAGATATGCAGACCTTGAGCAGCAGAAGACCACACTGACTGACACTCCTGACAGATAATGTTACTTCATCTGCTGAGTTTTGATTTCTGCAGTGATATTTTAATGGTAGGGTCTAAATGTTGTGTAAAAAACATGAAAGCATGGATCCTTTCTTCCTGTATCAATTGCTCACGATGCTGGTGTTGTAATGATATAGGAAATATTTTCTTGTTTAACTTTGTGCTCTTTAATACCAACTGAGCATCATTTAATTAATGCCATAGCTTATCGTAGTATTGTTGCTAACCATGTCCATCCCTTTATAATCAAAGTGTACCCATGTCCCAAATGACTGCTTCCTCGAATCATCTCAAACTGGTTTCCTGAACAATGAGTTCATGTAGTCAAACCTGAATTTCTGTAGGACGTTATGTATACAATAATGTCTGTTATTTTTAAAGAGACTCAGTTCTTCCAGCTCATTAAAAGCAACAGCAAAAAGTCAGACACCTGAACAGTGAATTTGCTCACAAGACTACAGTATTTTATAGTCTGAAAGCGAGGCGGTGAGAGAATGAGCAGCCCAAAGCTATGATGTCAGCCTGTTTTACAGCGCTCATAATTACAAGCAGCACTCTGGGTGGGTGGGTTACTATCAGTGTGTGTGTGTGTGTGTGTGCGTGTGCACGCATTCAGAGCACATAAGATTCCTGTCAGGTTACCTTAGTGACCTGCTAGGTAACCCCTCGTCTCTCTCAGACATCTTAGCAGCTGAGGATTTTGCCTTTGCTGTGTTAAAAGACACTGGACTGTTTGAGAGGTGGAAATCCCCTTTTTAGTAAAACTTCTATTTCCATTGTTTTCCTTTTTCCCATAAGGTCATAAGGAAATTGGACACAAACTGACTGCTAACCTGCCCATCAGTCCCTTTGATGAATCACATCTGGCTTTTCCTCCAAACTTTACACAATTGTACAAAACCCCTTTGCTCTCTACAGAAAAAAAAGAAATCCCTGGTGTCTTACAGATACCGACAGAGTATCCTTTGGTCTTAGTACCATGACACGCTGGGTTTATGGGTGGTTCTCACCCCCAGCTTGTCACATACACTTTTAAATGATGTCTTTGGCGTCACATTTACGTACACGCATCAGGTGACCGTGCTTTTTTAGTGCAAGGTCAATGCTGCGACAAAGGTCAGTACTGTAATCGGAACTGCAGTCTTCTCTTGAACTAAACATCTTCAGAAAGTAAAAAGTAAAGGTAAGAAACAATTTAAAAACAAAATAATCAATGCAAAGGGCCACACAGGACACAAATTACGATCTCCTTGCTGGCAAAGCTGTATTTACTCTGGCACCACACCTGATTTTGTCACTTTTTAAAAGAGGAGCATTACTTCAAGGCATCCAAAATTGCTGCCGGTTAAGGGCAGGCTTTTTTTTCACATTGCGAACCAAAAGCTTTTCTTGTTTTAACCTTGTCGATTCTGTGAGTTTATTACAGTGAAAGTTTGATTATTCAACAGAAATAATAGTCTTTCCCTAAACCGTTATGAATAAGGACACACAGCCCATAGTTCGCTCAGGCTGGAGAATCTTTTTGGGCTTTTCGGTGCAGAATTCAAATCCTCAATGCCTACTGACTGGCATTGACTCCAGATCAAATCAATACAATCCGCAGAGGCTCCAGGCAAACCAGCGGCAGTTAACGTTGCTACAAGCAAGTTAGAGGCCTGGTTGTAAAGATGATTTGTGTGTGTGTGTGTGTGTGTGTGTGTGTGTGTGAGTCTCAAACAGCAGTCTTCATGTGGGGGGGGGGGGGGGGGGGGGGGATGAAGGAATGATGAGATGGAGAAGGAGGGAAGGAGGGATGAGAGGAAGGGTTATTAACCACAACACATTACCGCCTGGCAACCTGGCATGTTCAGACATAAACCACAAGTAATAATCCCACTGTGTGTGTGTGTGTCTGTGGGTTTAGCATGCTGGTCCCATGCAGGTTTATGGGGGTTTATAAGTTCAGCATTGTAGGCATGACAAGCCTCATTTGAAGTCTACATGCACGTCCTGTATATGACTGTAAGCTGCTGTCTCTGTGAATCATCTTGCAGCTGGTTGATGCAGAGGAAGAAAAATAGTTTGGATCTGCATTTCTAAAATTATGGCAGTGCTCCTATCTCTGCTTCATTTCTCTCAATCAGCTTTCTCAGGAGAAAGCAGCCATTGGGTTGGCTTGGCTGACTTTTATAGCATTCTGAATTAGCTGGGTTTTATTTTTTCTTCCGTCTTCACCTCTGTGACTCCTTTTACCTTCAAACTCTCAAATCTCTTTTTTCAAGTCTGTTTGCTCGCAGCAAACTCTTTTTAGCATCATCAAAATTCTCTGTTACACATGTATCACAGATGTTCAGTGGTGACAAGTGACGAAGCAAATGTACCAAGGTTTTTCTAGTCATTGTATTACATACTTACATAGGTTTTCTGTTTAACCTACATGATTTTAGACAGACAGCAAGTTGTAGTAGTAATCTAGCTTGTGGATATATTACGTTTTTTTAATTAAATATTATTTATACATTACTGTGGTGCTGAAAGTTCTACTTAGGTGAAAGACTTGAATTTACATTTGCACCTTGAACACACTTTTCTACCCGTCTGCATGTCTGTAAACCAGCGGTGCAGAAACAGACAGAGACAAGTGATATCTGATAGACTGATGGTGATGACTGTTGCTAGTCAAGCAGAATGGATGGTTCTAATTGAACAGTGTGTGTGTGTGTGTGGACAGTTGTGCAAATGGAAGTCATTTCCATGGTAGCAATTAAACACTGCGAGTTTTCAGGTCAAGGTTAATTAGCATGCAAAGATGAAAGAGAGTCAGATGAGATGGGGCTGGACGTTTGATCGCTGTTTGTCTTCCGTGACCGTTTGTGTGTGTGCATCCAGACTTCCAGTTGGAGCGTATTCATCGTGCACAATGCACTGTATAGCTGTTGAGCTATGTCCGTTGCCTATGCACGCTTGGCACAGATATTAGAACCTACTGATCCACAACTTAATCTGAGGCAGAATTTCACCAAAGCTTTTAAATGCACCGCTATCTGCATCATGTCCAGTGTAGTAACAGAAGCTTTGTTTGTCAAGTGATTCACAGATAGACACAAAGAAAGATGAGCTATGCTGGGACAAATCTTTGGGAAGAAATTTCATACATATTTATTTATATATGCGTACCAGAGCTTAAACAACTGCTCAAATACTCAGTGTGATTGCGTAGAGAAGATCATTCAGCTATTAGATTTTTAATTGGTGATTTTTTTTAAATTAACTAAATTATTAGTTAATCGTCTGCATTCATATTTTAAAGAAAGAGATATGTCTTAAAGTGTTTTATTGACTTCAATTACATTATTTTTTACTATTGAATTACAAACTGGCTGCTCTAACATTTAATTGAAATACAGTCAATTATTTTATTAATATTTTAAACAAAAGCTGCAAGTATTCAAGTTGCCCACTGTTTACATTTACAGTTTTTACACATAGAAAATATTTTTTTAAAGGATTAAAGAATCAGAAAAATGTTTAGACTCATACTAATTAACACGCGCAGCTGATATCTATCCTCTTATGTGAACTATGACCTTTCCATGTCTTCAATCACGGGCCTCTAAAAAGCATTTATCTCAATCAAATGTTTGATTTTCCTTTAACCTCAGCCAGTTTTTTTTAAAAAGGCACGTGCATGTAGTTCTCTTGAGTGATTAATCTAACTTTATATTTCCTGCTGTTAGAGTCCTAGGTGTCATGTGATGAGATTGGACAACATTTAGAGCCAATGTAGCTAAAACAAAACATCGTCTCTCACACTAGAAACCAAAACTAACCACAGAGAGTGTCAACAGTATTTTGGTTAAGATTAGGAAAGAAATGTGGTTTAAATTGATTACATGTAAATAAACATTTAGTGTCTTAAGTCACTTTTTTGTGCGCTAAACAGGTTGTCTCGCAAATTCCAGCCAACTGTTGTGAATGCCTGAGCCATAAAAGCAAGTTCATCAGTAAATGTGCTGCATTGTCATCTGCAGTTTGACGATGGAGAGACCTCCTGGTGGAGCTGCTGTAAATATAACTTTAAAACTTCCCACTTTTATAGCGGATGCCAATTACTGTTTAGTAGAGATGTTATCTCTGCTCAGCAGCATTGAGAAAAAAAGGCATACCCCACTCCATAAATCAAAGTTTTACCGCAGCATTGTCTCCGAGGGTGTTTCTGTTCTTTTACCTGCAATCACCTGAGTGTTGCAGGTACTTCTCCTCTCCTCCATCCCCCTTTTCCCTCCTTTTATTTTCCTTTTCATCACTCTGCTCTCTCCCTCTGAACTTTTAACAGCTGAACACTCGGTGCAGAGCTGTTATTCACAGCTCACTGATACAAATCCTGCTGTCTGTGCGTTCTGCATGTGTGTGTGTGTGTGTGTGTGTGTGTGTGTTTATGGTGATTGATATGCATTAATGGTGTAAGGCGAGCAACCATTAAAAGCTGGGAAACTGTAAGCAGTGCTGCTTTGAGCTGTGACTATTAGTCTGAAAGTTTCCGGTGTTGGTAAAACACGAGGGACTGCAGTGGCAGATGTTAGAGAAAAGAGTGTGTGTGTGGTGTGTCTGTGTGTGGACTACCAGTAGCAGGTGGTAAGTTTATTTCACCCCTCTGGCCCAAACCCATGGTCACAGGGGATTTTGGAGCAATCTAAAGCTCAGCTGTTCTTGCGCAGCAGCTACACTTGTATTTGTGAGAATGCTTATAAGCTCTGGGACAGATTGTCTTTTTACATTAGCAGGACAGTTTCAAAGACAGAGATTTCCGCCTCTAATGTAGTGAAATGAATCATAGCCATACTGTAAATCCTTCTTCGTTGCAGTTTGTGTAATTTCATGCAGTTTCAACTGCAGTGCCCCTCTTTAAGCACGTAGTCGGACACTTTTCCAGGTCTTCACTTAAACTCAAGTGTCGATGACACCCCCCACTCTTCAAAAAAGAAAAAAATAATTCAAAACCAGAATGAGATCATCCTGCAGCTTCACCTTCTGACTGAAGGTCATTAAAGCTAATTGCTAATCTGGTCATGTGGAAACTGAGGAGCGATCAGCAAATAATCTGCAGTCTTGACACTCGGTTTAAGTAGCCAGGGCTTCAGGTTTCGAACTCTCCAGATGGGCAGGTTTGCTCAGCTTCAACATAAATAAGGGTTCAGCAGCTCAGGAAGGACAAAAGCCGCCGTTACCGAAGTGGCTGCTGGCCAGAGAGAGGATGAAGCGAAAGGGGAGATTGTTATTAAATTCTCTCTTCCTGAGGTCAGTGACAGTGGGGCTTTTAGTGGCTTCTGGTACCACTCTCCTGCAACACCCCGCCTAATTGGTTAACGACATCTGATGTCATAACATGCCCATTCCCCCCTCCCCCCACTCTCTTTGCCAGCATCGTTCTTCAACCCTGTCTTCGTGTTGCTTTCTCTCCACCGCTCAGTTCCTCTGTTGCATGAACCCAACCCATTCCTCCCTCGCCTTTGCTTTCAGCTCGTATCGATCGAAGTAAAAAAATGTGACAGCGAACAAATCTTTTTCTGCTTGTGTATTTCTATCTGACTTAATGGAAAGACATGCCAAAGATGGAACAATGAAAAATAGGGGGGGAAAGGTCATTATATGTGGTTTATTCTGTTCTTTTGTTTGTTTTTGTTTTTTAAATAAAGATTGCACTTCACTAACCTGTTTACAATGTGAGGATCCCACATTCCATTTCTTCTCTTAGACGAGGGAACCGGGCTTGATCAAACTTGATCAACTTTTTGGGATTTCCTTACCTGGCTCACTGAGCATGCATCAAGACAAAGCTTGATCAAACTTTGCAGAAAATCTTGCCTAGGGCACTTTAAGACAACTGAGCCCTGAATTGCGACCTTACAAATGCGTTCGCCGTGTGTTGATGCTTAGCATGCTCATGCTGCATTAGTTTAGCTTGTGCACTCCTACTATTTGAACGGCTTCCACCATGTCATGAATATTACATCGGTATTAAATCTTTTGTCTCTATAATTCTTTGTTAATGTTACAATATATCTTCATATTATTTTACATATTTATATTGTTCCAAATATTACCTACAATAACAAATTTGTTATATTATTTTGTTCTGGTTAATTTACCAGTATATAGATCTTGACAGATAAATGTAAATCCTCAGAGCTGAGAAAGTGCGATCATCACACCTTTTTTACTTTTTGCTGGATAAATGATTTCAAACAACCAATCATTCATTAAAACAGCCTTTTTGTTATAGCAGACACTTTGACTCACCACTGTAGAAAGAACTAAGAACATTTATGAAAGGGTCCTGTTGAACCTTTCATACTGCGATGCGTGAAATAAAATGTTTTTAATGAAATAAGCATTTTAACTGGCAACTTGTTTTTATCAAAACAAGACTAATTTATTTATTGAGCAAGGATGAATGTTTATTAAGAAAGAAAAAAAAAACAACCTGCAGATTTGGCATCCATTGTGATGAATTATGCGACTCACGCAGCTGTTAAAAATGGTTTTTCACACTCTACAAAAATTAATGATTATATGAAATTTAAAAAAAAACAAAAAACATTTGGAAATCAGCATTTCAAAATGATTAATAAAATAGAAAAGGTCACTTTTGACTACAGGTTGTAAAAAACCCAGTGCTGTCAGTCTGTCTGACTTTAGTTACCTAAGAACCCTGGACCAAAAATAACAACGCACTGTTAGATCTCTCATTGCCGCCTTCTCACATAGCCCATAAACTTAACAGCTCTCCACGCCACCTGCACCGTTACTGTGCACAGACACGCAAGTTGAAGGCACTCGGCTGGAGGTCTGTCTCCTGTTTGTAAAGCTGTCTACTATTCTGTCATTATGATTGCAGTTCACTCATGATCGACTGAACTGGGCTCTTCTCCAACATCGCCTGCACAAGTGTTCACTGATTCAGAAGCTCAGTGAACCTTGTTCAAAACACAGATTTAAGACCCCTCATGTAGCTCGGCCCCCGCTCCCAACCCGAAATCCCAATTTCTAACTCCTCCCCTTACTCCTGAGGGGCAACAGCAGTGACCCATATGCGGCATAAAGCATGAGAAATACATCTGAACCCCAACGAACATCCACCCCCCCCACCCCCCAACACACATACATGCACTGCATTTGCACTTTCCCCAAGGAAAAGGCAGAGGGACTCTACACGTTTTCATCCTGTAGAGTTCATTCACTCAGTTGCACATGCTCACACACACACACACACACACACACATGGACAAAAGAAAGAAAAGGGAGTAATGGGCTTAGCACAGCAGCACAGCAGCGCTTCATGTGTGTCATAATCTTGTCATGATACTGTCCTGATCCTCCTCTAATCCACTATCCTTCTGGAAAGATGAAATTGGGATTACCCTTCTATCTGTCTCCATTACCCAAACATCTTTTCTTTTGGCATGTGTGTGTCTGGTGTGTATGTATTATGAAGTGATGCAGCATTCCCTGGAATGCCAGCGATCATTATGCTCTCAGTTTTTTTTCCGCTGATCCCAGCGCTCTGGTTTTCCTACTGCTGTTGTGACTGTGTGTGTTTGAATTCCCACTGCTCATGTTGTGGGGATATAAATCTATGTAGGCAGTCACATTGTCGGGACATGCAACACAGTAAATCAGAACGTTTAAGTGTGAACGCTTGGTTTAAGGTTAGTTTAAGTCTTTCGGAAATTGCTGTAAAGTCCTCGGAAGTGGTGGAAGCATGACGGTGTACGGTCATGCCTCTGCGTCTGAGTTTAAGTGTGTTTTGTGGATAAGTACTGTCGACGTGTTTCAGGGAAATTGTCTCTTTCCTTTGACATGTAACAGAAGACCACACACTCCTACAAACACACACACACACCCCAGTGGAGCAGATGGCCACTGTGTGTGTTTGTTTGCGCTCAGATGATCATTTATATGCACAGTGAAAATTAACATACTAACAAGCTGGCTGTGCATATGTGTGTGAGTGTGTTGCTCCTTGATCACAACTGTGGTCATGAGCTAAGTGTGTGTGTGTGTGTGTGTGTGTGTGTGTGTGTGTGTGTGTGTGTGTGTGTGTGTGTGCAATGACCTAGGCTTCACTGACCATGTCCGCAGCTTGAAGAGGCAACCCACTGTCACCTAAAAGCAGTGACATATTTACAACTCCTTCTCCCTCAGGGCACACGAGGAAATCGGGGATGCACAAAAAGGGGAAAGAGAGATGTAAGTTAGAAAGATACGGGAAAAAGTCAATAAATGCTCTGAAATGCCGGACTGGTTCGATGGCAAGAGACGAGCAGAGGACCAAGAGGTGAGGTGAAGAAAAAAGAGGCAGAAAGAGGACAAAGGTGTGGAGAAGTGGTTTGAAAAAGTGGCTGTAAAGAGATGGTGAAAGGAGAGGAGAGGCAGTCAGGAGGGCAAATAAAAAGAGGAAAAGGAGGTTAAGGACCTGCACAGTGATGGAAACAGAGAAAGAGTTAGAAGACGAGAGAGAAAGAGAGCGAGCATGAGGCTCTGACAGCATGAAAAGGCTGCTGTGAGTTTTTACGTTCTCGGAGATGGTCTAAAGAGACGCTGAAATGAATAAAGTTCAGTGTGTGTTTGTGTATTTGTATACTTGCCCTCAAGCTTTTGGCCACTAATGGACAGCAAAGTCTTTGTTCCTGAGTAAGATGCTTTTTCTTTCTCTGCAATGGCGCACACATAAACACACGCACACACACACACACACACACACACACACACACACACACACACACAAATATTATTCACCCTTTGTAAATAACTGTCTTGTCTGTATTGATGGATTCTGTGACTTTTAGACTTCCTCTGTGTGTGTGTGTGTGTGTGTGTGTGTGTGTGTGTGTGTGTGTGTGTGTGTGTGTGTGTGTGTGTGTGTGTGTGTGTGCGCGCGCGCTCATATATGTAGTCTGACTACAGCTTCTGGTGGTTGATTGCAATTGCTCCTAGTCAGATTCTTGCAGGTCATTGGCTAACTGTTGCCCAGGGAGACAACTCAGCCGTCCGTGATTGGCGGATGATCCTAACGCAGTCTGACAGCTTGTTAGTGCAATCTGATTGGTCAATTAGTAACATCACTCGCTCTGAAATCCCTGGAGTAAGAGAGAAGAAAGAATGACACAAAGAGAGAAAAAAGGTTGTTTTTTTTTAAGAGATAAACATTTATTTTAGTTTCTTTAACGTGAATGAAAATATTTTTTTAGAGTCACTGTTTCGCTTTGTGTCACAGCGAGTGAAGTTTATTGAAATGAAGTGAAAAAAGCTGACAGAGGTTTTGGAAAGCTGGTTGGGGGGGATCGGGGAGGGTTTGTTGTTGAGACAGATCCAGTCTCTCCATAAATTATGAATGTGTTCCACAGGAAAGTATTCAATAAGCAAATGCCACATGGTACTGAGTCTAGGAATCCAACTGTGTGCGTGCAAATATGCAGTGTGCATGACATCCTAACATTTCGCATTTAACTTGAATACTTGTGTCGAATATTTGTTTGTTGTTATTATTATTTTTTACTATTATTTACTGCAATCCTCAGTTACACTCTGATGCCTTTCATGAATGGTTATTTGTCATTATAGGTAACACTATCTGTGTTTCATCTTTAAAATTATACAGGGGTGTATTTTGATCAAAATTATGATCTTTTTGGCATCTAAATAGAATAATGATAATAATAATGGATACTTTATTGATCCCCATGGGGAAATTACTTGTTTTTCTCTGCATTTGACCCATTCACTCAGTGAAGCAGTGGGCAGCCCACTAAGCAGGCGCCCGGGGAGCAGTGTGTAGGGACGGTACCTTGCTCAGGGGTACCTCAGGGTAGCCGTTAAGTGGATTCGAACCGCCGACCTTCCGATCATGGGGCGACCACTTTACCTACTGAGCTATCCCTGCCCCAATAAAGAATTCAACTTTATTGTCATTGCACATGCACAGGTACAGGGCAACGAAATGCAGTTTGCATCCATCCAGAAGTGCTTTAGTGATATAGATATATTACAATATATATTAGCAATAGTATAGATATGTGAGTATATTACAGAAATGGGTCTATTATGGTATGTTATAATGTACACGGTATGAAGTATGTTGTGAATATTCTATAACTAAGTATGTACAGGCTGTAGTGAGTACAAGCTATGAACAGGATATAAATATGAAAAACTATACAGAATATGAAATAAATAACTTTACAGAAATCTGAGATATACAGCTATACAGAAATGGGAACTATGCAAGTTGTAAACAGTTGTAGGATTAAAGATTATTGAATGTACAGAATGATTATTTACACAGAGCTATACAGTAGTGCAGTTAAGATAAGTGAGGGTGTAGATAGTTTCTACAGAGGCTATATAAAGTGCTAGTGGTTGTGAGTGGTGGTTCACTCCATGTTATTATTGTGTGTTTGAGGGTACAGTTGTCCATTGTGTGTGTGTATGTTCAGTCCATGAGTTTAACGTGGGTCAGATGTCAGGAGGCAGAGTTCAGGAGTCTGACAGCTGTGGGGAAGAAGCTGTTCCGGTATCTGGTGGTCTTAGTCCGGAGGCTCCTGTAGCGCCTCCCAGAGGGCAGGAGGGTGAAGAGTCCATGTGATGGGTGACTGGGGTCTTTGATGATTTTCCCAGCCCTTTTCAGACACCGCTTCCTGTAGATGTCTTTTATGGCAGGAAGTGGTGCTCCGGCGATGCGCTGGGCAGTTTTCACGACCCTCTGCAACGCCTTCCGGTCCGAGGCAGAGCAGTTCCCGTACCAGACTGTTATACAGTTGGTCAGGATGCTCTCGATGGTGCAACGATAGAAGTTCACCAGGATGTCTGAGGATAGGTGGTTCTTCCTCAGAGTCCTCAAGAAGAAGAGGCGCTGGTGAGCCTTCTTGACCAGCTTGGAGCAGTTGGTCGTCCAGGTGAGATCCTCAGAGATGTGGACTCCCAGGAACTTGAAGCTGCTCACACGCTCCACAGCCGTCCCCTTAATGTGGATGGGTGGATGTGGGTCAGCATTCCTCCTGTAGTCCACGATGAGCTCCTGAAATGAAATGAAACCAAAGGGACAGAAAAAAAATGTTAAATTACAAAGTATCAGTCCCAGAAGGAACCCAAAGCCTGTGTGTGGTGGAAGTTATATGATTATGCCATCAGCCCCCATCTTATCGAGACTTTTGTCAGTTGTTATACTTTGTTATGCAGAAAGTGGTATTCTGGAGCAGCGCCCTGCAGGTTGAAAAATGATGCTGAAGGATTAGGCGGTATGTGAAAATATGACACCAACTGCTCCTGACTAAGTGTCAGTATGTGATGAGTTGAAGCAGAGCTATGTAGGAGTTTAAAGTTACCTGTGAGCATGGTTTGTGACATCAGAACTCATTTAAAGGTGAATCCTCGCCTAAGAGGCTCAGCTCTATTGTTGAAATTTGAAGCAGGGCATTGCACAGACACTGAACAGTCTTGAAGTGGTCTTTTTGTTTCAAGTAATTAAACTCTTGAAATGTAAATTATTTGCATTCACTGAAGAATTTTATATCACTTAAAGGGGACTTTTAATTTCCTTGAACGTAGTTGAAGTGTATCCTTAAACCTAGCTCTCTTCCTTTAGTCACAGTTCATGTGCTACCTTGACCCTGAACACTGATGAAAGCTCTAGGCTGCCATGTTTGTCTAAGAGGACGTGCAAGAGCCTGCTTGTCTTTTTCCTCCATGTTGTCTTGAGATCCTTTTCATTGGCAGCCGAAAACAGTGCGGCCACTGCTGCGTCCTTCCAGTGTTGCTAGTAATAAAGTTGCGCTGAACTGATTAAATTGAAGGCCAACTTAATGAACTTGTTGGGTTTGCAATGCGGCTGTGTGCATTGGCTAATAAAGTTGTGTTATCAGGATGGCAGGCAGCCTGCACAGCCTGCTGCTTTTCGAGACATGTCACGCTGTGTGCGAGTTAATAAAGTTATGTGTCCTTTGAATGGGTGTAATACAGTTGCCACGGGCGCTGCTGTGTGATGATAGCATTACAGGAGGCATTTTGATTGTCAGTGCAATAGGCTCGAACCAAATGCCTCTCAGTATGA
Source organism: Astatotilapia calliptera (assembly GCF_964374335.1). NCBI lineage: Eukaryota > Metazoa > Chordata > Actinopteri > Cichliformes > Cichlidae > Astatotilapia > Astatotilapia calliptera. Next base: position 20,674,146 of record NC_137427.1, on the reverse strand, counting down.
TGAGCAGGGCCAGAGGAAGCACACTGAGTTTCTCATTGCTTTTTGTTCCGTGTGACCCATGTGCAGCGGTTTTATTTGACTGCTAGATCTTAACATGATGGATAAACAGAGGAATTGCAGAGAGGAAGGTGATAACAGAAGCAACATGCACTCCCACAGATACATACAAACAGGAATGACGATGTTTGGTATGTGGCTTCTGTGTCAGGTGGAGCTGAGAAGGGTTGACACCTCGTCAGAGAGTCTGGGAAAGAAGACAGGAGATCTCACTATGTGACACCACGCTTTTTATAGACACAGGGGAAGTAGAGATGGATCCAAATAGATCATGTCTGCTTTACAGGGCCCCTCCACCACTCTGTGGGGTGCGCATGTAAATGCCTGTGGGCCTTTGATTTATAGACCTCTTTTTTAATCTGCTAATCTCATCGAGATTAAAGTCCTATTTATGTAAAGACTTAAAAGAACAACAGAAATAAAACTTTGCCTGCAAGAAACACTGACACCAACAATTAAACAACACAAATTTATACAAAATGAGTCATTGCATGTGGGGATTTTTATGGTCCTAACTGCAAATGGGTTTATTGTTTGCTTTAAACTCTAAGATCAAGTACTTTTGAGTTTCTTGCCATAACTGCAGAAGTTAGAATCTGCAATATGTTGTCTGGAGATCAAGTAATGACATTGTTGCAGTTGATACAGGAATTGCTGAGATATGCAGAAAGTGTCCTTTTGCATAGGGGGAGTTTGACACATTGGTCACTGTCATGTTAGAAATAGATGGAGTCATGCGTAAAGGTCTGCCTCGGGAAGGGGAGCCTTTCTTAGCCAGGTTTGTGTCCTGTTTAAAAGCTTTTTGTTCTTCTTCCACGCTCTGCTTTGCTAGGGTAATATATATATATATGTATATATGTATATATAAAAATAAATATATGGCATGGCCTTCAATTGTTTATGCGGCACTTTGGGAGTGAGACCTGTCACATTTAAAATAACCTGGTGCATCATGGTGCCAACAGCAAAAAACGCCAGCGGCTGAGACAGAATGGCACTACTTGACACCCTGGGAATGAGAACTTGCTTAAATCTTTGTTTGTTTTGAGTACAATGGAACACTGTATGTCTTCCAACTTTGCAATAATGTGCATTTAATGTTTCTTTCATGAAGGAAAATTAAGCCTACTGTGATATCCTGTGTTTAACAGCTCTCGTGTATGCACAGTTGAATTCTGTGTGTGCGCTCATACTCTTTTGTGTCTCCAAGATAAATTGATTTCAAAATATAAAAATGTCACACAGGCTGAAGCACAATAGGTTGTAGATTGTTTGTGTGCACGTCGGCATGTGTGCATACATGCATACATAGATGCATGGGTCTGAATGCGCTCTGTGCTCAGCGTGAGCGAGTGAATAAGGGTGAATAGTGCACTGCGGGAATACTGCCCCTCTATAGAAGATAAATGCGCTGATATGACAGTGATACATGGTGATGTTTACAGTAAACCCAAGCAAAGATGAAGGGTTTGACCTCCATGGGATTAAAAGAAAACGGGAAGAGAAAGATGGACTCAGCTTGTAGGATGTTTTTGCTGAACTCTGTTAAGCACAAGAAAATTGGCAATGCTTACATTAATGAAAGAGGACAGTTCATCCATCTCTCTGTCTCTACGGTGAAGCTGTTCTCTATCAGCCCTGTATGATATCACCAGAGGAATGTCATTATTATGTGAACTGACATGGTTGGCTCACGTTCAGTGCTTGTTCAAACAGCCAACATACACCCGCATGCCCCACCCCCAAACACACGCACACACGCACACTCACGAAGGTGCATGTGCGCATTAAGCCAACTCGTCCCACCCCATTACTGGAAACAATTCCTACAGTGTTTGTGAAGTACAGCATGCTCAATGCAGAGCAAATCTCAGCCCTTTCATACCAAAGGAAGGCGGGAAATTCAGCAGTAAACACAGACTACTGAGAAATTAAACTGTTTCCTTTCAGTAGCTTTATGGACTTTCTAAGGTTTCCCGAGTTTACAATTGGACCCCAGTGGACTGTCGTAGTAACAGAAACTCTATACTTTTAGCTGAATTGGTTTTACAGCAGCACACCACTCTGTGCAGCTTTGTATATCCAAGCTGGTGTATAATGTGATATTGGCTGGCTTTAGGAGACTTAGCGCTGCTGCTCTTGATTTGTTGCAACTTTGTGGGAAAGTTGACTGTGAGTGGGATAAGCCCTTTTTGCCTGCCCCTGTGTGTGTGTGTGTGTGTGTGTGTGTGTGTGTGTGTGTGTGTGTGTGTGTGTGTGTGTGTGTGTGTGTGTGTGTGTGTGTGTGTGTGTGAGCTGATGGATGAACTTGCAGTCTGGTAAGCAGGGACATTCCCCTCTCTGTTCTCTCTCCGTGCCATGGAAACCAGACAGGAGGGCTATGGTGGCCCACAGAAGCCAAATGAGGCGGCAATAATGCAGCGCTTAACCCCACATTGAAAAATGACTTCATTCTCTCATCAATAGAGCAGCTTCTAACGCCCCGCCACGCTTATGCATGCAGGTACACATGCGCACACGTAAACACACACACAGGGATACACGCATAAGTAACTAAAGGGGGTTTGATGCAGTTAACTGTTATGCTTTACACACACACAGATGCACAGCCTCTCATGCATACACCGTATGTGGTATGCTGCAGTGCGGAGAAACCGGTTTGTTCTTTTGGTTTGATTTGAATGAAGATGTGTACATTTCTGTTTGTGCTTGCATTAATATTCAGTGTGTGTGTGCGTGATACTTTCCTCTCTATTAGGATTCGTTTTAGCCAGCCTAGCAGATGCTAATGTTCTTAGGATGCATTAATATTAATACAAAAAGAAAAAAGAAATTTTGAATGCATTTCATCATGTTGTAAAATTCAAATTATTTTTTGAGCAAACACGGTTTCCTAATTGCTCCCGAAAGTGCTCATTAATTGAAGGTCATCGTAACACAACACTACATGCAACAAAGAGCTTATTGATCTGGCCAGAGGTCCAAGACATTAATCCAAACAGCTGCTATTTTTGTGCGTGACAGACATCCCAAAGGCCTTTTAAGATGCTCCTTCTTTCCAGAGACTCTGTGCTCACTTAGTGCTGGTATTGTGCGGCTTTCTTCCATTTTTGTATGTGTGTGTGTGTCAGTGCATGCATGTCTGAGTTTGTGACAAAAAAAGGCAGAGAGTAAAAGAAATGAGGTATACTGTAATATTATAAGTTGAGCCCTGAGGGCAGCTAGGAGCTTTTAGAGAAAGAGCAACAGAGACTGATGACAGAATGGCAGCCAGGCGTGACGGACAGACAGACGAGAAAACTAAGAAAGTGAAAGAAGAGGCAGATATGTTAAAAGACAAAAGTAAAAGAAAGAAAACAGTAAAGTCATACAGGAATGACTTTACTGTTTTTGACTCCCTATGGAGTCAACACAGAGTGATAAACTCAGAGAGGGAAATCCCTGATTACTGTGTCTGTGTGTTTTTATAATTACCAGTGTCTCTTGGATACCTCTTAGCATCTACACATTAACCAGAGATGAACAGGCTGTGTTTCCACTTCTAAAACGTTGCTTGATAGCATGTGTGTGCTTGTTTTTGTCAGGTTTGTTTATCAGTGCTTCTTGTGTTGGTTCTTGTGTCCACACGTGTGTGTGTGTGTGTGTGTGTGTGTGTGTGTGTGTGTGTGTGTGTGTGTGTCCACATATGTTGCCCCAGGGCAGCCTCTTTATATTCTCTCCTCTATAAGGGCTCGAACTGAAAGCTTATGGAAATGATAACCTAGATTTGGCTGTATACACAAGAGACACACAGTAGTGTGCAAAAATCTTGAACCGCCCCTCATTTTAGACAGACGTTCTTGTCATTTTTTAAGTGGTGTAGAGTAATAGTTCTCTGGTTCATTCTGAAGGTCTGTTGAAGTCTTTCTTTGGACATTGGATGTTTTTTCCACTCATTTCAGTCCAGTTCATTTTCAGAGGCACAGGGTGATTCCCAAAGAGCTATTAGGCAAACACTTGCACATAACACATAACACACATGTGCAGTGAGGAAACTGACAAGTGAAGATAAACAGTATCTGAAAGTCATGTGTTTAACAAAACCTCCAGAATACACCTGATACACAAGCTGAGAGTGGAGCAAGTGGACCTTCAGTTGATCCTTCTACTAATCACAGTCTCACCAGAAATGGTCTCAGCGGAAGGATGACTGTCAAGAAGACATTATTAAGGAAGGGAAACATAGAGAAAATGCTGAGATATGCAAGATTACAGAAGGACTGGACTAAAAATCAGTGGTAACAGGTCTGATGGAGTCATTAATCCAATTTTTACATTTGTGGTTCAAAATGTCTTCATTTTATATGGAGCAGGAAAGGTACAACACTGAGTGTCGACAGCCATCTGTAAAACACAGTTTTTCTATCCAAGTCACACAGTGGAACACTATCAGTCAGTGGATTGGCCTCCTAGGAGCCCGGACCTCAACAATATTGAAAGAAAGTGGGATCGTCATGACAGAGAATGTAATAAAGGGCAGAAACATCCAAAGAAGAGCATGGACCTCGAGATATAAATGGTTGATGAGCAGAATAAAAAGGAACAATATAATTCAATAAAAAAGAAGTGTGTGCAGGGGGAATAAAGTCATTACTGGAGGTGAAAAAAGGCTCTTTTATTTCCTTACTAGGGAATTGTTTTCTTATTCACTGCTCTTTCTTCTTGCCTTTATCTTTAAAAGGAGAAATTGGGGGGGGGGGGGGTGAGGAAGAAGGAAACGTTAAAATAGACGAGGGTTATAGGGGGACCATCTGTGTGAGTACATGTGTGAGAGCGAGGCCGACCAAAAGGGACAAAGTGCGAGAGAAATGAAAGACAGAGGTTAAAAGCTGCTGCAGTGTCTTGTTAACCTGCGTGGTGGGCAACAATAGCTCAGTAGGACCCCTGCACTCCCAAGCCTGTCTCAAGTGCTGCCTGTCAGTACTTAGAGTGCTCTCTTTCTAATCAGGCAGCCCGCTCTAGCGCCTTCACTATGGCCTCACTAGGGCCTCCCAAGACCCCCGCGCTAAAAAGAAACAATTTCACAACGCCACCCTCTCCAATCCGCTGTGACCAGATCCACCGTGGCTGGCACAATGAATATAACCACTGTGGTTAAAGTTGCACCATTTTCCTCAAAAGTGGCCTGTGCTGCACTCAAGTACTTTTCTTGTGAGTTTTTATACAAGTGGTCATTTTGTGCTTTTTTTAACCTCTGTTGTTTCTGCAGATCACCTGTCAGTCAAACACTCTGTCAAGTGCTGTGCAGGGCTAGCCCATATGTGGGAAGCTTTGCACAACACTTTGTGTAGGCAATTGTAGTTCCTGCAGGTTGCAGTCATCAGTTTTATATATTCCACAAAATTTAGCTTCTACATATTGAACAGTTTTGCCATCTGTTGAACCTCACAGCCTGTGGTGTACCGGTATATTTTGTACTGTACTTTAATGTAATTGCTCTGTTTTTATGTATTTTTCCACTTTACACTGATTAATTTACAAGGATTAATTTGACTTTACCTTTTAGGTTTCAATAGGTTTTTAATAATAAATAATATATAATAGTAAAATTACCTGTAACTTATGTGTTGTAAAAATCTGACATCTTAGTATAATCCATGAAATATGTGTCCTTTTGCATGTCTCCATGAGCTCCTCCTATACCATTAGGAGTTGAGCAACCAAACTTTACTCACATGTACATTTAAGGTCCCTGAAGGTTCTTGTCTATATTTTGTTTCCTTGCAATGGAGTAAAATGACCCATTCATAGCATTAATTCACCTATAACAACTTATAAAAGCATGTTGAATTTTAAAAAAAGCAATGGACTAAGATGAGTTTTTTGCATATAAAAGTGGGTCTCAATCAGTCCCAATGTTTTTATGTATATCAGTTTACCCACAGCATGAACACACCAAACAACACTGCAGTATTGGCATGTACTAGGCATCTGTGCAAAGTACTAACAATGAATGCAAACGGGGTGGTTTCTGTGTTTTTCACAAAAAAAAAAGCTCATTTATCAAAAGCATTTTTTAAAACTCAGAGCACTGTGTCACATCTTCTCATGAACACAGCAAACATAAGCCACTTGAAGGCATCATGAAATCACACCACCACTAATGAAAGAAACTTATGAGTTGATACCACTTCAGTCACAGTAGTTTGCTGTTAGTCTGGCCATATTTGCTGTCCCTGTTTTGATGTTAAAAGAAACTCAAAAATCAAATAAAAATGACTTGACAGTAGTGAATGGTCTTATGCAAGAATTAGGCTGTTAAATCTTTAAATCAGTGGGGAATCATTTCCTCTGGTGAAACCCAAGACAGAAAATAACCTTTGCCTCAAAAACTTGAACCAAGCGAGAAATCACCATAATTTGTGTTTGTCTTCATATACGTGTATGTGTGTGAGAGTGAAAGAGAACGAGTATGTTTCCCATTCTGGCCACCTCAGGACAATAAATTGTGGTGGTAAATGTGTGTCTGGGGCATGAAATGGACTTAGACTCTTTGGAAAAAACCACAGTAGCTCATCTACTTAAACTACACCATGTTTGTGTGGGTGTGTGCATGTTTGGTAGTGTTTTATTGCCCCGCTTAATGTGGAAGACTTAAAGGAAGCATGCGTGCCCTCTTTGGTATTCACTGAGAGAAAGGGAGAAGGACAGAGGAAAGGAGGAATGGAGCAGAGGAAAATAAAGAGGTAGGACACAGGACAGAAGGAAATGAAGAGAAGAGGGTGGAAAAGCAGAGCAATAAGGGAAGTTAAAAGAGACCATGTAGACTGTACATAAAAGACGGGCATATCCACCGTAATAACACCTATTAGTCTGTGAAGTTCTGCTTTAAAGTCTAGAGTTTTCATTACAGCTACTGGAACCAGCATTGACCACATCTGGATAAGAGGCTGATTTGTCAAACATGAATAGACTGTATGGGCACTTTGATAGCCACAGAACTGCTATTTAGTGCTAAGAAAAATACAAACAAAATACCATAACTAAGCTTATCAAAACTGGACATAAAACATAGACTTCTTGGCTGCAGTTGTATTATATGTAACCACGTAACAAGCCATGTCAAGTGTCAGTTACGGATACCACAAAGAAATACAGTTAAGAGGTTCAATTTAGCAGCTTCTGGGCCTGAAAAAGGCCAAGCCCCTAATAATTCTTACCTTTGAACCTTGTTGTTAAACAAGTGAGATGTTTTAAATTAGAGCAGCTGTTTAAGAACAACAGCAAAAAAGCATTTTTCTTTTTAAAGAAACATTTCACAGGACTCTCTGCAGTCACCCCTTAATTGCTTCCATAGGAACTGAGAGGGCAGTAACAGCCAGGTGCTTCTCAGTCCCTGAAAGAGTAAAAAGGTTGTAGTTCCAGCTACACTTGTATTATAAGGAATGCTTGTTCCCTTCATCAAGGTCATCTAGAAGGGACCGTGATGAAAGGTACAAGCTAAAACATGTTGGTCAAGCAATAAAGTGGCTGGAGCTTTAGACTTTATTTTCTTTTTCATGCAGCTTGGAAGTAAGTAAAGGTGTGCAAATTACCACAAATTTGTTAGGAAAGGTTACCAGGAGAAAACCTGTTTGCTCTAAAAAGGACACACCAGCTTAAGTTTGTAAAGTTATTTTCTCAACAAGGACTTTTGGAACAATGTCATTTGGACAAGACCCCGATGCAGATGTTTGGTCGTAATGCACAGAAATGGTCAGTGATACCAAGCAGAGCAGCAAAACTACAACAGAACGGCTGAAAAAGAAAAGAATGTATTGGGAGGATTAAAGTCAATCCATCAGCCTGATTGAAATACTGTGACAGGCCCTAATGGAGTGATGTATAAATGCCTGCAAACCTCAATGAATTGAAGCAAAGTTGTAAAGAAGAGTGGCCAAAGTTCTGATAAAGTCATACAAAAAGGATTTCTTCAACTTATTGATGTAAAAAGGCAGTTTTACAAGCTTTTAAATAATGTGGTGTGCTTAGTTATTCACAGAACTACATAGAGTCCTACTAGGTATTTGAGCTATGAAAATGTTTATTTCCTGCTGTAAAGCTGGGCATTGTAACACGAATATCTATGAAATCTGTCTCAAATGGCCAACTGAGAAACTGCAGGTTTTTTACTTGCCGCTTGGGAAGAATGGATAGAAAATTAGGCTAGAAAAATAATATGTCAACAAGACAAATGTTGAATGTTGTGGAATGGAAATATAGATAAAGGAAAGAAGAGCTTCATGTAAAAACTGGGGAAAGAATTGAGGACGAAGCGGAAGAAAAGATTAGAGAAATTGAAGGGTTGCAAGGAAGGAAAGAAGGAGGTGTAAGTTAAAATGAGTAGCCAAAAAGGGTTTGTGGTCAAGAAGAAAAAGAGGGGAAGGAAAGTGGGGGGTAAAAGCAGAAAGGGGAGATGGGGGGGGGGGGGGGGGGGGGGGGTGTTGAACAGTATGAGAAAAAGAAAGGAAAAAAGTGTCAAATTTGTGTAAGTGGGTGTAAGTCTGTGTGTGTGTGTGTGTGTGTGTGTGTGTGTGTGTGTGTGTGTGTGTGTGTGTGTGTGTGTGTGTAGGGGTGAGAGGTCTATGTCTGTCTTCACCAGGATTAAGCTTCGCCCTTATTACAGCCTCATTACATCAGTCCACTTCTTCCATTACAAACACACACATTCGATGTTGTATTACTGGTGCAGGCACGCACACACACACGCATAGACGCTCTCACACATGCACACGCATACTTATGAATTTAAAAACAGTCGCCATGTCAATCAATCTCTGAGAGGTCAGCGCTGGAGGCTGGTATTCTGAAATGTTAATCAGTTTATGTGTATGCAAGTGTGTAGCTATCTGTGTGTGTGTGTGTGTGTGTGTGTGTGTGTGTGTGTGTGTGTGTGTGTGTGTGTGTGTGTGTGTGTGTGTGTGTGTGTGTGGGAGGGTGGACATGTGTGTCACAGCTGTCCAATGCATTACCAACTAACATGACACTCCTGGTGCGCCCACAAACACACACACACACACCCTGCTAATCTAATTTAGTTAACAGCAGCAGGCTTCAGAAAGGAAGCTGATGTGTTTGTGTTGCACAGCGCCTCCTATGTCCCTTCCGCTGGCAGGCAGCTTGTCTAAAATCACTTACTGATTTTAGACCTGAACGTGTTCTCTATATTTGGGACACAAACCTCATGGTGGACATTGTACCGTGGAGGATGAATTTCAGTCCGCGCTGCTCGTGTTGTGCTGTGGTTAGTAAATGGAACAGCAGCATCACGTAGGTCCGGACTCAGCAGCAGCAGTCGGAGAGCTGAAGTGTCTCAACTTGTTTAGTGGAAATGTGGGAAATGTGATGCGGTGCTCTACAGCCCTGGTCCTGGTCAGGGTGTGCGATCAAACACCGTGAGGAGAAGCTCTGTCTGATGTTGACAGTTTTGAGAGCTGTCTTAGAGAGGATTTCACACAGGTTTAAATATGCATTCATAGTTCATAACTTAGTGTTTAAAATAAGCTTATGGTCCCAAAAATGAACTACTTCATATGGATTTCTTATACTCACTTGCTCCGAACTTACCTTTTCCTCCAAATCCTACTTTTACTCCTCTGCCGCCAATAATTGGCTCTCAATGCCATGAATTAATTACTAAATATTAAATGCTTCTAAAAACTCAGAGACAAGACACAAAACAAATATTTTTGCTAAACTAGCCAGTTGCATAAATTCAGTTGTGTTTAATAGTCGCTGCAGATGTTGCTGATGTTCTGACTTATTTTGCAGACCTACAATTTCCATAAATTTGTGAGCTCACTTTTGGAATCTAAACCAATTTCTTTACAGGAATCTTTCAAATGCTTATTGGGACTGGCTTTTGCAGTAACACAATAACTTGCATTGACAGATTGCTCTACCATGCTTAATAATGTCAAACTAACTTACAGTTTATATACCATAAGATGAACATTCATGCTTCCTCAGGTTGCGTTCTTTCTCGGTCCACATGGAAAAATTTAGAACCACCTTGTCTTTTTTATGTAGAACATGATGATTTTCTTGCTTTTTCATGTATTTTTTATGTTTAAGAAATGGCAAAATTGCCTGTTTTTTATATATAGTGCTTTTCTACTCTACTTGAACACTCAAAGTGCTTTATGCATCGTGTCTAATTCACGCATTTGCACAAGCTCCGTTTTCTACATCTAAATGCTTTCAGTCTAACATTCATAGTCTGACAAACACACTGGGAGTAACTTGGGGTTCAGTATCTTACCCAAGGATGCTACTTAATCAACCAGGAGACTGAAATTTGAACATTTTAACAAACAAATTGTTGGCAAAAGTGGTAAGATTGGCTTACAAGCAATTAGACGTTCCAATACAGTCATTTAAAAAAAATTGTTACATAGTAAGATACAGACATGTTGTCAGCCAGATGTTAATAGTTAAAGTATTCATAATACAGCAGAATGTGGACTATCTGTGTTATATAACAATGTTATGTTACTGTATTTTTAAGGCCATTACGTGTGATATTTTACCTGCAGAATCAGTCAGAAATTTCAAAATAAAATTACAGCAACTTCTGGTAATTATATAAGGGTATTTGTGGAAAAAGTACAATATATCCCCACGAAATGTGGTGAAGCAGAAATGTAAAGTACCAGGAAAGGGATATACATTAGTGAGGAACTTTAAAATGTGTTTTAATTATCCTACTTGAGCTTCCTCTCACCCTGTGACAACTAAGAAAGGCTCCAGCCCTCTGGATATCAACTACATATTAGTGCCATGAATATGAATATTTTTCTTTTAGCAGAAAGAGTGCAAATCAGGAAGTAATTTTAAAAAGTCATTTTAAACATTAACAATGTAAAACTTTGTGTTAGTTTTTCCCAAATGAACACACAATCACCGAGGATCTCTTTCTCAAAATTCCAGACCTCATATGCTTAAGTAGTTTTTCATTAGTGACATATATGTGCACACATAAATGTGCGCGCGTGTGTGTTGTCTGGCTGGTGTCCAGGAGACTTAATGGCCAACGCTGTTTGCTTTCATGGCCAGTCTTTCCAACTCACTGCTCAGAGGAATGCAGAGCGCACACAGTAATTTTGCTCACTTCAGCGCATATGGTGTTTCAGTAAATGTGGCACAAATGCATTAAAAACCCAAAGAAGCAATCCTGAAAGCCTACAACTAGCCTGGATTATGCGTGACTTCTCATTCTCACACTGTTGGTCATATGGAAATAGATCCTCAGCTTCTTTGTTTGCTCTCTGTTTTTCTTTCCCGTCTTTTGTCTCTCACCACTCTCACTCTTTGTCTTCCTTCTATCAGTCTCAAATATTGTATTTATTTTGACACATGCCCAATAAACAAAAATTGTTCCCGGGCATGGCGTCTTTGCCAGTAACTGCCACATTTTAGCACCAGAGTTGCAGTGTGTGTGTGTGTGTGTGTGTGTGTGTGTGTGTGTGTGTGTGTGTGCTGAGTGGACAGTGGACAGATGGTGCAGGACAGCTGGTCCAGAGTGACAAGTGTGTGTGACCCAAGCCTCTACGGTGGTGAAAGAAAGAAAGACAACATTGACGGAGAGAAACTATTTGAAGAGGAATATTTCAGCTAGCCTGCAATTGCCGGGAGCTGGCAAACAGAGGGGTGGAGGAGATGGGTGTTGTCGGGGAGGGGGGCGGTTCTGGAGACATCTTGAATAGATTTGGAGTGAGACAGAGAAGAGGAGGTGGAGTAGCGATAAAAGAAAAGCAGAAACTATGCCTTTCTGCCAATTTGTTCTTTTTTTCTGAATAGCGCCTGGATTTCTTTCTGATGGCCACAAATGTTGTTCTTCCATCTTTTTGTGTTCGCCTCTGGCCCCACCCCGTCTGTCGTCCTCTCCTCCCCCTGGTCTCTCCCGCTCTCTCTCTGTGAAGCATTGTGCAGGTGCCGGGTCAGATACTGTAAACTGCCACAGCCTCACAGTCGAGCAGCTGACTGATGAATCGCTCATTTCCCCAAACACCCCGAGTAGACGATTGACAAGAGGCTCATTTTCACACTGAGTTTAAGTGAGAGGCCTCGGGGGAGGAAACACTTTCTGTCTCTAACATACACACAACACACACAGATGGTGACACACACTCTAATAGTGCCTGATGGGAGAAATGTGATCTGCCTCTGCTCTTACGCGATGACCACCTCCTTTTTAACCTGCTTTAATGTGAGCTGAAGCCAAGAGGCCACAACGACCCCGAAGAAGCATCTGCATGTGTTACATTTGGATGTGCTAGTACTGCTAAAGAGCAATTTCATTCATCTGAATAAGTTGGAAAATATTTCTTTTTAAGCAGATACATGACATCTCTGCTTTGTGATTGACTGGCTACCTGCGGTTAAGAAAATGGATGAATGGAAATGACATTGCAGAGGTTTCCTTTGTAGATCAGCTGTCACGCTGATGTCACTCACTGCTGAATACCTGAAATTCTTTGAGAAAGATATAAAGAGGAAGGATATGAAGTAAAAATTCTTTGTATGTTGGCACAGATGGGGTGTGACATATTTAAGACTCAAGGACACCCTCAGGTTTTGGCTCACTTTTTAGGTTATAACCACTGCTTTATTAAACTTAGATTAATAAACTGTAGCTGACCACGCATCCCATCGGGTTAACCTCCTGAGACTTGGTATCCTCATACAGGGACATTACAATAAAGTGTTTTATGCTTTGTTAAGCAGTGGTCATTTTATTGTGTTATGCTGTAAAATAAACCCACTGTCCCCATTTATGAGGACATGCTTTAAAAAATGCTCTCCATTTAAAGATGGTGCTTAGTCTTTATATTTATCAGGTCTTCCCAAAAGCTCTTAAAGATGCAACCCAAACAATAAGAAATACAGCAACTGACTTTTAAGGAGGATTGTTTTTTTTTTCTTTCGTGTTACTAAATGCCTGAGTTACAGTTTTTTACAGCCGCTAGGACACATTTCTCAATACTTAGGTCACTTTTGCAAAACACTTCACACAATCCTCCTAACTGACCGTCAGCTTGGCAAAGCAGTTCATTCCACATTCAAAATGCACTACAACTACCAAAACACTTCATTCAGGTCTCAAATAAACTCATTCTTCCAGAACACTAGCAAAGGTTGACAGCCGACAAACTTTGTCATCCACAAAACAATGACCTGAAAAACACTAACAACATGTAGCATTACACAGTGTTTTCCTGTGTAAAACAAGGACACATCTCTGTTTATAATTTCAATATATGTTACTGGAATGAATCAGACATCATGCAGAATTCGTTAATATTTGTTTATGTATTTTTAGTTTTTTGCACTAAGTAATCCCAAAATACAAGAATTTGTATACACACCATCCACTGATACACATACAATAGTAATGCTAATCTACTCGGTCTTCTCCATTTGGCCACAGGTTCTCATCCACATCACATCTTATGTCATCTAGGGCAACACACCTAGGAAAGAATCTTCTGGCTGCCAGAATTGAAGGAGTTGAAAAATTGAAGGAGTAACAACTGTGTAGATGTTCATCTACAATGAGAATCAGCTGTGGCTGGTTAAACTGCATTTTTAGATTTAGAATATGTTTCAATAAAATATTGCTGTTGGATTTTGCTGTCTTTTCAAGTTTTGCATTGTGTTATTGTTTTGGCCATAAGTTTAACAGTTTTGAAAACAGTATGTAAGCACATGCAAAATGTCCTGTCCGTACAAAGCTTTTTGGCAGTTGTTGTGTCTGAGTGAGAAGATGATTCATGAAATTTGAGAGATGTAGTCATTGAATGCATTTTGTGCCAAAACAATGATAACTGATCCTCAGTTTAGCCCACATAGACTTCTGTTGTGCTCACTGTGTGAGGAGTTTTGCAAAAGTGACCTAAGTATTGAGAAATGTGTCCTAGCGTCTGTAAAAAACTGTAATGCTGTGAATCTGTCAACACATGTTAAATATCATTCTGACGACTCGGCCCGTTCATTTTGTTCTCATGGGTTCTCTTGCATGACATATACTTCATTGATGGTTGTGTCTCCTAGGATTAAAAAATAAATAATTAAATAATTGAATGTAGCACTGTGACAATCTCCAAATTTAAACATATGAGATGGCATAAAGGTGCTGCAATTCAATTTTTTTTTTTATAAAACAAAAATATTGAAATTAATGGAAGAGAAAAAAAAAGACAGCAAAGCGTTCTTCCAGGACGATGATGTGCCATAATGTCTAGAGCTAAAGTTATTACTATTTGTAGATTTGTTGTTTAGTCAATCAACAGACACCATATATTTGCCTAAACTGAATCTTAAATCTTGGATCTTAGGCTGCAGCATTTTTAATAACTGACAGTTTAGAGAAGAAGTACTAATAATTCAAAGGTTTCAAGGAATGCTACTTATTTCCTTGGAATGCTGTGAGAGCAATGGGATCGTATTTGGGTGGGCAGAGGCGATTGTGAGCGTATGCATCCTTTGTTCGCTATTTCCACACACTGTACAGACTAAACAAATGTTGCTCTGGTACAGCAAATCTTTGTCTGTCTGTCTCTTTGTCCACAAACTCCTCCTGGACCGCCAGGAGTTAAGCAACCAAATTTGGCACACAGGTACATCATAGGAAGGTTCGTAAAGGTCCCTGTCTATATCACATGTCGTGATGTGTAGCAACCACCTAACGATAGGCTAAAAGTTTTCAAGTTTCCAAGCAACTATCGATAACCTGTGATATACTTCCAGGGGTGAGCGACTGAAGCAACTACCAATGAGAGGGCAGCTACATTAGAGGGTTACCTTGGAAACCAGAGTCTGGAATGGCCAGTGTGGACACAGCTTTAATCTTAAATGCTTTAACACCCCCAACATATTTTTTTTTAATTTCACTAACATTGAATTTATGTCCACAAAAGTTGAATTATACATGTAACCACCTAGCAATAGGCTAAAATCTCTCATAAGGAATTTTAAGGGTCTTATTATCTATAAGCTATTAACGAATTACTCTTAAATACTGCAATGACCTTAACATAAGGTGTTACCTTATCAGCATGATCACAAAGACATGTGTAAACTGGAGATGTGTATGTGTATATGTAAGGAGGGCTTGCCAGCATGTCACTCTAATCTGCTGGGTAAACACAAGGAAGGAAAGACAAAACCGCGCAAACTGCTGAATTAAGAGATGTGAGAAGTGGTGTGTGTGTGTGTGTGTGTGTGTGTGTGTGTGTGTGTGTGTGTGTGTGTGTGTGTGTGTGTGTGTGTGTGTGTGTGTGTGTGTGTGATTGTCTCTGCCTGTCTTGTCATGGTTTGTAAACTGTGAATAATGACACCAGGGTGAGTAAGTGATCGTCAGTGCAGTCCTCTGCTACTCTCCACACTCGTGCTCACACGTTATGCCTCTTTCCACAGATCTGCTAACCCCTCATTCCTGATATACAAACACACTCTCCCCGACCACAGACCATAACTTCCTAAGCTCAGCTGTCAATCTCACCAAAAATGTTGCTAGAGGGGGGAAAAACTGACTTCTGTATTTTATAGCTGTATCAAAACCATTTTTGTGCCGTTTAGTTGTTTATTTGTTATCATCAGTGGGTCGCTTTGAACGGCAAAAAGCAGCAGATGGGCTGTTAGGGTTTTAATGATGACAATTTAAGCGTCAGACTAAAATAATACACATGCAGGTTAGGGATCTTTCTCACCACTCCCTCCTTAAGCCAAAGCATTTACTTTAAATAGAATGCTTCTGGATTTCTGACTGTGCGGGATTGCAGGATGACAGATGAACTGCACAAATGAATGATTGATGTATGAAAAGAGTGATGCAATGATTGAGCGATCAGGAGAATGGTGCAGCGACTGATGGATGAAGCGAATTGTGGGGGAAAAATTGATGGCAAAGCTAAGTCTGAAAATGACAAAGGATCGTTGGGCACCAGATTGATACATTATCCGCTAGTGAGAGGGTTTTTTTTCTGTAAGTCGCTGAGGTTTTAAATGGAAAGGAGGCAGACGAGAAGGGAGGTGGCTGCTTGCTGCTTCAGCTTATTGGGTCATGGAGTTTGTGGCAGATCAGGTCAAAGACGTGGGTGAAAAACTTTCTGACCTGGCAGTGGATAGGCAGGCTGAGGCACACATGCAGGCAGATGCACAAACCCACACAAATGGACACAGACGCACAATCATGTGCTGTCACTTTCTATTTATCTTTTCTATTTATTATTGTATGGCAGTGTAAGAGGCAAACAGGAAAAGGATATGATGTCACTCACCAAGGGCTTGTGGCCACCAAGTGGTCTGGCAACTCATCCAGTGGAGGTCATTTTAGCTGTGGTGTGTGTGTTTGTGTCTACATCTTGTGTGTGTTTTGGACGCTCTTCCAGGCAAAGACTGCAATAAATTTGGTCATAGTGCTGAGCTGGTTTTAAAATTCAAACACATGCAGACACACACACACACACACACACACACACACACATAGCCTATCTGTCATAGGCAGTGTGTAGGTGTTAGCGTAGGGGTTATTGACTCGTAGAGACAGAGACAGCAGCGAGCAGCGAGTGAACACACTGCTATCGGAATACGATTAATACTGTCTGGCTGATGGATTAGACTCATTACAGAAGGAGCAGGGCAGGAGGAGGGTGGTGCAGGGGATGTGGGAGAAAGAGACAGAGAAAGTGGTGGAGACAAAAGGATGGAAAGACCCCCAAAGGAATGAAGAAAAATCAAGATGAAAGACGAAAGGGGGGGGAAGAGAAATGTCAGGAAAGAAGTTAAATTTATGGAATGGACGGAGACATCAAAGATGAAATATTCCATTACATTTAAATACTCTTTAATTAAAATGAGATCAAACATCTTTAGAAATCTGGAGGTTAAAAAAACTGAAAGTCCAAGTTGACCATTAGAGGGTGCTCAAAAAGCAGTCTCCTTCAAAGATTTCACTCAAATTATGACCAACACGAGGCTCTACACAGGCACCACTGAACAACTGGTTTGAATTGTTGCATTTCTTTCACTCATTAAAACTGTAAGTCCTCTTTGGGATATGTACATATGTTTATGTTCTTAGAAAGAAGGAATCTTTATCATCGCCAATGCCAGTTAAAGCAGCTTGACTGATAAGCACATGCACTAGATCAGTAAACTCATGCATGTGTTGATTTCCTGGGGATTAAAATGTTCTCAGCATCTCCGGCATTTGATGTTTCTCCTCTTCCATTTGCCAAAACATGTCTTAAAATGCTTGCAGAATGACGGGAAGAAGAATTGCTTCTAACACGCGTGTTGGAGGAGCACAGGTGCAGGCCACAGTGGGATGGCCTGCTCTGTTGAGCCAGCTGCAAATCTAAATATCATCATCAGATGGTCCCCATTATTAAGTGCTTCTCCTCATATGTAATTACTGCATTACTGCGAGCCATGTCTATCTCTCCGCTGTGAGTGTGTGCGTTAGTGCAACAGATGTATTTCTCACTTGTCTATAATTACACGTGTAAACATTTCAGATGATGTCATGGTCTCAGAACGCTGACTAATCCGTTCCTGGGCTGGAAAGCAACGTAGTCAGTCTGCTTTTACACACACACGCACACATCCAAACACACACACAAATGTAAGATTTTTTTCAGCTTTGTTGTTTTACCAGCTAAAGAAAAGAGGGCAATGTATATTTAGTTTTTAGTTTCCTCAGCAACAAGTGTGGCACGTGGCTTGCAGCTGGCTTTGTTAAAGAAATAACTAACTAAATAAAAGATTGGTGAACAATTGAATGAAAAATGCGTGAGCTATTTATGTAGGAGATCAGTAGGCAGAATGTCGCTTTTCTGCTGAGAAATCTTGGCTTTGCTCTCTCTGCATTCAAACTATAATCGAGGAAACATTGCAAAATAAAACCTCAAAATCAGCTGGAAAAGTAACACAGCTCTTACCACATGAGCTTCTCTAAGCTGGGCATTTTGTAACTCACGGAGGCAACACACACACACATGTGCGCACATACACGCACATACACACACACACATGCGTGCGCACCTTCTTTTGGGCAAATTGCCACCTCTGCAGGACAGGCGCACCCACGTACACACAGGGGACATCTCTGTCAAGTGAAAATGTCCCATAGGTGTCCACCCTTGCCCCGTAACCATAGCAACCCTCTCACCTGGTATTCAAAGTATGTGCGTGAGGTGTGACAGTGAATAAGGGAAATAGACAATGAGATGGGAAGAGAGGGAGAGAGTGAGGAGGACTGCAGATCTGTCATTCATGAGCAAAGTCAATATTAGTTTAGGAGAGGGGGACTGAAGGAGAAGGCTGAAAGAGGAGGCGATCTGTGTGTGGGAGGGTGTGTGTGATTCTGCATAATAACTATCTCTTTAAGGAGGGAATAGTAAGAATCCTTTTTTTTGTTCGTTTATTAGTTCTGAAATTCTGCTGCCCAAGATTTACAAGATGTGCTTAAATTTAAACCAGAGAGATCATGACGCGCACACCAGGCGCACGCATTCGTCCACACTGCCAGGTGCCAGTCCTGGCCCAGTGCGCTCAATAATCCATGGCATTGTCTTCAAAAGGTCTACTCTCCTCCTTCTCCTTTCTCCTCTCATCTCCTCTCTTTTCTTTGTGAGTCTTTCTCCTCCTAATTGCTCACAGAAGTGTGATCTTTGGGGGTCCACTAATGGCACCGCTGCCCGAATTAGCTGGAGGATCTGACTGCAGACACACTAGCGCATACTGAATGTCCCAGCATCATTTTTAGCCTCCCTGACCATCTCTTCATAAAGCCCCTCCAGCAAAAACTGAAACTCACTCCTTCTCCTCCTCTTCTTCACCTTCTCCTCCTTTTTTCTTTTTCCTTTTTGACTCTTTCCAGCTTCGTCTTTGCCCATTCACACATTCTAAAACTTAATAGGATTAAGGTCTCCGAAAGGGATTTGAACAAGATGATTAGTTTACTGCACTGCCAACTCCGACTCATACCCTACCACACACACACCCACACACACACACACGCTCTGCCACAGGAACCCCCAGTCTGCTGGACCTGGGAAGAATCTTGTGGCGGTAGGCTTCGTACAAAAGAGATTCAGAAACTGTATAACAGTAGGTAAGAGTTTGTGTATGTGTGTCCGGCGTGAGACACAAAAAACAGGGAGGAGGGGAAAGGATGAGGGGTGCATGTGTGAGAATTGAGTAGTGCTCTTTCATGCTTAGGTCTTCTTAGACACGGAGGGTGTCAAAAGCCCCCCTCACATTGAAAAGGTCCTTTAGAAAAGCAGCTCTAAGCTCTCAACACTGAAGACCTGACTCTGTCGCGCATACACTCCTGCGCACACGCGCGCACACACACATCCTGGACCACCAGAGGTGAGAAAAACAGGAAGATCCGTAGAAGATCCATTCGCACCAAAATGGATTTCAACAGTGTGAAAACAGACACATACAGCCAGCATCTGGACAGATGTCTCACATAGTCAGACTGGTCCACTTTGCCCTCCTGTTCACCTGTTTTAAATTGAGTCTGTATACAAATCATAGCCACTAACCACTGTCACTTAAGGTTCATTTAGGGACTATACTGGAAATTAGGTGTTAATTAGAGCTAAGTAACAGACTAATAAAACACTAGAATTTCACTCATAGAAAATGGAGTGCAGCATTCTTGGATGTTGTGTTTTTACCCAAACACCAAGTTATGTCATTTGTAAGATAATAGCATGAAAATGCTCCAGAAGGACCTACAAACTTGATTAAGAAGTAGAATTGAGCAGCTCGAATTAGCTGAAGTTAACCCAGACAACCACTGCTCATGCAAGGAAATCCATACCCCAAGCAATGCACAACTGTAACAATTGTAACCCTCCCTACATTTGGAAGGACTGTAAATGTCATTATTTCTGTTGTAAAGTTGTAAAGTTGTGTGTTTTAACACAGGCTTCTTTGGGGCTTTCCTTGCTTTTGGAGTCAGCCTCAAGTGGCCATTTGAGGAGTTTGAGTTTTCGACACTTTACTGTTGGTTTTACTTTTCTGCCCCGGAGCTTGATGCTTGGTTTCATTGTAGCCAAACTCACAATTTAGTATTGTCATTTACACATTTTTCTGTGATGAGACCGAAAAGCAAACGCTGCCTGGCTTTGGCACACCGAGGCGTCGGCCAAATCGTTATAAAGGACGAAGAGTGGTCTGAGCATCTATGCTGACATTTAAAATGTGTGACCACAGCGAGGATTAGAGGTTACAGGAAGCCGGCATTTTAACTGCTTTTTGGTAACATTCCTGACCAAAGACTTTTTCATTGTTTTCAAAAAGCTCAAGTTTTCTGGTGCACTCCAAAACCTGAGGCCAGCATTTTAAGATTTATCTGCGCTCTCAAACAGCTCAGTTACTGAGTGTGAAAAATAACAGCTTGGTGTGGACGGAGGGAGAAAACAGGGGCACCAAGTTTTTTTAGATTTATCTTTCTTAGGGTGGATGTCAAAGAAAAAGTGCAACACAAGGAAGAGAGCGAAATGGGACAGAACATTTTCGGTCCTTGCTGCTGTGAATTTGATGCATGTACAGTATCAGCATCGTGTGGCACCGCGTCTGTGTGTGTGTGCGGTTAAATCTCTTTTTCTACACATCATGGATAGAGGCTGTCAGCTGTTTGTTTCAGCAGCGACTGTGCCTAGGATTGGTGCGTGCATGTGCATGTGCATGCGTCTGTGGGTGGACGTGTGTGTGTCTTCTCTTTCAGAAGGTTCCTAACTTAGCAGCATGATATAGTTCCTGTGTGGGTCTAATACCCCCAGCCCCTTCAAACAAAAACACACACGCACGGACATGCACACGCTGGGCTCAGCGGGAGCCTCTTTTAATGAAGCCAGCCTCCCAGTTCAGGCTTAAGGGGCAGAGGTGAGGGGTTAAACCTTGGGGAAGTCCAAAAACAAGACCAATTTAGGAGAAGAGGAAAAGACAGAGAGAGAAAGAGAGAAGGATGAAAAGGAAGAGGAAGTTTGAGAAGAAAAGATAACGTGGTGGGTTGAACATTCACTAAAAAATCATTTAAGTGGAGATGAAACTGAATCAGGTGCATTGGCGCCAAACGGAGGAAGAAAATCCACTCCAAAGTCGCTAAGAAGTCAATTTACTAGGCGGGATATTCACTCTCTCTTTCTTTGGTGGTCTGAGTGATGAATAGGGTTTAGTGTGGCCTTCTGCACTTCCTTAAGAGCCCCCACATTAACCCAGACTGCCACTCACATGTGTATGCATGTACTAAGTGTACATGAGTGTGTTGTGATATGTGTGTACGATATGTAAGTGTTTGTGTGTGTGCAGTCTGTCTGTTGTTGTGCATCACAAGGGCAGAAAAATTGCTCAGAATCAATTTTCAATCATCTCAGCGCTTTCGAGGATGACGGTGTGTGTGTGTGTGTGTCTCTCGCTCTCTCTCACACACACACAGCACTTCTTTCCTGTCCTCTGATGTTTACCAAGCTACATTACTGTAATTGCCACAGCAACAAGTTGTGTGTTCCCAAGTGAAGTGTCTGTGTGTGTAAACAGTGAAGGTTGTGTGCAACCTAAAGCACAAACTGTCGAGCTGTCAGAGCTTCACATTTTCGACGTTAACAACTTTTTACTGATTGTTACATCTGATACAAAGATGTAGTGGATGCACACACTGGGTGCTATATGCACTGCTGTGTGTGTGTGTGTGTGTGTGTGTGTGTGTGTGTGTGTGTGTGTGTGTGTGTGTGTGTGTGTGTGTGTGTGTGTGTGTGTGTGTGTGTGTGTTGGGTTAAGTTAAAGAACATTTATTTGGATTTCGAGCTCCAGCGGTTAACGGAGCACGGCTGTTTTCCAAACCCCCTTGGTCCTGTAAAAACAGTATCAGGATACACTCTATTTGATTCAGACCAGCCACTTTGTGTGTGTGTGTGTGTGTACGTATCTGCATAAAAGAGAAGAAGCACACGTGTGTTCGCTTTGCGTGTGCAAAACAGCAAAGGTGAACACATTTTACTGGGGGGGGCTGCAACTAATTATTTCTTTTTCCCGTCACAATTTTCCGGAGCTCAGCATGTCGTTCTCAGATCCTTGTTTTGTCTGACCGGTAATCCAACATCCAAAGATTCTCAGCATACAATGATTCACAGGGCAGAGAAAGCAGCATCATAACCACTTGAAAGATTAGGCAGTTGTAAAAAATGATCTACGTCTTCTATTGATCATCTTACATTTAATTCTCTTGTGTTCGCACAAATCGCCAGCTTACATTTGGCAATTATGTGCGGAAGAAATAAAAGCCCAGAGAATTGAACTTCTATATGCAGGAATAGATCCATCTCGAATGCAACATTCAGCACACTTTCGCTGACTTAAAGTGCACTCACTTGTGTCATTTTGACACTTGAGAGTGAACTTGTGCCTCAGCTCTGACACTTTGAACATCTTCAAAACATTTACCTGCCAACGCCACAATCTGTTGCCGTGGTTGCAGAATGATGGATTACTTTTCTTCAGTATCACTCCTAACACACGCCTCTTAAAAAGCTACAGTTACCAGAGGACTCTTGTTTACATTGTGTCTTTGTGCCCCTGCTGTCTGTCTCAGCTGTCAATCCAAAGCTCACAGCAGCTAGCCAGCCCTCCCACAGGCTCGTAAGCTAAAAGAAGCATTTTCATTGTCTTTTCAGTTGGATATTAAGGCTCCAAATGAACAAGCCACTTTGTTGTTTTTAGTCTTCAAAACGCCCCGCTTTGTAATTTTTCTCTATTACTGGCAACAAATTACCACTTCAGATGAAGGGCTGGAAGCAGCAGGTGGAGAGATACCTGTAGCGCTGATTAAACGATCACAACTGCAGGAATGCGAGGAATGTGGATGGGCATTAGCTGTTAGCCGATTAGTGTGGCAGAGGACACAGTTGGGGTCGAGAGCTGGAAGGTCAAAGGTGAAAGGTCAGGTGGTCTGTCTGGAACTTGGGTTTGTATTGGAAGCAGAGGACACATGCAGAAACACTCGCTACCGGGCAGCCTGTGGTGCTTTTAGGATGCCTGAGTGTCATCTTTCCAGAGCTGCTTGAGTGCTTTGATTTTACATGCTGTAACACATTTTGACCCGACAGCTGAATTCATTCTTGTGCCTGTGCTTTATGTAATTTATTTATATTTGCACATGTGCGTATGTGATTAACACCTCTGTTCGTGTAACTATTTGTGAGTACATCCTTCGGCACCTTTAAGGGCATGTGTGTGTGTCCTTTATAAACCAAGCTGCAGCACCAATGAGTGTTAGGATGTATGTCACATGATGGCAAGCACTATAATAACATTTAGTCAGTGAAGCACCTGTTTGTATGTTTGAGGGTATTTATACTTCTATGGGTGCATGCATGTTAGCACGTTCTGCATGTATATCACTGACTGCAGTAAGTGTTTCCTTTTTTTAATGCCAACCTGTCGCTTTTTTGAAGTAGCTAAAAATTAAAGTGTATGTAAACTCCAAAACACACACACACACACACACACACACACACACACACACACACACACATATCCATCACTCACTCCTTAAAAGCAGGGGAGGAGAGGGTGGTTGGAGTGAGGTAGAGATGAGTGGGAGTGATGAAAGAAGGAACGGAAATCTGAGGTAAGTGGAGGTCACTAGTGCCCCCTACAGGCTGCCGGAGGGCTCAGAGCCTCTTCCACCTGACTCGTGTGGATGTTCAAAGCAGACAGTTGAATTGCATCTGGCTCTAAATGTGTGGACACTTCACAAAGGAAGTGTTTTATGTATCCCTGAGAGATGAACCAAGACGGCTGATTATATTTGAGGAAGAAGTACTCTGTGTTGATGGAACTCAATTTTGCAGATGATCAATCTGGCTCTGAAGCCCTCCACCCACAACTTCTGCATTTTGATGATTATATCAAGTACTTAGTCTGCAAAGCAAGTGGCCCTGTGATATCTTGGCTTAACTCTGTGCTGCCTTTATTTTTTCTGTCTCCTTCTCTGTACAGTGATCTCAGCGAAAACCAGATTCAGGGAATTCCAAGGAAAGGCTTCAGGGGAGCTGTGGAAATCAAGAATCTGTAAGTAGCACTTTGGCAACACTCTCTCTGCTTATATGTGCGATGTGGTGTAGTGTGGTGTGCATGCGGTTCTATAGGCGTTCACACGTATGTGGCACCTCCTTTCCGACATGTTTGAGAATGTGCACAGCACCCATTTGCCTGTGCATCAATATTTAATTGTGGTAAATGTCATGTGCCTCCTGCCTGCTGTATTGACTGGCACCGCTGCTCGTTAGCAGCTGTGTGCGTGTCTGTGTTCATGCATTAGAGCGCGGATTACACTGTGTGTGTCACATCACTGGCATTTTGCCGTTTCCTCCCTTTGTTTTGCCTCACTCCGAGTTATGATAATTGTTGGTCATTTCACAGGTAAAAGTAATTGCCCATCTTTAATTCTATAAATATGGATTTCTCAACTTTTAGGGCTTCCTGTGGTTTTTTAAATGTCTTGCAATTATTCTAAAAGGACAGGGCATCGTGTGTGTGTGTGTGTGTGTGTGTGTGTGTGTGTGTGTGTGTGTGTGTGTGTGTGTGTGTGTGTGTGTGTGTGTGTGTGTGTGTGTGTGTGGGCATCCATTAGAGTGCGGATGACAGCATGATTTAATGTCCTTATGTCTTAATTAAATTGTTTCAGCAAACCGACTTTGAGAAAGAGTCGGGGGAGAGAGAGGAAGAGGGACGAGGTATAGAGCAGCGCATACAAACTAGATGTCAGAAGAGAGCAGGAAACAGGAATGAACACACAGATAAATGCATTCAGAAATGCAGCTACGAAGAACAAAGCTACCAGGAGACCAAACTTTTTTTAAAACAGAGAGAAGGTGAGGGTGAGACAGAGAGAGGTTACTAAGGAGTTGAGTTGTTTTCACCTGGAGCCAGCCGAAGCCTTAAGATATACCTTTTAAACACCTTGATGTCTTCAGTTTCCCCTTTCTTTTAATTCCGTGTGTGTACATGTGTGTGTGCAGCCAGTTGGACTACAACCACATCAGCTGTATTGAAGATGGAGCTTTCAGAGCGCTACGTGACCTGGAAGTACTGTGAGTACCTGCAAAAAGCAGAGGGTTTGGTGAGCACTAACAGCAGTACAGTATAGAACAGCTAATTTCCTTGTTGACCTTTCAAAGACTGCATTGCCTATGCAGCTCCCCAAAAGGAATGAATTGGTATATTTTGAGCAGTGGCACTAACGCCTGGTTCTGTGGTAATGCTGTCATTGTAGAGGGTGCTTGAAGCAGGGGTTCAGGAAACGAAATAGGAAAGGCAAATATAAAAAGCAGAGAATATGCAATTGTTGTTGGGGATTGTTTCTGAAATAAAGTTAAAGCACGACAGTTTTCTTTGTTCACCAACATCTTGAGGAGAGAGAGAGAGCAGCTGAGGCGTCGCTGGGGTTTTAGATTTTTGCTGTATTGGCTAGCGATTGTGCTTCTCTATCATTAACCAAAACATCTTTAACAGTATTTTCTGTGTCACATTAAGGATCTTTCTAAGAATAGTATGTTCTTTCACGTGCAGGGCATCCAGGATTTTTTCATTTGTAAGATGACATGCAGTCCTGACGTGTCTTGAAATAAAAGTGCCCCTACTCTTCACATAATTTGTTAATGGGGCCATTAGGCACACAGAATGGACACTTTTGTTGTCCTGAATGCCTGTAATATTCATTTTGCTTTGATTTCAAAGTCAGTCAGTACCTTAAGTGGGCACTTTATAGCCCGGCCAAAATCAGAGCTGTAAGCAAACGTGCAAAGGTATGATCGTTCGATCAGGCAAATAAACTCTACCATCTATTTGTATCTGATTTCTAATGATTCAAAAGATTTTCTGTAGTCTGAGCATTCCGGGAGCGAATAAATGGATTATGTGTTAAGCCGATGTCTAAAAAGAAAGAAAAAGAAAAAGCAAGATTAAAGGCTCAGTAGCTTTCCATTAAATGTGATTTATTACAGACCTAATTAGAAGCTAACAAGGTAGTGCTTTGAACACATTAATATAAAAGAGTTGTTTTTTGATTGTTTTTGTGTTACATTACAAATGCACTGTATGACACTGCAGCCTCTTTCACGGTAACAGTAAAATACTGCGGGACAGATTTTCTGCATATCTGTAATATGCTGTGTGTTCACTTTCTTCTTTAGCACCCTGAACAATAACAACATCAGCCGACTGTCTGTGGCCAGTTTCAACCACATGCCAAAGCTCAGGACCTTGTAAGTGGCATCTCTGTGTATTTGGTACACCTCGCTGCCCTGAGGGGAAGGATTCTTCCCATCCGTGTCCATTTGTGTAACAGATTGATTGATGTGTACTTGCAACTCTCTCTCTCTTCCCTCCACCCAACCTGCTCCTGCCTCCCCTGTCATCACACTTCTTATTTCTCTCCTTCCCCCCACCTGTTCTTGTCTGTCCCATCTCCTCCTCTGTCCCTCAGCCGCCTGCACTCCAACAACCTGCAGTGTGACTGCCACGTAGCCTGGCTGTCAGAGTGGCTGCGACAGCGCCCCCGGCTGGGTCTTTACACGCAATGCATGGCCCCTCCGCACTTGAGGGGGCACAACGTGGCCGAGGTGCAGAAGAAGGAGTTTGTGTGCACAGGTAGGTCGGGTTCACCGGTTTGCTTTGCTGTCTGTTTTGTGACTTCCCTCGGCTCGCTGTTTCGCAGTGGCAAACCCATCTTTTGCTTTGTCTCGTCTGCTTTCTCTCATTACCTTTTTTGCTCATGATTTTTAAAGACTGGGATGAAGGTAAGTGGCTTGTCTTTAACTCTATGTGCTGCATTTCCTAAAATATATATCCTCGATCTGATTTTCTGTACAACACGAGAATAGAAAACAGTTGTAGATAGACAAGGTCACATCTAAGGACAGGATATTTCCCTCACTTGCACAGTTGCTCTAGCCGTGCTGCAGATTTTTTTTCTTTGCCTTTGGGATTTACTCAAAGCATAATCTGTTATCCGTGGATAATATTGGCCCTCTGTCTCTGTGTAGGTCACCAGTCGTCATCATCTTCCTCCTGCAGTGTGTTACAGTGTCCGGAGTCGTGCACCTGCAGTAACAACATTGTGGACTGTAGAGGGAAGGGTCTCACAGAAATACCCACCAACCTGCCCGAAACCATCACCGAGATGTAAGACCTGTGATCCAAGTAAACACGTTTGCTTCCAGCTGCTTTTCTTACACACACAAAACTCCCACATCCACACTCGGAGCAGTGATATTTGTCCTGCTCTTTCACTCTGCGTCTTTCCATTTTCCCTCTTTGTCTCTTTCCACCTTTCTGTTTCACTACTTCTCTTTGTGTGGCGAAATAAAATCACACATCTGTGAAATGAGAAAGCCTGGTCATGCAGCTCCTTCCTGCTTAAGAAAATAATAAAGGAATGACAAAAGAAGAACAATTGAAAGATTAATCTGAGAGACGAGGTGGATCATATCGCTATCTGTAAGTGAGAATCGGAGCAAAGTGGAAGGAGAAGAGCCAGCAGATTTAACAAAGTCCCAAAAAATAAGACGTTGATTTAAGATTTGAGATTTGGACTTCTTGAGTCAGACTTAAATGGACATCACACTGCTGCTCTTTCTCTTTGTTTCCCAACAAAGAGAAATAGCACAACACAATCTTTAAATGTGATAAAGCACTCATGAGAAGACAATTTATCGCAGTCGACAGTTTTTAACAATTGATTTCACTTCATTATAAAGACAGTCTTTGTCTATTAGACTTCTCTCTTCCCAACAGCTGGGCTAAGCTGAAGGGCTGACAGTCTTGAGACTGGTTATAAGATCTGTGGGCACTGCAGAGGCTCTAAAGGGACAGGACTCCCTTTAGACCACGGCCACTGGCAGCGATGTGGTGACCAGAGATCTGAATGTCAGTGAAAATGTAGCAAACTGCAGTGTCAAGAGACAAAAGAACTGCAAGGTGAACGACTAATGTGACAGCGAACAGCAGTGAAGTATACCACTGATCGACATGCATGGTGCAGGTGGAGAACAAAGTGCTGAGTGCTGTAAAAGTACAAACAGACCATAACGTCTCTACACGTCTGTCACTGCATCAGATCGCCCCCTATATTAAATACAGATTTGTGACTGGGACATGAGTTCTCAGATGGCATTCCAGCTCTGCCATTAAAACCATTAAAAAATTTTATATTTCTCATTTTTAAAAACAATATCTGCATTATTTTGAAGGTAAAGCTTTGGTCACCATGACTATGAAGACATGAAGCCTAACTTGGACTTCTCGCTCTCAAAGTCACTTCACTGATTTTGAGACCCATTACTTGCTTTGATACGAACAAAGACCCCCGTTTAATTTAACTGCTAAAAGACGTGTTTTTCAAGACTCAAGATCAAATTTAGCGTTATGTTTTTAACATCTCTGGGATTTGTGCCGCCCTAGAGCAGAATGGCGACCTGACCCAGCTTCACTGAATTGGATAAAAGTTCTATTTGTCTCCTTTAACTTAAGACTTTTTAAATGCTACAGGAAGATTTGGGGCATAATTTGGACTTCTCTTTACTTAGTTAAGACCTGGAACTCTTTCAAATGGCTTGAAACCTTATGTAAGACCTACAAGACTTCAGACATTAACTTCCTTAGCGATTTTAGATTTTATTTGGACTTAACATAGCGGAGCATCAACTTGTCTAAATTTACACTTGACTTGGCCTTGTCCTGATTGATTTTAGGCTTTAAAAGGACTCGTTTCTTTTCACTTCAGACTCAAAACAGCTGAAACCACTATAGAACAGGCACATTATGGTTCGTATGCACAACCAGTCAAAAATGTCAGCAGTGAAAAGTTTAGAAAGCGAGAGAATTTTTCACAATGAAGCTGTTGTTTTTGTTTAATTTGCTGTCACAGTGAATAAACACTTCTTTCTTTTTTTCCACGTCTTTTCACTCTAATGGCATCGTCAGATCGATGCACAGTCAGACCTAATGGAACACCTCCCAGATGTTACAGCTGTGTTTTTGTGTGTCCGTCTGACTGTGCAGATGTTAAAGAGGGCAAAAGATCAGAGAAATGTGGCAGACTTTGGCAGGGCCTATTAAAGGGACTTATCTGGAAAAGTTTCCCCTTAGCCATAGCCCCCGGGGAAAGAGCAGCAGCCAACAATGGAGCAGAGATAGCTCTGTGATAGGGGAATGTTAATGTCGCTTCTCAATGGTCTGTGTGTATGTTTGGTTCCAGACGACTGGAGCAGAACGCCATCAAGGTGATACCAGCTGGGGCCTTTTCTCCTTATAAGAAGCTGCGCAGGATGTGAGTAGATGAGGAGATGCGTGTATTCTGCACCCTGTCAACCATCCACAAAAACTTTTGTTGCCGGCCACTTTCCAGTTTGTGTTGACCTCCGTGCTGTGCTTTCTGTGTTTCTCTCTTCCTCACTGACTCTCTGGTTTTATGCTTCTGCTTCTTGTTCCCTTCTCCTTTTGTTTTTCACAGAGACTTGAGTAACAACCAGATATCAGAGCTGGCCTCGGATGCCTTCCAAGGTCTGCGCTCTCTCAACTCGCTGTGAGTATTGTGTGGTGTGTTTATATTGAAGTTGTATTTTTTTAAACACTCTGAAGCACCGCTTTGAGGGCACAAAAAAGTTTAAAATCTGTTTATGCTCCATAACTTCCGTTTATTTTTCACTTTTAGCTACTGCTTTTATATTTTATGTGAATAATGCGCTCAGGAGTTTAATATCTGAGATCTGTTATGGCCATAACATACTGAGAAAGAGAAACAGGAAACACAAACACAAACACTTGGATTTTCCCACAACAGTGTAGCCAAATTACAGCAACCTCTTCATTAGGAGTGAAAACACAAAGCAAGCCACACCTGAAATGATCCTCAAACTTTGGACCTCGCAAACGTTTTAATTTCCCAGTAACTTTGTATAGGAGAGCTCCTTTTTCCTTGATGGTTGGGAACCATGTTAAAGTTCCATTACTGCAGATACTGACGGGAGCGTGGGACCGAATATGGACAGGGAAAAAACAATAGAAATAGCAATGCACTTCAGATCTTTCATCAAAAGTAATGAATGGTAAATGGTCTGTATTTGTATAGTGCTTTTACTAGTGCCGCCTAGGGACCCCAAAGCGCTTCACACACCCAGTCATCCACCCACTGGTGGAGGCAAGCTACAGTTGTAGCCACAGCTGCCCGGGGGCAGACTGACAGAAGCGAGGCTGCCATATCGCGCCATCGGCCCCTCTGGCCAACACCAGTAGGTGAAGTGTCTCGCCCAAGGACACAACGACCAAGACTGTCCGAGCCAGGGCTCGAACCGGCAACCTTCCGATTACAAGACGAACTCCCAACTCTTGAGCCACGATCACCAATGAAGCAACACGATGAAGATTTTCCTGACAAACTCTTATTTTTCTTTCAATATTGTCAGTAGATCATTTCTCTCACCACTGTATCTGTGGTGCTGAAGCAAAGTTTGGATTCTTATCTGTTTTTTAATTCGACTGCAGTACTTTACATTTTCACTTTTTCAGCCAAGAAAACCAAGACTGTAAAGGAAAAATTAAACAATATTACAGTGCCTGGAAAACAAATTACCTTCAGCGAGCAGCCAAAACATCTAACCAAGCTATCCCCAAGATTTGGTTTCATCCAAAAATCATTTTTTAATTTGCAAAAAAAAAAAAATCCAGTTTGAATAATAATTTTGTGACACTTATCATCTGATTGCTTGTGGTTCTTTCCTTCTCATTGTGTTTATAAGGATAGAAACTACACCCACATCTGTGGAATAAACATACAAAACATAACGCACAAAACAAAAGCGTATACGTGTTTAGCAAAAGCAGCGGTGCTGCTGGCTTTCTGACTCAGCTCGGACCATCTGCTTTGCGTGTGAAGCTGCGGGACGGACCGTGGAGAGAGGAGCTGAGGAGGAAGCGAAGGATGGAGAGTTATTTCATGAAGGAGTTACATTAAGGTCTCGTCTCTCCAAAGTCAATAATTCATAAATGCTGAATTGCTGAATGGAGGCTTCTGCCACCTCATTACACATTCGGCACAGAAAGAATGGGACACACCGATTCATGCTGACACACCACATGCAGCATGGCCTTCGCATTAAGCCACACTGTGTATTTATTGTGCGTCAGTGTTTGGTTAGAGAGGGTGTAAATGAGCCATAGGTGGCATCTGCGCATGTGTCCGTACGCGTATGCGTGTGAACAAGCAGAACTGTATGTGCTGACTCGTCTGTGAGACATAAATGAAGCATCCGCTTCCAACGCCGCGTGTTCTCTCAGGGACGGCCACTCGGCACAACGAAATAAAAGCCGATCCAAAACACATGTCTTCAGCCTGAATACACAACTCATCTGTTCACAGGGCATAGATGTCTCCTGTGTGTGTGTGTGTGTGTGTGTGTGTGCGTGCGTGCGTGCGTGCGTGTGTGTGTGTGTGTGTGTGTGTGCGCGCGCGGGTGCGTGCGTGCATGCGTGTGTGTGTGTGTGTGTGTGTGATTGCATCTGAGGTATTTGTTGGGGCAAGGCAGTGGCAGTCTCAGCCTTCTCCTGTTTCTGTAGCACTTTTGGTGTGTTTATAAAAAAACAGTGTGCATTCCTAACATAACACCACAGCCAGATTTATGGACGTTATCTTAATTTTTTATGATATTTAAATGAAAAGTGATCGTCATGTGTTATATATCATGTACAGCCAGGTACGAAGTCAGATTAAGTGATTGAAGCTTTTTTTTTCCCCTGTGTGTTTCTGTGTTTTCTTGAGTAAAAAAGCCAAATGCCTTCCCTCTTAGTAATTTCTGCTGAATTCTAGTTAGTTTGTGTCACTTGTGCAGATTTAATCTAAGACATTTTAATGACCATAATTCTTTAGTATTTGGTTCTTAACAGCTGAGTACTTTAAACTTTTTTTTGCTGGTTATACGTTTGTGTTGAGGAAAGAAAATGGGTTTAATTATTATTAAAAGTGCAAAATATTGTTCAAGATCATTGTCAGCTGAGTGTTTTCAGAAACTTTTCTTCACTTTCTTCAGAAGTATTTTGTCAGTTCATGTTTTCTTTATGCTTTTAAACAAATGCTCATCCAGCAGCTCTGTCGGGCAAAGGTTAACATATCACCTCATACACAAATGGTCCATAGTTCGAATGCTAGAGCCCAGATAAATGGAAAGTAGTGCTGTGGGATACTGCAAATAATGGCAACAATCAAAGTTACTTTTACTTCCATTTTTTTAGATGTAACTACTTTTTGTGTTTTACCAAAGATTTCTTTAGATTGCTCAGTAGGTGATTTTGTAGTTGTCAGTCATTACCAGTACCTTGAGCTATTACAGCCAAGGTACTGGGCAGCATTTACAATAAAAACACAACGCACACAAAAAATCATGGGAGCTGTATTCCTTTTTTACACGAGTTTACACCAAATGCACTCATATTTTCCCACATTACCGCTTTAGAAAATATTAATTTTGCAATTTTGGTTGAGTAAAGAACCAAATAACTGGAAACAGACACAAGACAAAAAGAGAGGTCTGACTCCCTGTACGATCTAGGTTGACTGTTGTTATTAATGTTGCATTTGTTTTCTGCAGGGTACTATATGGGAACAAAATCACAGAGATCTCCAAAGGACTCTTTGAGGGGCTGTTCTCTCTGCAGCTACTGTGAGTAGAAACACACAGACGAGCACAAAATCAGTCGCATTTGCATCTCATCGATATTCAGCGGAAAAGTGCTTACCTCAAACATTGTCATCAGAGTTGAGGCATCATGACTGAAAGCCGTCTTCACTGACTTGCACCATTTGAAACACTCGTCAGAGAACGATAACGGGGTGAGCCTTCATTTCCATTTCTCCCACTCTCTCTCTCTCTCCTTTGTTCTGTCACTTCAGGTTACTGAATGCTAATAAGATAGCATGCCTGCGCGTGGACGCGTTTCAGGACCTTCACAACCTCAATCTGCTATCACTGTATGACAACAAGCTCCAGACCATCGCCAAGGGGACTTTCTCATCTCTAAGAGCCATACAAACACTGTACGTATGCACACACTCACACACACACACACACCAGACTTGTAGAGATAAATAAGGAAATGCAGTAACCGGCAAGCTTTATAAATGACATTCAATAGACATTCAACTGAGGAACATCTTTTTGGCTCTAACTATAGTCTCCTGTGTAGACACTTATTGCTCTGTTTCTCATCACTGGTTAGTGATTATAACAGAATATAACAGAAGAATAATTATTGTTATAACAAAGTGATAAATATACAGACTCCTTGCAGTCACACACCTCATATCATTTTTAAGAGAAATAAATCCAGGTATTTGTTCTGGTCCTTTAATTTAAAGAATAAAATAAAGGTTTTTGATGTAAACACTGTTCCAGTATCAGTCTTTGAGCTGCTGTTCACATACGTGGTGCTATTACACGCTCCCATTAGGCTTACCTGAATGTGTTTTGTATGTTCTGTGTGTCTCTGTGCAGTCACTTGGCGCAAAACCCCTTTATCTGTGACTGCCATCTGAAGTGGCTGGCAGACTACCTGCAGGACAATCCCATCGAGACGAGCGGCGCCCGCTGCACCAGCCCTCGACGGCTCGCCAACAAACGAATCGGGCAAATCAAGAGCAAGAAGTTCCGCTGCTCAGGTACAGACACGCACACACATGCACTTCACTGCATCTACACACATACAGTAGCTTGCACAAATATAGCTAGTGTAAATATGGTACATAGTAGAGGCTAATTCTTTCTTCTTCTTTTTTTACATTTCTGATCTACATGCACACACAAGACAAGCTGACCTCTCCTCTCTTTTCATTCTGTGTCTTCCTGCTGGGATTTTCCCTCAGCCTCTTTCTACTAACCTCATCTCCCTGTTGTTTTTAGCGTTTTCTGGGATTTTCCACACGTTTCATGCCAAACCACAGCCAGAGCTGGTTGTCTTTTAGTGTAGCTTTTTTTCTTCTGTTTTTCACTTTGACTCTCTCTGTCTCTCTATTAGCTAGAGAACAGTATTTCATCCCAGGTATTGTACAATGAGCATGAGTGTGTGTATGTGTGTGTGTGTGTGTGTGTGTGTATAAACCACTGTTTGCTCACTCACAGCTGATGCTTCACACTCGCACATCCTCGACGCTTTGAGTGACTTGCCCTGTCCGACACCTATTCAATGCCAAAACATGTTCTGCTAATGGTCTGTCATGCATTATGATGCACCGCGTCTAACCAGACACCAGATAATCACACTCTTGTCCTTGCACTGGGTTTTCGATGGTTAACGCAACCTTGATGATCGAGGGAGGAAAAACAGTTGGATTAACAAGCTTGGGTCGCTGTCAGCTGGGCTCTGTCTGTCTGGCTAAATGAAAGGACCCTGGTGCAGCGATCACAGAGACTATATTTAATGCCAGTCCTTCTTGATTCTTAGCAAATCTAATGACAGCTAATGTATGAGCGTGTGTCTGTGAGCATCTGCGTTTGTTTTTTTCGCTGCAGAACATCAAAAGGTCACACAGTCATCATGCTCAGAGGGGTGCTGGGAAATATGTAAATGAGACATGCATATGAGATCAGTAGCAGGGCTAAAGGCGGTCATTACCACAGCAGCACACAGAGGGGCCACGAAGTGTGTTGCATGAGAGAGCGTGCGCGCAAGCGTGTGTGTGTATGCGCGCACTCACTGCAGTCATTAACTCTGTAGCTCACCGGGGGGACAGAGGTTTCAAAGCCCAGATACCACATACGGGGCAAAGCTGAATAATTTAAGAACATTTTCGGTTGAAAAGTTGAATAAACATGTTTTATTCTGCGGTCCAACCTTCATATTGCGGCTAAGATCAATTCACCTAAAATCCTCTCGTTTGCATTTACACTGTTGTCTTATTTCAGATCCTACCTCATTTTTCTGTTGTTGCAAATGAGGCTCTTTTATCTGTGTATGTATGCTTTTTGCCTCACAGTCTCCCCAGAATAGGTTTAAATCGCGCCGTGCTTCGACTGGAAGAGGCCGGGACGTGTGTCGATAAATGTACCCGTTCTGTGTCACGTCACGCCAGCACGATTCTCGCTATTCACGAGTCATTAGTCCTTTAAATGAATCACTGCCTGGGGTCTGAACACGGACTGCAGCACAAATTGCAGCTTTTTTTATTTGCACTCAGTTTTTCATCAGCTTTTTCCCTTCCTGTTCAAATAAACGAGTGAAATCCCTTCTTCTTTCTCCTACTGCCTTTCTAACACACTCAGGAGTACACCATGTCAGCTGTAAGTAACACACACACCCCACACACACACACAAACGCACAAGGCTCTTCGTCCGCTCTGAATCCCTCACCTCTTGTCCCTGACCGGCATCTGACCTTTGACCTCAACTGCAATGACCCTTCTGTGACTCCTCTTGTCTTGTTGTTCACCATCAACAACGATGCGACGAGAATAATAATTACAATTTACACTTTAGCGCACAATGGTTCATGTATTTTTATCTTGTTTATATACCTATGGGGTGTGTTGGAGTGTGTGTGTGTGTGTGTGTGTCTGTGTGTGTATTACCCAGAAGTCAGGGCTTCTCTTGCATTCCGTGCTGCTGTAACTCTCCTCCCACTCCTCCGTAACAGCTGCCCTGTTCCTGCTCTGCTTTCTGTGATGTAGATGTCTGTAGATGTTCCTCGAGCCTTTCCCTCTATTCCTGCAACTTTTTGAACACCTTGTCTGATATCCTCCTTCTTATCATTTTTCCTCTCTGTCCTCTCTATTCGCTGCAAATTACACATTTCCAGTATCAGGTGGCTTCTTCGTTCTTCTCTCCTCCTTTCTCCTCCCACTTCCTCTCCTATGCCTCTTTTCACGTTCATTCTCCCCTCAGCTCCTTTTCTCCCTTCCTCCTCTTCCTCCTCCTCCTGTCTCCTCTGTCCTTCCCACCCCTGTGTTCCAGCGGAGGAGCAGTCAGTCAGCAGGTTGTTCCTTTGTGCTTGATCTAACCATGTGGCTGCCAGGTTCCTATCGTGGAACATGGTTCTTTCAAGCACCATGGAACGGCCCTGCAAAACCCTACAGCATGGCGCAAGAGACAGCAAACTCCTGTCACTCCCTGCAAGAGTGTGTGTGTGTGTGCATGTGTGTGAGCTTGATTTAGAGCCTCAGTGTCTGTACAGTATGATAGATGACTACCTGTATGTGCATGAGCATTTTTCTGGTGAGATCTCAGCTTGTTTGTAGTCTGACAGGGCAGAAAACCTCCAATATCTTTGTTCTCGTGTGAGTGCATGTGCGTCTGTGTGTGTCTGTCTTGATCTTCACAGTCTGTGTAGCTTCCTGTTATTTTGATTCCTTTAAGGCTGCGAAGCACAATGCAGCATTTTGAGCCAAAGCTTATGGGGATTGTTGCAAATGATTGTAATCAGCTTTCTTTTCCTATGACGAACAAAAAAACAAAAAAAAGCAGCACAGCCCTTGAGCAGTGTCTCTAAATTCTGCTATTGTGCTGGTGTTTCTATCGGGACCCGTGCCAGTAAATGCTGGGGTTTGACTCTTGCACATTTAGTGACACTGCGGTTATGATTGTGACCAGGTAACGAGGATTACCGTAGTAAGCTAGGAGGCGACTGCTTTGCAGACCTGGCCTGCCCTGAAAAGTGTCGCTGCGAGGGCACCACCGTCGACTGCTCCAACCAGAAACTCACCAAAATACCTGATCACATTCCTCAATACACCACCGAGCTGTGAGTCACGCCGTGTTTGTCTGCTACAAAGTGCATCTATGTGTGGGATAGAAGAAACCTCAGAGCCTCTTTCTCTTTGTTTCTAACCACCTCTACTTTGCTCTGTTCTCAGCCGTCTGAACAACAATGAATTCAGTGTGCTCGAGGCGACGGGGATCTTCAAAAAGCTGCCTCAGCTGAGGAAGATGTGAGTCAGACATGTCTTTAATGTAACAAGGACGTAACGTCACGAAGTCACACTCGGGTCACACAGAGGAAAACTGCGACAGATGCGGATATAGAAATTAAAATGAACTATGTGTGTTTCTCTCTATACACGTAACCCCCCACCCCCTCTTTACATCTTTCTTTTCTTGCTGCTCTCTTACTTTCCTTCCTCCTGCTTCCCGCTCTGTGTAGTAACCTGAGTAATAACCGTATCACTGACATAGAGGAGGGAACGTTTGAAGGAGCTTCAGGGGTCAATGAGCTGATTCTGACCTCCAACAGACTGGAGAACATACACCACCGCATGCTGAAGGGACTCAGTGGCCTCCGCACACTGTGGGTACACACACACCCACACACTCACACATATGCATATGTATTAAGTATGCCAGCAATATCCAAAGACGTTCCCACATACTGTGACACTGTCAAACACAGAATAATATGAGCATGCATAATTCACCAGGTAACACTGCATATTTAGGTTTATGTAATGAGCTTCAGTTAATAGGTAATACGATCCACATGAGGCTGTAAAGATGTTTATTAAGGCATATAATTTTACATTTTATCTACCTTGACAACAATCAAGGGCCCATGCCATTTTTTTCCAGGGGTCAGGGAATAAACCACCATTAACTGTTAATTAATATATAATAATTAGAGGAAGGTCAAGGCTTTTAGTGACATTCCTACACAGTTATAAAGTGTTAATAAGTGTTACTGTTTATGATCTTTAAGACGTATGTAGTGTTATGTACATATAATTTATAAGGAATTATGTGGGGATTTTTTTTAGTTATTAGCTATTAGTTAATCGCTATTAACTACTGCAAAGACCTGAAAATAAGGTGTTATCTCATTAGGGTATAAACATAAGTGTATATACTTAACTGTATATACATGTATACTACATACTTAACTGTAGCACAGGTTAATTCATTCACTTTTTTCCTGTGTGTGGGTAGCATGCTGAGGAGCAACCGCATCAGCTGTGTGAGCAACAGCAGCTTCGTGGGGTTGAGTTCGGTGCGTCTGCTGTCACTCTATGACAACCAGATTACCTCCATGAACCCCGGAGCCTTCGACACGCTGCACTCCCTGTCCACACTGTGAGTGTAAACAACACAACCCACAAATGTGACAAATATAAATGCAAAAAATAACAATAATAATAATGCTGAGCACCCTCATCACCTTACTTTCCTACTCTCCAGAAACCTTCTGGCTAATCCTTTTAACTGCAACTGTCACCTGGCTTGGCTTGGTGATTGGTTGAGAAGGAAACGCATCGTCACTGGTAACCCCCGCTGCCAGAGTCCTTACTTCCTGAAGGAGATCCCCATCCAGGATGTAGCTGTCCAGGACTTTGCCTGTGAAGATGGTGAGATGGAGAAAATAATAATGATATTACACGTCTCTCTAAAACAGCTTTTTTATCCCTAATCACTTTTACCATCAGGTAATGATGAGAACAGCTGCTCTCCGGTGCTGAGATGTCCAGCTGAGTGTTCCTGTCTGGACACCGTGGTCCGCTGCAGCAACAAAGGACTCACCACGCTGCCCAGAGGCCTCCCCAAAGAGACCACCGAACTGTGAGTTTATAGCAAACACACCCTTTAGTATAAAGCTTAACCAAACTCCACATTTTACAAGCTGCAATCATAAAGTTCCCTATTAAATGTGCCTGAAAACATAAAGAAACATAAATTATTTAAGATCAGGTCCAGACCACTTCCAGGGCTTTGAGATAATTGTTACTTTTAATTTGGTCCCTTAACACTTTCCCTGCTAATGACAAAAGCAATCAGTGATTTCAGTTGTTGACTGCTTGCACTTCTACATCTTGTTCAGAGAACAAACATTCCACTCTGAGTCAAACTGACCCAACGCTCATTACAATTAGAGCTGAATCTCCAGCTGTGACCCACAGACTAAACAACGATTGGCAGTTGAAGAGTCCACAAACCAACAAAGCATCCTTTGCTTCGTTTTTAATAGATTCACACAGACAGTTAATCCACCAGGGTCAGGAACGTTTAGTGGATCTGATCTAAACAGTGGTTCGTGCCAGCGTGCAATCCTGCGCTGGTGCACTGTAGCTAATCCCAGACTGAATCTGTGATGCTAAGATCAGTTAAGGTCAGTGCTCCTTGGGGCCACGCCACCTGCTTCAGCACTCATTGTTCATCTTGTGGCTAAAGATAGCTTTTTATAGCTTTGGCTGTATGTCCAAGGTCTGCATCAGTCGTCTGATGCAATATCATGAGACACTTGATAAATTATCTCTGCAGTGAGACTGTGCAGATGTAGAGCTAGAATAGCAGTGTAATGGAGGATACAACGAGTGAGTCTGGCAAAGAAATGCTGTCCTCTCACACCCCAGAGGCTGTCCTGAGAAAAGTAAGGCCATAGCAGAGGTCAGAGTCAGAGTGGATTTCAGTAGTGCCCACAGAGAGCTCAAACTTATGGTGGATGGAGGAAGTTGAAGCCGTCTTTGACTTCAGAAAACCTCAGATTTATCACGCTATGCATCTGAATCAATCTCTTACCTCACTGGAGCTTGAAATGTTCATTCAGAAAGGTGGAAAACCACAGAAACACATGCTTATAGAGACACAGAGACACAGGAACTGTGAACTTAAAGAGAATTTTATTTCTCAGAAAGTCATCTGAAGACATTTGTGTTGTAATAATAATTTTGATTGGTATAGCTGTGTACCCATAATAATCAAAAACTATCCCTCATTTAATTTT
This sequence comes from Astatotilapia calliptera, assembly GCF_964374335.1. Taxonomy (NCBI): domain Eukaryota; kingdom Metazoa; phylum Chordata; class Actinopteri; order Cichliformes; family Cichlidae; genus Astatotilapia; species Astatotilapia calliptera. Next base: position 20,634,302 of record NC_137427.1, on the reverse strand, counting down.
GATTGTCTTTGTACCTTCCTGGATCACTTCCGCTTCTGATCTGACTATTAGCGATCGTGCTCCTGAGATTTTAAACCAGATCTCACACTTCCACAGAGTAAACATTAAATTCTGTTTCAGCCAAAAAAAATGCATATACAGTAGATGAAGATCATTAAGACGATCTTGAGCTGAGACTTTGACACAGAGAGTGTTTTTTTAGCTGAGGAGTCCACAGTCTCTAAGCCCCAAAGCAGCGCATCAGGTGAGGAGCACAATCAGGTGGATGCTCCTCATTCTTCTGACGTTAGTGTACTTGAATTCATTCCAAAAAGTGAAAACTATTAAAACAGATTTATACTGGAACATCCTGAGTCATCCATTTAAAACTGTGGCACTTGCCAGCTTGCACCAGTATTCAGCCATGAAGCCTTGAGACCTAATTTTAATCAGTCCTGAAACTTTCTGATCACACTTGGTACATAAAGTCCTGCTCAACAAAAAAGCCCTAATGATCAGAGTATTATAATCTTGAATTAAATATCAGACCGCAGCTTTAGTGGTATTTTTATTCATTCTACTGTGTCTCCTTTGGGGGACAAGGTTCTTCCAGTATTAACAAAGACTTAATTAATATGCTGGATTAATAGCACATTGTCACAAAGTGAGAGATAGGATCTCACCCGTGAATGTGTGTATGTCTGAGCGAGAGACGCCTGTGGGGATATTAAACTCCAGTGTTTATTATGGCTGCAGCAGTAATGACTGCTCACACTGGTTATGAGGAATTTCCCACATGGTTAACACTTCATTTTCTCCCTTCTCACTTTCTCCCTTTGTTTACCAATCCTCCTCCATATTACCCCCGTGTTCCCTCGTTCTTTGTCTCCCACGCTGTCTTTCTGACTCTCAGGTATTTGGATGGAAATCACTTCACTCAAGTTCCCGTGGAGCTCTCCAATTACAAACACTTAACGCTCATGTAAGTCTCACCCGTAGCACCTCAGTGGAGAGATATTGTATACTTTCACACAGATAATTAAATCCCACTTTGCCAAGTTTAGTACGGTTAACACACTTTTTTTTAACGCAAAAAGAAAACACTTAAGGATTGGGATTTGGTCTGTGCTTCCTGCACTTTGCTTTTAATCACAACTAACAGACTGAACTCTGTGTTGAATCATTTTTGTGACTTTGTTTGGCCCTGATGTGGTGTGACAGTCTCGGTACGATAGACTAAAGGAGGAGCATTACAGAATCCATAGTCTGTGCACGCGTGTGGGTTTGTTCACGCATGTATGGACAGTGCTGCCTGTGTGGGTTTTATGTATCTGTTGTTTCCTTTCCAGTGATTTGAGTAACAACCAGATCAGCACGTTGTCCAACCACAGCCTCAGTAACATGTCCGAGCTGCTTACCCTGTGAGTCTGGCTTTACATATGCCTTTGTGGTGTGTGTGTGTGTGAGTGTTTGTTTTTAGGCGTAGTTGTGACTATGTGTGGACAAGAAGCTCATAAATGCTCAAGTAGAAGAAGGCCTCAAAAAAATCATAGCAGAAATCAAGAAAGGGTGACATGACCGCATGTGATTTTTAGCCAGTCCTAAGAGAGTCAGGGGAATCTCTGAAAGATTTTATTGCCACAAAATAACCATCGATGTCATAAAATACTGGCTTCACCTAAACTAGTCCAAAAATTCACTTTAGTCAGACAACGTATGTTTTAAAGTGCTACTTTATTACAACAACAAACTATAGTTAGAGTCTGGCTGAGAGCTCAACACCCTGCCCCACAAATATATTACATACAAAACTGGGGAACGATGAGTAAATATACAGATGGATGTTGGACTGGCGGAGGTGCTTAACAGCTGGCATCAACTCAGGGCAGCAGGGAGAGCAAAGATCCAGTGCAGCTGGAGATGCTGCCTTGAACTAGCTTGCAGCTTCACTTCATTTTTAATAATATATAAAGAATCATTTTGAAAAAATAAAACAGGAAAAGAGTGGAAGGCACTGGAGAAAACAGTACATGATATATACATCTGAGAGCAGTTTCTCCAGTGTATAGTCTGCGCACCAGTGTGATAAATGTTTTGTCTCTTAGTTGCTGTAAATAAAAGAAACAAAATATACATAAAAAAGGAAGAAAACTTGCACTCTGAGTGCTAGATCACTGCCTTGTGAGACCTGCATATGAATGAGTGTATTAAACTGTTCATGTTTGCTGCTTTGCCTGCTTATCTCAGTCAGAAGTAGGATTGTGTTCTGAATTGTCTTGCTGCATGCAAAGATTTCTTGGGGAAAAAAATCTGCCTTGTGTCCGCGCTAAAATGTTAATTCTGTCTGCAAAGAATTCTGAGCTACAACCGGCTGCGATGCATACCAGAGAGGGCGTTCGACGGACTTAAATCTCTCCGTTTGTTGTGAGTATCTGAACTTTCTGATCCTGGGAAATGTCCCAGAGAGTCAGATTAGTGCTGAAGTAATCATCGAATCGTTTTTTATTGTATCTCATCCTGTTTCAATCACGTTTTCTTAGGTCTCTTCACGGTAATGACATATCACTGATACCAGAAGGAGCCTTCAAAGACCTGGCATCGCTTTCCCACCTGTGAGTAACACGCAAACACAGAAACATCACTGGTCATGTGTCGCTGTGTGTTGGAAAAATCTGCCCTTTTTTTTCCCTTATAAAATAACAAATCAAAGAAATACATAATCATCGTGAATATATCTGTCCAGTAACAGCAGGGAGCTGAAAAACACAAACAGAACAAAACTTATAATTAAAGTTGTGACGCGTCGTCAGACAGGATGTTACCCGGCCATCTGCTCAGTGACCTCTATGAATGTCGACTGGAGGTCCTTTCTAGCATTGGGAAGATCGTTCGCTTTAATTTTGTGTGTTTTCCTTTACCATTTACAACAAAATATAACAAAGAAGTGGTTTATGCAGATGCCACATCCTTGTCCAGCTAACTGGTCATGCCATCAGTGATCACACAGGATTGTTTCTTGTAGCTGAGTAGCAGAGCGTCAGTGGTGATATGCGGTCACAGCTCAGAGGTTTACAAACAATTTTCACAATGAGCCAGGTATGCAATTTACACAAAGGTGGGCCTGAATGGCATAAATGTGTTTTTTATACGAGTATCTGTCTTTGTATGTTAAATGGACATTGTGTGGCTGTGTGATCACAACACTTTCAGAAACATTCAATAACAGAATCCATATTTTCCGGTCAGGTGAGATCCACATACTAACCACTTAGCAATCTAAATAGTAGTTATAAGAAGAATACAATGCACTGTGTTGTAATTTGGGGCAAATTACCAGGGATAATAATTAAATAATTAAATGCAAAACATAAAAAGCCCACTCCCACTGTGACGAGGACGCCCAGAGCAGAAGCAGAAAAATCAGAGAGTCATGATTATATATTCTAACGAGAAGTCCATGAAGCAGAAATATTTTGTTGAAAAGAAAACAAGCTGATGTAATTCAATGAGGTTTTGTTCTGCTTTACTTTATTTTACTGTTGTTTTCTTTGAGTGTTGCCTCGACAACGATCTCATGGCTGAAATGAACAAAAGAGAAAGACATACAGAGGAAGAGTGCGAGCACTGGGTATTGCTCTCATTTTTTAGTGCAGTATCAAAAAAACTAAGCAGGCTGCAGAAAAAGCACCGTGGTCATACAGGGTGCAGATGCCTGGTGAGTCTACGTGAGGCGCTCACAAGGATCAGCACCATGGAGAGTGCTTGTAACAGACAGTTCTAATACCCAAGGCTTTATATAAAATGATGGTGTAGCCACCATGATGTCGCCCCTTGGTTTTGTAGCTGAGGGTTGTGGTTGTTACCAGCTTGGGTTTTTGAAACCAGACGTGACAAGGAAAGGGTGGATCAGAGTGACAATCCAAACACCGCCACTCCCGAAAGCTTCATGGTCGACTTTATTTAACACCGAAATAAGTTGATCTAATAGTGACACTGTTACCACCATGATTCAAATGCTCCCAGTTATTTCTTCTGCTGTCTCACTTTTTGTCCAATCGGCTGGCAGGGCTCTGGGCGCCAACCCTCTGTACTGTGACTGTCACATGCAGTGGCTGTCAGACTGGGTGAAGAGCGGGTATAAGGAGCCTGGCATTGCTCGCTGTGCCGGGCCCGGCGACATGACGGACAAACTTCTACTGACCACACCCTCCAAGAAGTTCACTTGTACAGGTAAATGGACATATTGTAGTGCAGCAATACAATGCTTTCCAGGAGCTAGACAAAGAAACGACACAATACAGTTAAATCAGTGTCTGGTCTTGTGCTAGCAAACATACATACACTTGAGGAGAACTCCCAAAGGAGACCACAAGTTGCCAAAAATCAAAACAGCACTATGTATATATTACACTTACTGTGATATTGTTTTCACTGGGCAAAAACGTTAATGTTAATTTTAACATGTATATACTAACTCTATACATTTCCTTGAGATTCTTGATGCTTGAAAAATGCTACTGTTAATCTTGAAACCTTATTCTATCACTTAACTTTGAACACAAGACTGAAATCTATTTTTGACCTAATCTGACTGACGCACTGTAGAAGTCCCCGGGCCTTGTGGTTTTCTGGTGCCAGGTAAAGTATCTTATAATGGTATTTTCTACTCAATCCCAGATTCTCCAGTTTGAGACAGTCCCGTCCCAGTTTTCCTCTCTGTTCAGTCAGAACCGCTCCGCTTCCCTTCCAACCCTCATGTTCTGACCAGCATTGTGTTCTTGTGTTTTCTGTACATGATATGGTTCTGCAAAGAAATGTCATCTTTCTCAAGCAATACTTGTAATATATGAAACCTCCTCGTGATAATACTAAACAACATAGTAAAAGTAACCAGACGCTTTCTTAGATACACCTTGCTAGTGCACAGTTGGACCCCTTTTACCTTCAGAAGTGCCTTGTTTCTTCGTGGCACAAATTCAGCAACGTGCTGGAAACATTCCTCTGAGACTTTGGTCCATATCGACATGATAGTATCACACAGTTGCTGCAGATTTATTGGGTGCACATCCATGATGAGAATCTTCCATTTTACCCAGATGTGCTCTGCTGGATTGAGATTTGGAGACTGTGAATTCATGAAACCAGTTTGAGATTAGTTGAGCTTTGGAAGCAGCCATCATCAGAAGATGGATACACTGTCGTCATAAAGGAATAGGCATGGTCATCAACAGTACTCAGGTAGGCTGTGGTGCTGAAAAGATTTTAAACACCAAAGTGTGCCAAGAAAATATCCTACACCACCAGCCTTAATTACTGATACAAGGAAGGATGGATCCATCCATTTACCCTAAAACCATAAACCTGGCTCCTGGTGTGGTCTTCTGCTGCCCTAGTCCATTTTCTTCAAGGTTCGACATGCTGTGCATTCAGAGATGCTATTTGAGAGGTTATTTGAGTTACTGCTGCCGTCCTATCAGCTTGAAGCAGTCTGACCATTCTCCTCTGATCTCAGGCATCAACAAGGCATCTTTGTCCAGAGAGCGTCAGCTCACTGAATCTTTTCTCTTCTTCATTCCATCCTTTGTAAACCATAGAAATGGCTGTTTGGGAAAGACTGAAGTATTCACATTCAAAGTGACTTAAATCACCTTTCTCTCCATTCTGATGTTTGATTTGAACTCAAGCAGGTCATCTTGACTGTGTCTATGCCCCTGGATTGAGTTGCACATGATTGGCTGATTAGATATTTGCCTTAACGAGTAATTGAACAGGTGTATCTAATAAAGTGACCAGTAAGTGTATATAGAATGCAGGGTAAAAATCACCATCCTTGTCTTCTGCAGAAAAAGTTGACATTTGAAGCTTTTGCAGCTGCCTAATAATGTACAGCCCTCTGTGTAAATCGAGTCAGTGTTCCTACTCTCCAATGTGCCAAATTTTATGCATTGTTAATCATCTCTCCTGTGTATATGTTTTATTTGTGTGGATTGGTGCACCATATAGGCCCAGTGGATATAAATATCCAGGCTAAGTGTGATCCCTGCCTGTCCAACCCCTGCAAGAACGACGGCACATGTGCCAATGACCCTGTGCACTACTACCGCTGCACCTGCCCTTATGGATTTAAGGTACACCCAGCATAGAAAGCAAAAGGAATCATATTCACCTGCTCTTTCAAAGCATCTTTTATAATCACTCACTGGTAGAAAAAAAAACACACCCATGAGACAACACTTCTTATCTTTCAAAACTCATGCAGAGTACAAACTTACACATACAGACACGTAGAAAGATTATTCCTGCGTGAGCCAGATGAATACATCTGTGAACGAGTGTAGGGATAAGAGACAACACTTTCAAAGTCAACTGATGCAATAGGTGGAAATTTTAAGAAGCTGTTGTTGTTTGAGAGCGCTGAACATATGTGTGTTTGTGTTGTGCACGCAGGGCCAAAACTGTGACGAACCCATTCACGCCTGTATCAGTAACCCATGCCAGAACGGTGGAACCTGCCACCTGAAAGAAGGAGAAGGCAGCAACTTTTGGTGAGAGACATTCGAGATATTTTATCCAACCTGGTTAGTCTTGACCGTCAGTTTACCCGCAAGTTATGTTAAAGAGACATTTTCCTTAATTCACACACAAATATCCACCTGTTGTGTATCAGGAGGTACTACTCCACCTGTGAGGCTCTGGAGAGAGCTTTTTAAAGTGGACTCTGATGATGAAACTGGCTGGGACAAAAAAGAAAGCATTGCCGTGTTACATCTGAAAGATGTGAGCATTTACCTGATGGGGCGCATTGCATTATGGGAAATCCAAGAAAACGCATTAATGGATCAAACATTTTTTAAAGGAACTGCAATGTCAGAGCCTCACTTGCATCAGTTCTGACCTCTCTTTTGAACATTTCATACAATAGTATTCTAACTCCAGTATCTGTAGTCCTCTATGTGCTACAGGCCCCTCGGTGTACTCGGTGGTACTTAACTTTATACATTTTAAGTAGTGTTTTGTAAGGATTAGGGGGATAGAGCTAGAGGACATGTGCTCAAGGTGCTAAAGTAAAACTTCCTTTTCAGAATAACAGAACATTTATGGCTGTTTCATTCTTGGAAGATGATGGAGCTGAGCGAAAATACAAATAAACATCAATAACTGTGTTACCGCAAAGCATCTGTTCATAAAACCAACCATCCAGAACACCATACATCACCGATCAGATAGCAAGAGAGCACACGTGCAGGTAATCTGTGGTTTCTCAGCTGATTCCTCCATCAGTGATGCTGCACCGGTAATTAGAGGTGGTGATGAAGTTACGGGAGGCGAATGGCTCAGGAGACTGGTTCTTTTGTGTCTCCAGAGCAAAGTGGACAGACCCGCTGTGAGAACTTTCTTCATTAGTCTATTTAGTGTTAACTGTAGGGAAGCTAATGCCTGTTTGTGTGCTCGTTCCGAGCAGATCTTAACAACGTACGCAGATGATTTAAGAAACCCCAGCTCCTCCCGTTTGTCGTCCTCCATTTCTTTGCCCTCTCTCCGTATCCTCTGCTGCCGTTTCTTGTCCATTTATGTCCGTATTTCCATCGGTGTATGATTTCTTTTCCCTCTCCAGCACAGGGGGTGGAATATTCATCGTGAAGAGCTGTCGCCGACTATATAATGAGATATTAATCCACCCGAGTGTGTGCCGCATAAGAGCTCTTTATTAGACCCATAATATAGCGCTCTCAGTGTGTGTGTGTGTGTGTGTGTGTGTGTGTGTGTGTGTGTGTGTGTGTGTGTGTGTGTGTGTGTGTGTGTGTGTGTGTGTGTCATAGAGAGAGTGTTGTAATAAACCTGAGTAGTAGTTACAGAGTTGAGGCACGCTCACGTTAACAGAATAATGACTCTCTTCTGGGGATATGTAGATGGAGCTGACTCTGCCGTTATGAGCAGCATGCATGGATAGTGTGTGTGTAGGTGTGTTTGTTTATGTGTGTGTGTCTGTCTGTGTGTGTGTCAGTGAGGGGGTGGGGTGGGGACGGAGGGGATATTAAATATGTCTGATATTCACAGGTCCCCACATTCGTGCAATGTTTGCTATTAGAGCTGCAATGATTACTCAATAAAATTGTCCACCCACACAAAATTAGTTGCTGAATATATTGGCAATTATTCAGTAGTAATCAACTGCTTACAATCATCCCCACACTGGGCAGAAAATCCCTACCTGATGTCTGTTTGAGGCCACTGAGAGTATTGGCGAGAACAGCCGAACACGCCTGTGTATGAAGCTTGATAGTGTGTGCGATGGGACCTAAATTATATGTAAAATGTATTTATATACCCACGAGGGGCTGCTCTGAATAAAATCATGGGATGAAACTCCCAGCTGTGTGCTAATGCTGCCTCTGTGTCTCTGGTTATAGTTGATCAAATGCTGCAGCGTGAATACTGACAGGGACTAGAAAGAGAGCATATTCCTCCCATGTTAGCGTCGCTTCGTTGACTTCCTGTTAAATCCAGAATCAAATTTAAAATCTTTCTCATCACATTCAGGCCCCATCTTATCCTAAAGACTTCATAGTACCATATACCCTCAATAGAGCACTTCACTCTCAGGCTGCAGGCTTATTTGTAGTTTCAAGGGTGTTTAAAAATAGTTGAACCAGCTCCCAGTTTTGGATTCGAGAGACAGATATCCTCTCTACTTCTAAGATTAACCCTAAAACTTTGCCTTTTGATAAAGCTTATAGTTAGGGCTATATCAGGTGATCCCAAATCCTTCCTTATAGGCCTAGGATGCTGATGATGAGTGTTTTTTCTTCACTCACCTGTTTGAGCTCTCTAGGTTTGTATACACCACTTTGCATTGAATCATTAGTTATTCATCTCTGACTCTTTTCTACAGTTTTTTGTCCTGGCAAGCTAACAAGAAATTAAAGTTTAAGCACACCAATGCAACCTTTATTTTTTCAACAAAATTACTAAAATAATTATTTTTTTTATTTTCGGGATAATTTACCAAATATTTGCTCTCTTCATCTTATCATAGATGAAAAATCGATGGATTTCCCTTCTGTACATCCTGTCTGTTGTTAATCTAATAAGGATGAATCAATAGTTACATTAATGTTAGAGCTCAGTGTAGTGTATGTGACCCTACAGGTGTTTATCCACCTATTTATGAGCGCTTGCATCTTTCCGTGTTTGATCTCAGGTGTGTGTGTCCGGAGGGCTTCGAAGGTGACGCGTGTGAGATCAACATTGACGACTGTGAAGATAACGACTGTGAGAATAACTCCACCTGCGTTGATGGAATCAACAACTACACATGCATGTGCTCACCAGAATACACAGGTAACAATCACGAACGAAGAAGGAGCCGATGTTGGAGGCTGGCATGTTTTCCCCGTTCTGTATTCCTATTTTATTTATTTCTTTAAACACAGAAATACAGGACTCTCCCTGATAATGCAGGGATCCTGTAGGTTTGTGTCATAGCCATCAGTTTTAGTTACTTCAGTGTTGTGTTCTTATTTTTTTTGCATGATGTCGGCCACTAAAATACTGCAGTACCCATAGAGACAGGCCACCATTACCACAGAGAAGAGGTGTGTCAGAGGAACAAATTAGAGCATCTGAAAACAAAGTACCATACAATATTATGCTTAGAGGCATGAATAACAGAATTTTGTGGCTCAGTGACTTGAAATTTCTTACCAAAGTGCACCTTGGGAGTCAATCAAAGTGTTACGCCACTCAGCCCGTAAAGAGTGAAAATCATTTCTGGCTTAAATTTTGAAAATCCTGCCTTCAAGAGTTGCAAAATGAGACAAATCAGTGGCTGCTTAAAATACGCTGACCCCTTTTATGTGTTCACAATGGACCACGCACCCGCACAGGCATCAACATCAACTTCTTTGTCAAACTGACCCAAATTTTAATCTGAGGACAATCACCTGCCAAGCAGCAGTTTTCTGAAGGTTGTGCAACGTGACTGTCAGTGAGAAGTTCTGCTGTTGTATCTTAAGGCCTCTGGGGGAGACTTCATAAGCATAAACAACCTGAAGTGTGGTGCTGTGAAAACAGTTTTTGGCCACACCAGCACACCAGCCTGTCTGTGTCTTTGTATTCTCCAGACACTTCCAGTACTGGAGGACACGTCTGAGAAGCTTGGAAAGAAAAGCGTCTGGACTTCTTTAAGTTTCTTGAAGACGTTTCACCTTTCATCCATCTCTGAACAGAGGGGGTATCTTACGATACCAATTGTCTGCCATCTATAATCCAGTTTTGAGATCCCTTACCAGACACCTTAACCTTGGATGGTACTGGAGCCATTTTTCATCCACAGCGTTTTTTAATATTTGGCCATTTTCACTGTGTTGAATAGAATATAGCCAAACCTTCCAACCCTTTTTTTTTTCTTTTTTCTTTAGAATTGCAGTCTCCGTTTATTAGATTAGCTTAAAGTGGCTAAGCTACAAACCGGCATACACATGACGCGCTAGAGCCATAAATCGCCCCATTGAAACCCATTATAAACGCTATTTTTCACTGCACAATTATTACCATTAACGTAGTGGCGATGGCTTAAGTTTCGTTTTCGTTCTGTAGTCAGGACCTTAGAATTGTAATTTTTTTATTTGGCCACCAGGTGGCGCCCTTGCTTCACATTTGACCCCTGCTGGAAAACAGCGGGCTGCTTAGACAGACCTGCGGAAAATGAAGCCTGATTCCCGGCATGCAGCAGCGGCTTCGCCCGCTGATCGGGCGGGACCATTTTTTGGTCCCCAGGTTGGCGAGAGGGTGCATTTTTTTTTCAATCAACAGGAAATGACGTATTTGTTGTCACGTGGTATCGGCGTGTGTGCTGGAGAAAGGACTCCGACCCAACATGCCCCCGGTGATGGTAGAGAGTTACACCGGAATAAGGCACTGCTTTCGGCTTAACGTAGCAGGGCTGGCCGCCTGGAGACTATTTTCTGCTCTTGCGAAAAAAAAAAACCAAGTCGATCGAAATTAATGTTAGTGCCATTCTTTGGACCATCTAAAGGCCTAATTAAAAGTACAATAAAATATAACTTTCAAATGTATTTTATGGAAAATATTTCATTTTTTCGTTTTTTTCGCCAAAAAAGCCGTGCGCTCATGTGACAAAACCGGGATATAAAGGGTTAAAATCCGCGAAATATAATTAAAACTTTATATGAATATTTCAGGGAGAAGTAGTTTTAAAAGTCTGACCAATTTAAAGTGAAAAAAAAATATGAATATATAATTTTTTTATAGCACCTTTTGGGGAATTGTCCTTATTCATAAAGGTGGATGCATTTTTTTTAAATGTGCTCCTGCAAAAAAAATAATGGCAGGTCAAAATGTATGTTGGTGCCAATCTTTGAACCATCTAAAGGCCTAATTAAAAGTACAATAAAATATAACTTTCAAATTTATTTTATGGAAAATATTTCATTTTTTCATTTTTTTCGCCAAAAAAAGCCGTGCGCTCATGTGACAAAACCGGGATATAGAGGGTTAAAATCCGCAAAATATAATTAAAACTTTAGATGTATATTTCAAGGAGAAGTAGGTCTAAAAGATTGGCTAATTTAAAGTGGAAAAAAATATTAATGTATAATCTTTTTATAGCACTTTTTATGGCGTGGTCGATTTTTGGCTCTAGGACCTCATAAGGGGTACTTTTTCTAAGACCATCCAAGGTTAACATCCACTCACATCTTGGGTTATTTGTTCTCAGCAAGCCACATAACAGGTTGGGGCAAGGTCTCACAATGAGTTCACCCGAAACCTTGGCTGATTGTGACCCACACCCATTTTCACACCTTGGCTTGAGTAATTAGGCAGAGGATCAATAGGGGGTCCATGACCTTCTTAGGAACACCCCCACTAGGGCTGGGACTCTCCACCAGTTGCTCTTAGAACTGAAGAAGCTTCTTGGATGAGAGGTGAAACTTCTTCAAGGAAACTTAAAGAAGAAGACTCTTTTCTTTCCGAGCTCCTTAGACTACAATGACATCCACTCTGTACAGCAGGGACACAAGTCCTCAGGTTAGAACAAGAAGAGTGTCCCATTCATTTTCTGCCACTTATCCAATTCAGGGTCACAAGAAGGCTGGAGCCTATCCCAGCTGTCAGAGGGCAAGAGGCAGGGTACACCCTGGACCAGCTGACACTCAGCTCCAGAGCTAATACATAAAGACAGACAACCAGTCACATCTATGTGCAATTTAAAATCACCAATCCTCCCACAGTCCATGTCTTTGGACTGTGGGGAGAAGCCAGAATACTCGGAGAGAACCCAGGCAGACATGGAGAACATGCTAACTCTGCACAGAGTTGTGAGGCAATGTGGTAACCATCACACCGCCATGTCAACCTTTCAGCTGTTCCATTTTCACAAGGCTCTGGGTGTGTTTGATTTGGAAGAGTTTTACACTCTGACTGAAATGGAACTAGCAACCTTTTGCCTACCCAGCAAATGTGTCGACCACTACATTATGGAGCGACCTCGGTCACTTGGATGGAAAGATTAGCCAAATTTAAATCAGAAAGGTTTTTTGACCTATTTTCATTGGAAGGGTTGCCTGAGTTTTATGGCTGCAACTTGATTCAATCAAAAACCTTTACTTTTGATTTTTTTTACCAAACTGAAAGTTTCTTTTCTCTCCTTTATCGCCTTACTAACACTGACATTATCCAAACTGTAGACGTATAGAAGCTGTCTAGAAAATGGAAAACAAACTCTTTATTCCAGAAATAGTCAGCATGAATATATCTCCCACAAAAAGTCTTCTATCATTACAGAGAGGTCACAAAAGATAAATGTTTTATCTGACTAACGCTGATCTGTTGCTACTTGTTTGTCTGCATTTGCACTGTGCTAATCATCTCTGAGTGCTAACTTATGTGGCGGTGTTCTCTCTCTGTCTTTCTGTGTTTTGCTGTCCTGTGTCTTTTCTCCCATCTTGCTCTGCTTTCTATCATCTGTCATCTTTTTTGTGGTTGCAGCTGCTACCAATGAGGTGGAGAGAGGTTAGTCTGTTCTTCTCTCTGTCCTTTCTGTCCCTCTCTCCTTCCTAACTTCCCTCATTTCCTGTGCTTTATCCACGGGAATGCTACAGATTCACCATACTGTATGCAGTCGTGCTCCGTGTTAGCAGTGCATGTCTTTGATGTATAAAAAGACCACTCTCAGATTTCTGTGGTTATACTGCTTGCTGCTTCACGCATACATGTGATGACCATTCCAGTTGAATGAGCTGAAATTAGAGGAACTGGCAATAATCTATATTTTTAGAAAGTAGAAATCCCATTAAAATACCCAAACTTACTAACATCTAGACTACATTTATTCCATCCACTCCTCCAGAACAATCAAAATATATATTTTCAGTTTTAAAAGAAGGCTAATTTTCTAAACAGTCACACATTGTACTTATTATCCAGATTTACTTAAATGGTGCATTTGGTGCCGACTATTTTCAGCGGAACGTTTGGGGGTCCTGTGAGTATTTGTTTGATTGTACGATAGACTGAAATAGACTCAAACGTGCGTGTTTAATGCTTTTAAAGCTGTTTGGTTGAACAATGGAGGCTTTTGGTATTGAAGGAGTTATATTAAGAGCCATTTGAGTTTGTTTGAGTCTTTTTTTGGACCATAACAAAAACATACTGAGTTACATCTTATCTTTTTAATAAAGGTCATTTTAATGTTCCACACCTAGGAATGAAAGTCTGGGACAATAAGCCAGTCTGCTTTCTGTAACGTAAATATCTAAAGTGGTATGTAAAAGTCCTGGGCTACCACTCATTTCTTTATGTTTATATAAAACAAGAGAAAGGTGCAGAGATTTATTAAAACAGGCACCAACAGAACTTAGAATACAGACTGTTGTACCTCTTTCCTGATCTCCTCTGTACCTACTGACAAAGATTTTAACCAAAAATTTCAAATTTGGGTTTGCTTTTGTTGGTGGACCTGCACCTTTTCATGCCTGTCAGAGTGTGTCGTCTTTGGCATTTTTCGTAGACTATAATGTCAGTGTGTTTTGTGACAGTCTGTTAGTAACAAAAGCCTAAATATAAAGTTTAAAACTGGTTCTTTGTGTGATAGAACACACATAGGTAACTCGAGTTAGGTACTTTTTTATGCTTGAATAATCCAGAGGTCAGTATAAATTGTATAATAAACTGAAAAACAAAAACATTTCTGAATGAAAACAAGTGGACAGCGTCCAAAGGATGATTTCAGAAAGCCCGGAGAATTAAAAACACTTTGGAAACAAAAATTACTTCTGGCTTCAGAAACTCTGGCTGCTGGAAGCAAAATGTGAAGAAATGATGGGTGACTCAAGACTTTTGCACAGTATTGTACTGTACATTAACCACCCAAAGTTCCTTTTTAAGGAACTAAAAACTTCCTTTCAGGCTTATGGTTTGCATGCATTTCAACCACAGTGTAATGATTTCTAAAAATTAAACAAACTGGTCCTCTGGTGTATGAAAAAGATATTTTAACACATAAAACTATGTTATACTGCCACTGCACCATCTGCTCTATTAATTCCTTTGCAGCTTTCTTAATGTGAACAAAAAACAAACAGTTTATACAGCTCTAAATGTTTAAATTGCCTGAAATAAAACGTGGTGAGTATTTTGCCACTGAGTAATGTTTGGCTCAAGGTTCATTTCTACACATACGACAGGACCTTTGAGGCTTCTCTGGAGCTCATTTCACATCCTAAAAAGTCGTGGGGGGAATAGACCAATATTTATCACATCTAGATTGTGATATTGTGACAAAAACTCACATGTAAATAAGAAGCCATCAAAGTAAACAAGCAAGTACTCACAGTCTTTTAACAGCTCTCTTACAGTTTTTTACAGACGCTAGGACACATTTCTCAATACTTAGGTCACTTTTGCAAAACTCTTCACACATTTCTCCTAACTGACCCTCAGCCTGGCAAAGCAGTTCATTTCACATTCAAAATGCACTACAACTACCAAAACACTTCATTCAGGTCTCAAATGAACACATTCCTCCAGAACACTAGCAAAGGTTGACAGCCGACAAACACACTTTGTCATCCACAAAACAATGACCTAAAAAACACTAACAACATGTAGCATTACACAGTGTTTTCCTGTGTAAAACAAGGACACATCTCTGTTTATAATTTCAATATATGTTACTGGAATGAATCAGACATCATGTATTTATGTTTATGTATTTTTATTTTTTTGCACTAAGTAATCCCAAAATACAAGAATTTGTATACACACCATCCACTGATACACATACAATAGTAATGCTAATCTACTCGGTCTTCCCTATTTGGCCACAGGTTCTCATCCACATCACATCTTATGTCATCTAGGGTAATACACCTAGGAAAGAATCTTCTGGCTGCCAGAATTGAAGGAGTTGAAAAATTGAAGGAGTAACAACTGTGTAGATGTTCATCCACAATGAGAATCAGCTGTGGCTGGTTAAACTGCATTGTTAGATTTAAAATATGTTTCAATAAAATATTGCTGTTGGATTTTGCTGTCTTTTCAAGTTTTGCATTGTGTTATTATTTTGACCATAAGTTTAACAGTTTTGAAAACAGTATGTAAGCACATGCAAAATGTCCTGTACGTACAAAGATTTTTGGCAGTTGTTGTGTCTGAGTGAGAAGATGATTCATGAAATTTGAGAGATGTAGTCATTGAATGCATTTTGTGCCAAAACAATGATAACTGGTCCTCAGTTTAGCCCACATAGACTTCTGTTGTGCTCACTGTGTGAGGAGTTTTGCAAACGTGACCTAAGTATTGAGAAATGTGTCCTAGCGTCTGTAAAAAACTGTAATGACAGCTTTTCTTTTAAAGCCATTATGCTTTTCTGTCATACCGAACTGTTTGGAAAGGGGAAGAGATAATCCTAATATGATCATCTCAGTCAGACAGCTCTGTCTTTGAGTGCAGAATCCCCACCCACCTGCTGTTTGGGATGGTCAGCCAATCAGCAGGCTCAAAGGGAGGCTGGCCTTAAATTGAGAAGAGCTAAATTTACATATTTCAGACAGTAGGTAAACTAAGTGGTTGCACCAAAAACATGTATCAGATGAATAACTATTGTTACTGAAATGTGAATTGTTAAAAAACAACATTTTATATGCATTAAGCAAGTCTGACTGCTTTTAAGTCCGTGAGCGAAAGAAATCACTGTCTAAATGAAGGGCTTAAAAGCACAAACATCTCCTGCTGTTTCACGCTTATACTTATTAATCCCTAGAGGGTTGTGTAATTATTCCCAGCGTGGACTTCAGGAGTCAAGGAAACTGGTTTATTCCCTCATCAGTGATTCATTTGGAGTTCAGAGTTTCAGGAAGATCAGGATACTCTCTGGAGCATCAAGATTCCCAGCACTGAAATCATTTATCGGACCACTGTGTTGATTCTGGCCACAAGAGAGTCATCCATCATGAGACCAAGCACCCATTCAACTGACACACAAACACACACAAAGAAAAAAACAAACCACAACGAAGTTAAAATATTGATGTGTTTTATGTTTTCATTTCACTTTATCGTTAATACTGTGCAAAGAATTTAAAAAGTGATGAGGTGTGTGTGTGTGTGTGTGTGTGTGTGTGTGTGTGTGTGTGTGTGTGTGTGTGTGTGTGTGTGTGTGTGTGTGTGTGTTCCTAGGGGAGCTGTGTGAAGAGAAACTGGACTTCTGTGCCCCAGAGCTGAACCCATGTCAGCACGACTCAAAGTGCATTTTGATTCCTCAGGGATACAAGTGAGTAGACTGGAAACACGCACATGCACGCACGCACATGCACGCACGCACACGCACGCACGCGCACGCACACGTACGCACACACACTCCTGTATAAACTAATATGCAGATATTAGAGTATGCAAGTAGTGGTTCTTGATTCTCTCCTGCATGATTTGAATACTTATATTTTTCACACAGAAATAATTGAGTTCCAGATTTTTCCCAGCAGAGAAATGGTGTGTGTGTGTGTGTTTGCATGTGTGGATGGGAGGTGTTGGGAATGTGATTTTGGCTCCCTAGTAAGGTTCCCTGGCGAGATTTTATCTGTACTTTTACTCCCTTGCTCCCTTGCTTGTGTGCGCTGTGGTCAGTGTAATTACGTCTGGATGTGCTCTGTGAGGCAGTTTGACATCATGTAAAAATTAGATTAGTTTGTGTTCTCTAGGATTTGTGGACTGTCTGGGTCACGAAGCAATTGACATGTTTTCTTTTTATTGTTAAGGAAATCTTCCACATGCAATTAGAGCAAATCTAACCACAGGCAGCCACAAAGAACAGCTGTATCCCTGCGAGTCCAGTAACAACAAGCATTTCTGTGTGTGTGTGTGTGTGTGTGTGTGTGTGTGTGTGTGTGTGTGTGTGTGTGTTCATTTTAGGTGTGAGTGCATTCCAGGATACATCGGCGAGCACTGTGAGCTGGATTATGACGACTGTGAAGAGAATAAGTGTCAGAATGGCGGTCAGTGCATCGATGCCGTCAATGGATACACCTGCATCTGTCCAGAAGGGTACAGGTGAGCTGCGCACCACAGAGGAAGTCACACATGCCAACAGTTTTTGATATATGAGGAGCTCCCCCTGGTGTGTATTGTCAGTTATTGAGATCAACATACTATTTTTCTCAAGGTCCCTGGAGTAATAGTACAGTGTGGTATTTTTTGGACTTTGGATTTGTCTAACTTTCACATTTGAAATGATGAAAAATCCAACTGTAACTGAAAGCACCGAAGAAGTATGTTTTTAAGCTTGTATGTTCTAGCAGCCGTACCACAAACTGATAATAATTATAAAAGGAACAAATAAAGGGAATGATCTGGACTCTTACGGTATTCCACGTGTGTTACAATGTGCGTTTCAGTGGGTTATTCTGCGAGTTCTCTCCTCCGATGGTCCTTCCTCGCACCAGCCCCTGTGACAACCACGAGTGCCTCAACGGGGCACAGTGCGTCATTGTGGGATCAGACCCCCGCTGCCAGTGTCTCCACGGCTACGAGGGAGAGCGCTGTGAGACTCTCGCCAGTGTCAACTTCGTCAACCGCGAGTCGTACCTGCAGCTGCCCTCCAGTCTCCTCTCACCACAGACCAACATCAGCCTGCAGGTGACCTTCTTTAAATTAAATGCAGCTCTGCACTTTTGCTTCGTTTCATTTCAGGTGAAATATTTTTGAAATTTTTGAAATGAAAATGTTTCCAAACTTTTTTTGAGCTTGTGACCCCTCAGAGTAAACAGAGTCACCGGTCAGTTTTACCAAAAAAAACCAGCACACAACAACACACTTAAATAATTTATATTTAAAATGATCTACTATTTTCTTAAAAACAACAAAAAAAAAAACAGCTTTTGTAATGAAGTCTTTTTTATCTCAAAGCTTTAATGTAGTAACTCTAACTTCTGAGAAAATAACTTGAAATTTTGAGTTATTCAGTCACATTTCAACACAATAGCTCAAGATTTTGATTACGTTCTGCTTTTTCACAGTGGTGGAAACAAGCTTCATCTCAAATCATGAAATTTAAAAGAAAGGCCCCACCTGGCCATCACAGATTTGCTTACAGCTCTTATGACTGGTTTTCTTAAATAAACAAATAATAACAGTTTCATACTGGAAAAATGAGTCTGTGTGTCTATATACCTGTGAATCCATTCATCTGATTGGCACTGTTTTAAAGAATGTTGCATGCCTTGAATATGCAAAGCTGTAAACTAAAAATCAGTCCCCTACCTGTGAACGTTTGGTTTCTACAGACATCCAAATATTTTAGAGACTTCGAGCATCTGTAATTTTGTGTTAACTTGAGCTACACTCCTGAGAGTCCATATTCATAAAGTTATAGTACCAGATCTTTATTCCAAAAAAAGCAGAAAATATTGCTGGAAAATATCTAAAAGCACCTCTCTCTTCCTTCATCCCTTAATTATTTATTTATTGAGAAAACTCATGGCATTAGGGAATTTTTTTTGTTGTTTTTTGGGAGGTCATGTGTTATACAGCGCACACACACACACACACACACACACTCTCTGGGGAAAACTGTCACACGGGAAAGGCGGATTACACAAAGTCACGGATTTTACACAAGCTATGTTCACAAAAGCTAGAAAGGATCACTAACGCGTCTTGCACAATCATCCAGCGATGAGAAGGTCTGTGTCCCGGCCTTAAATGGCATCACGTAATGGTAACATAATAGCAAACAGGTGTGTGGGCCAAGGGCGGGAGGCCGCAATGAGCTCCGCCCAGGCAGAGCGGCCAAGGAGAGAGAGAGAGCAAAAACAAAAACACATGTAGCCTTGTGGTCCATGACAATCTGTGCCTCCCATCAGATTTTATAATTTCACTGTGTCAGAATATTTATCATTAAACTCTCATTGGCATGCAGACACAGTTAGTGACTGGCTGGTGAACGTAGTGGAGCGCTTAGCTGCTAAAGAGTCAGATTTCCTTCAGGGGTTTGTAAAGATTCATCTCCAGTTTGTGCTCCTCATGTATTAGCATACATTTAGATCACAGCAGCAACACCAACCATCAGGTTTGCCTTTCAATTTCTCTTCTAGAGAAACCAAACAAAACAGAGTTAAAGTAGGTGAAATCATGTGAATGCACGTATTAACAGGAACTCTCACAACAAGTTTGTGATGCTGATTTAATTTCAGGTTTAAGTAGGCAGGTATAAGTAGGGGTCACAGAAGTACACACATGCTTTGTTTAAGTTGAAGATGCAGATACTTGTGTTTAAAAATTGATCTCTTTACCCAAGTGAGAGTGAAGTAAGAGGAAGGCAAAGTTTATTTCAATTTAAACTCTAATGATATTGTTTTTAATTTGAACAGCTGTGATGTAGAATTTGCTTTGCCTGTATTGCAGATGATTCAGCCTCCACAACTAAACAGAAAGAGTATATTCTCAGGTTAAAGTGAGATTTAGCAGGTTGGGCTGTGGGGGAAATAATCACTTAGAAATCATTTTTATTTTGAGCATAACTAGATTTTCTTTGTGTTCAGGCTGCGATTAGCTGAGCCGAACTGAATATAAATATAAGTAAATCTTTAACTTTCCAGTCCTTCATTTTAGAAATAATGTCTGTCTTCAATCTTTCTCCATCTCAGAGTGAAGTTAGCTTTCATTCTTTTCTCTATCCAGGAAATACAGCAGCTGAACCTTTAGCTAGCAACACACTGTGTGACAAACTGCACACAAACAGTTTGAGTGTTTGCTGATGTTTGTGGAGCTGAGCTGTGAACCTTAAAAACATTATTTCCTTTATGCTCGCTAGATGCTGATGTACTCCGACCACAACTTACAGACATCTGCACAAACGTGGATGTCTTGGCCTGCTTTAACCCCAGAGTACAGAGTTATAAAAGATCTATAGATATTCTGTGCAGTGACTTGAAATAATAACTCCCCTTAAATATCTGAAAGCTAAAGTTTGTTTTGAAAATGTAAGGAGTAAAAGCAGAGATATTTGTGTACACATATAGGAAGTAAAAGTGATAAGTTTTCAGAAAAATAAATACACAACTAAAGTACATATACCTGAAAATGACTTACTTGTTTTTTGTTGACAATTCTTACAGCAGGTGAAAAGAACTATGTGCACTTGTAGGCCACTAACATGGCGATCCTGCTGTGTTTTCAGATTGCTACCGATGAGGACAGTGGCGTGTTGTTGTATAAAGGGGATAATGATCACATTGCCATGGAGCTGTACAGGGGACGCCTCAGGGTCAGCTACGACACTGGATCCTATCCTCCTTCTGCTATATACAGGTATACAGAAAGCCCGTTCCCTGGCTCCACGTTCACATGATGGATGATACAGATGTCTGAAGTGAATTTCTCCCTCGTGTCTCTCTCTCGCTCTCAGTGTGGAGACAGTGAATGATGGTAATTTCCATGCCGTGGAGTTAGTAGCATCAGATCAGACTCTGTCTCTGTCCATCGATGGCGGGCCGCCCAAATCCATCAACTCCCTCAACAAGCAGTCCACACTCAATATAGATTCTCCACTTTATGTGGGAGGTAAGGACTCAGCGCTATGTATATTCTTAATGGCTGTGTCTGTGTAAGTGTTGTAGAACAGATAGATATCGTAATACTTATACAAATTATACTTAATACAAATTATAGTATAAATACTTGGATTTAAACATTATGTACAGGTGGCCAGAGGCTAGGTGTGAAGCACCAAGTCATAAAAAGCTTTCCCGTTGAGTTTGGACCTGATTTTATTTCCATACACACAAAAATATAATTAAGATGATCTTTAATCATCTTAAATGAGGCGCTGAGATACTTCTGTCTTCATGCAGGGATGCCAGAGCGAGCCTCGGCTTCTGGCGGTCTGTCGGCTCTACAGCACAGCTCGGGTGGCCGTAATGGCACGAGCTTCCATGGCTGCCTCCGTAACCTCTACATCAACGGGAAGCTCCAGGATCTAGGAGCTGGGCTTGAAGCGGGGCTCCCAGGATCTGGAACCACCCAGAGTACCACCAGAAAGTGGTTGGGCAATGGGGTGGAGCCGGGCTGTCAGCCGTGCCAGAGAGGGGCCTGCGTCCAAGGTGACTGCCACCCAACTGGACACCGCGGTTTCACTTGTACATGCCACGCAGGCTGGACGGGAACTTTGTGTGACCAGCAAGTTAGCAACCCCTGTGATGGCAACAAGTGAGTGTTTCTGCGCTTCGTCTAAAACCACAGCTAGTGCAATGGCTCTCAAAGAGAGACCACGATTTGTCTGTCCAGTTCTTTACCTTCTGTATTTCCCTCTTCCACCCTACAGGTGTATCCACGGTACCTGCATCCCAATCAACTCCTATTCCTACTCCTGCCGCTGCCAGCCTGGCTTTGCTGGTGTCCTCTGTGATGAGCAGGACCAGGATACAGCTAACCCCTGCAGCCTGTCTCGCTGCAAACATGGCAAATGTAGAGTGTCAGGCCTGGGCAAGGCGTACTGCGAGTGTAACAGCGGATATACAGGAGAGGCGTGTGACAGAGGTAAGCGAAACACGGATGCCTGTTCGGTACACTACCTTAATTCTTCTAAAAATAATAATCTAATACTCCAGTGGGCTTCTTTTAACAAAGTCTGAGCTTCTCTGTTACTTGCTAACTCTCTTTAAAGTGTCTCAGCAGCGTGTGTCTCAAAGTGTTTAATCTCTCTGCACTGACGCTTCTAACCTGTCGCTTTTTCAACTCAGCATCTCCTGAGCCTCCTCTTAATCCCACACGAGGGGTTACTCAGGTGAGACCACCTGATCGCATGTTAACGTCAGCTTTTCTTTACTAATTTTCCCTCCTGCATGCAGCCCAGCAAACCTCTCATCAGCATACTTGCTGTCACCTCATGCAACATATAGCATGACAAGTTCCAGCTTTTTATTGTTTTTCCCCACTGTAATGGAGCGCCGCAAACTCTGCAGAATAATAAAAACCTTTTTTTAATACTAATTATAGCATTAAAGGAATACATTTTTGCAAAGGTAACATAGCTTTATATTAGTGGAATTATATCCCAGGACTGGTAAATCAGAAAGAACCAAGTCTGTCTGTGTATCGAGGGCATTTCCTTTTCTGAGCTGGATACTACTTTTGTCAACTCATTTCACAGATTTATCAACAGCGTAAGATTCAGCTTAACAGCTCTTGACCAGTTGCCCTCACATCACATGTGTTGAAGGTGCCTAAGATGCTAGTGTTGAATCTCTGCAGTTTGTAAACAGACCAAGTCTGGGAGATGATGATACAATCATTTACATGCTGCAGAGAGCTTCTTCCCATCTAGATAGTAATGGCTGCACAATGAGGATCATCCTCTTTGATTTCTCAAGTGCATTTAACACAATCCAACCGCTGCTGCAGTAGAGAAGCTACAGAACGTGTCAGTAAACACATCCACCATCTAATGGATTACTGACTACCTGAGAGCTGTCTGCTGTGTTGATGAGCAGCACAGGAGCTCCACAGGAGAATTACACTGTAATTCTGTTTACCTACAAAAACATTAAGGTAGATACATTAGAACAAGTCATATTTTTTCAGGACTATACTATACAAAGCAAAACTATACATATATAGCATGTGTAAAAGTACATACACATTACTTAAGGTATAATTATTTCTTCATTTCCTTTTACCCCGTTATTGTAGTGTTAAATATTTGTAAATAATTGCGTTGTAATTTCAAATAAAATGCACACATGGCAGGCCAGTTTTTCAGGCTGAGCTATTCAGTGTGTGCAACAAATTGATGGGCCATTTGAGGCGATTGAAGTGTACTTTGCTGCGGTCTGTTGGCGGAGCAACATCAGAGCTGATGACACCAACAGACTGAATAAACTAATTAGGAAACCTGACTTGAAGCTGTGGTGGAGATGAGGTCACCGTCCATCATGGATAATCCTGACGAGCTCCGGGCCCAGCCGCTGCTTACTGGATGGCGGTGAAGGACAGACCGACTCAGCTCCACTGACACAAAACCAGATACAGAAAGTCTTTCATACCACATACTACGAGTCTTTGTAGTAGTGTAGTAGTATCACTTCAATGTTACTACCAAATTCCTAAATATGAAACAAATAAAATGTTTGATTGACAAAAATCAAGTTTTCAGCTGTCGAGTTGTTAAAAAGGCTTCTAGAAAAAACTTTCTTTTACATCTGAATTTAGTTGAACCAACAGCAGACATCGACTTCTACTAAACTAACGCCATTGAACCAAATTAAACCCGAAAGTTTTATGAACAGTTCACTCAGCAGTTTATTTCTAGAAAGGGTTTTTCTTTATTCTTCATATTCGTGCCATTTTTTCCTCTTCTTGCTGTCCTCTTTGTGTCATTGGTGTACTGACTTGTTGTGTTGCTGCTTTTACCATTAAGATTGCCTGTCATTTGAACACAATAGAGCACTCCTGTTTGAACATTTCATTCCCACAAAACTCTTTTTTTTTTTTTTTTTTAAATCCAAACAGTAGTCGTATCATTCCTAATATATTTCTTACTTTGTTGCCAAAGCCGGACAACCTTTTCCCATGATGTGCAGAATTGGTGGAGTTCTCAGTAAAAACTTTGGACACCTTGCAAATATTCTTTCTGTTCCTTGTGTCCGCAGAGGTGGCCTGCCGAGGGGAACGGGTCCGAGATGTCTACCAGAGACAGCAAGGCTACGCGGCGTGCCAAACCCAGGAGAAGGTCTCCCGTTTAGAGTGTCGAGGCAGCTGCCCGGGGGGAGCAGAAGGACAGGGCACCTGCTGCACCCCCCTTCGCAGCAAACGCAGGAAATACACGTTCCAGTGCACTGACGGGTCTTCTTTTGTCCAGGAAGTGGAGAAAGTTGTCAAGTGCGGCTGTACAAAGTGTTCTTCATAAAAAAAAAAAAGAAAGAAAAAACAGAGACGACACCCTCAGCAGATTTTTCTGTTCTCCAGACATGTTCTGTGTTCCTGCTCGCCTTACTTGATCCCCCACCCCCTGTTGTCCAAGATCCCAATTCCCCGTGAGGAAACCATGCACAGTACCCCCCACCACCTTTTTTTAAACCCTTAAAAAACAAACAAAAAAAAAGTTTCTTTTCTTGTCAGTGCTGGACTGATGATTGATGCTTCCTCGGTGGGGATGTCGAATTGTATTGTAAAGTACGAAAACAGACTTATTTTTTATTATGAAGTGGCGAAAAAGACAAAAAAAACACACACACACACACACAGAAGTTGACTTTTTCCTTTTATCTACTTCTTTTTGTTGGTCATGATGACTCTAATGGTGTGCCACACTTGTCTCTTCCCTGGAGGACTGACGTGTCACTGACAGCTGACCACTTCCTGACCACAGACTTCCTGCTTCCTGTCCCCCAGTTGTGTGTTTTAGGAGTAACCTTAGTACCACAGACTCACCACTAGGAGGAGCTGCGTTAAGGCACTGGGAGAGGGCGAGCAGTGACAACCTTCACAAGAAATCACCACTGCAGTCTGCAGTCTCCCTTTTAACAGACCTCCTGAACCCTCTGAGACTGTGTGCATGATCCTACACACAGCTGTGCTCAATCATGTGCTATTTTCTACAGCTACTGAACAACACACACAAACACAAACACACATAAATACTCTCACCTATAGAGGTAAACCTATTACCTGCCAGGATAAACACACTTCAGTCCGTTTATTCTGCCCCCAGTCATGAATGACAAGTATTTATTGTATCATAAATACCTGTACTTATTCAGTAGATTCCCCATGTATCAATCTGATTCTTTTAATATATATTAATTTATACAGTATTTGTCCTTATTTTTGTATTAAAAAGACATAATCTGTCAAGATAGCTGAACTAACAAAATGGTGAGAAGTTGTTTTTTTCTTTTTTTTTTTGGATCACTGAAACTATTGTGCTTGCCAGAGACCTTTAGTTACATTTTAATCTGCAAATGTGACGTGAAGACATTGTATATTTTTGTCGCGTTTCCTGGAAGTTTGTACTGTGCCATTACCAGAAGGTCTTTATATTAGAGTATAAATGTATAGATAATTTCCCTACCTATGTATTTCACACACAGATCTTGTGAGTAGCATTGACCCTAGAGGATGCTTAGGACTGTTTTTACCTTTTTAACAAATTTATGCTTAAAGAATACTGTGACTTTTTTCTAAATGAAACTACTTTGTTAGCCCCTTGGTCTCCGATGTTAACATGTTGCTGCTAAGTTTTTGTACCGTAGACTTGGATCCTGATCTGTATGTTATATAGAACTTCCTGCTCCTACTGTACGGGGGGCACCTTGTGTAACAGATAAATATGTCCCCCCCTCCACCACTACACATGTGCATTGTGCTTTATATATTTCCCCGTCTCCATCCCCAGACTAATGTCAGTTCCCTGACTGATGTTTGTTTATTAAACACAATATTTACCTCACACTTCTCAGCTTTGCTTTTCTGTCACACTAAGAAACACCGAGGAGAATGATTATTAAAGACTGGAGGTCAATAATGTGAAAAATAAACTCCCATTATTTTGAATTTTGTTTGCGTAGTGCAGAAAATCGAGACTACACCGGAAATCCTCACCTGTACCCCGTTTCATCCCCTTTCTTTAACTTGTTAGATATTTAATCATCTTAATTGTTTTTCATTTTCTTTTAGTGTTTCTGAGGAATTCAGAGCATACACATAACAATTAGAACAATTTTATTCTTGCTATATTTTACCAATACATGTTTTCCGAGTAGAGTATTCTTCCATAAGAGTTTTGTTTTGTTTTTCTTTTTAAGTTTCTAGCTCAGCTGACTCGTAGAGTGGCATACAGGAGGGGGGGATATAAATATATTTATTTATTTATTAAATAAATAAGATGTGCATTATTCCTAAAAAGAAAAAAATGAATACCTACATTTATATTCATCATTTCTGCTTGCAGTGCAGTCGTTAGCTGTCTTAACCAAAGGTTGCATCAGACCCATGGTCGTAAGAAGTCAGGTAAGTGAAATGGTAGAGAAAAAAGCAGTTACGTTTACCGCAAGCTCAGCATTCGTTGTTAAATTTTACAGTTTTGTATTTTCAGCTCTGGTGTTACTGTTTAGAAAGGTTTGGATTCAGTTTAGGCTAGTTTCAGTGTTAGTTTTAGGGGGATTTTTGTTTTTCTTGCTTTTCTTATTATTATTATATGAAGAGTGTTTGTCCTGCTAAAATTTGGAAAAGTTAAAACAGGTATTACAATAAAAACACAACACTTTGTGAGGCTGGGTATTTGCTCGTTTAGTTATCTCATGTCTCATCAAACAAATGCGTCATACTCGCTGTGTTGTCAAAAACTACAAGTAAGGACATTTACTGCAAATATTTGTATTTTGTTTTTATTTCAAAAAGTCATTTCAGTTAGTTTTCAAGTGTGGGTGTTGTTTGTTTGTTCATTTGTTTGTCTGTCTGTCTTTTAGGTTAAATAAAGCCACACCTAGTCTTAGCTTTTAATATAGCTCTAGATCAGGTTAATAACATTCTAATCAAAGCAGGGTTTCCATGGAAACGCATTTCATCTTTACCACATTTCTTACTAAACCTTCAGTGAAAATTTGATGTTTAATTAATCAGATCTTTAGTTCCAAGAATCAGAGGACACACATCACACAAGGGAACAAATGTGCAAGCTTTAGACCTCCAGCATCTGTTTGAAGTCCATGGCTATATCCAGCCAGCGTGGCCAGTTTGTCTTTCAGCTATAGGTGACCTCTAGACCACCTGAAGGTTTTTATGTCATGAGCTGTCAGTGGAAGCAATGGACACAACATTTAAAAAATACTCAGTTTCACTGGTTAGTCCTGAGTATTTTAGGTCTATGTGCTCGTCAATAATAATGAGGATGACTTACATGCAAATTTTTTTTCATAAAAATTGAAGGTTAGACCGTGACCATGAAATCTATTCGCAGTTCATCTTTATTTTTCTCTGCTGACTAAAACAAACTGTCAAATTAATTCCAGTAAAAACAACTTTGAATGTTTCGTGTAACTACACAGTTCAGCAGTGCCATCTACGGTTTGTGTTGCTTAATTACAAATGATTCTTTCACTGTCAACTTCTGATTTGTTCTTCAATAAAAGAGAAATTTTATGATTGATGGCTGTACAAATAAATCTGATGTCACCTGATCTGGTTACAGCTGGGACTGACTATAGTCGAGGCTACGCAAACCCACTCAGCGGTAAAACAGTAACACAGCAGCCTCGGTCATCTCTTTGGAGGCGCTCCAGCCTTGCTCTTTGCCCAGTCTGTCGTAGTCAAAAGATGGGAAGTCCCCACACTGCTCCTCAGGGTTGAAATATCCTCCTCCTCCTATACAATACTAAAAACAGGGTTTTTACACCATGTGTACTCACACAGTATAGGCAGATGTGTGACGACTGATTACTCACATGTTCAGTGTTGCAACCGACAGTCGGCTTGACACCAGAGCAGATAGCCATGGCCGCAGATTCCCAGTTTATTGCTCTGAAAGTGATGAAGCCTGGTTCAAACTCCCCTTTCATTCAAACAAACAAACAAACAAACAAACAAATTAAATAATTAAATAAACATTCATATGACAACTGGTTTAATTAATAGAGTATGTTCATAAATACTTAAAAACCCTGTTATTCATTTTGTGTTGCAAGTTTAAACAACTATTTTATGTGTAAAATATGTAAAAGACTCTTATTACACATTAATTGTCTAATTAATTGTCTTCTAATGATCCAAATTATCATTTTCAATCTGATTAAATGAGCTTCTTACTTCTTGGATTGGGTCCATACAACTTTTTGGTGGACTCCGCGTCTCCGTGGTCGTATATGATGGGAATAGCTGGCCCTCTGTCACTGCATGTTCCAACTTTGTATCTCACCGGATATTGCTGCAACAGTGTTGGGGGAGTTTGTCATGAGTGTGTATGTATGGACACACGCTCACACAGAAACACACACATATATGTATAAAAGTAAAGAGTAAAGCCTCTGAAAATTGATCCAGTGGTTTATATTCTGCAGTAAAAAAAAACGTTTTCCAAGAACATTTTGAAGTGGATGGCAGGATCAGAATCTGGCATAAACAACATGAAGGCGTGGCTCCATCCTGTCTTGTATCAACAATTAAGCCTGGTTGTGATGCAAAGGTGGTGTAATATTTTCTTGGCACACTTTGGCCACAAGGAATTGAGGCAGCTCAGAAGGCAAAGGGGATCCAAGTTGGTATCAACTAAGTATCTCTAATAAAGTGACCAGTGAGTCATCCTCCTGTTCAGTTGTGCTCTGGGGTCTCTCACTTCTCTTTCTTTTCTCGTTAGAACCAGTTTGCATTGTTCTTTGGAGGAAGTAGCAGACACGTATCTGTGATATTTTCAAAGTTCAGTTCACAGCCTTTATTTCTCGGGACAAGTATACCATTGATGCAGCAGACAACTAACGATCTTTTCACAGGAATTTTTGAAACTTTAAAACGTTCCAACGTTCCACCAACGTTCCACCTTGGGAAACGGCTGATTTACTACAGAATATAAACTACTGGATCAATTTTCAGAAGCTTTTCCTCTTGATCATTTATGTTTTTGAAATTTACAAATTAATAAATTCTTCAGAGCTTTAATTACCTTGAACAGCTGAAAGAGATTTCCTCCATACAATGTGAGGAACTGGTTTTCAGTGTGGTAGCGGAGGATGGCTGCAGCTGCTTGGTTCCAGTGCTCCAGCGGCAACTTGTTGGGAATGTGCCACACAGACATGTCCTCAGCTGTTATATCATAGTAACCTGGATTCTGTGTGAGGGTACGCACATAGTTATGACTCAAATTAACACTTCTGGCCCAGTTAACTTCTTTTGCATCATAAATTGCTCCATTTTGCTTTTCAAATATTTTGCTTTTCTTTTCAAATAGAATTTTTGTGACATCCCACGCCCACCTGCACCGAACCAATTCAGTGACATAAGCTGGAACTGTAGCTTATAACCAGCTAAAATATACTTTAATTTCAAAAGTGTTTGACACTAAAGTGAATGTTTTTTCCTATGGTAAATATTTTATCTATGATATTAATTGGTGTTTAATACTGTTATTTACATCATGGTTAAGATTCACAATCAGACGATAAACCAAGGAATTTAATTGTTGCTTCTTCTTGTTGTATC
The DNA here is from genome assembly GCF_964374335.1 of Astatotilapia calliptera. Taxonomy (NCBI): domain Eukaryota; kingdom Metazoa; phylum Chordata; class Actinopteri; order Cichliformes; family Cichlidae; genus Astatotilapia; species Astatotilapia calliptera. Next base: position 20,604,617 of record NC_137427.1, on the reverse strand, counting down.
CTGTGAGCATTTCTGTCTAAACAATTCATCTGGCAAGAAACTGATGAGTTTCCAACAAACTAACCACAGCAGTGTGTTGCATTTTATGATCTCACAATCAGTTTTAAGTAAATTAAGTAAAGTGCTTCAGTTAATGTTACTTTCCAGCACTGTTTTTACCACCACGGCTGATTTTACCTTAAAGTCATCAGCAGTGGCGCTCTCTACTGTTCCAAAGGTGTTTCTGTTGGACCAGTTTCCATCTCCATCAGGCAGGTCAGCATTGTTGCCCTGCTGGCTGGACCAGCGATCGCCGGCTGTGCACCTTCCATAAATGCTGTTCTCATGGACGCTCGCCACCAGCGTCCATCCGCCCCCCGCAGTAGTCATATCACAGTAAGTCTGGTACAGCATGCCATTAGCTGTGGTGAGGTAGTACACCCCATCTGGAAACAAAGTATTAAGAAAACATAGTTTCATTTTAAGAGGGTAGAAATATCCTGAATGTTGCCCGTTAAATAATTATGACTTGTGATTTGTGAGATTGTATTGTCCTCACCTTCATATTCACCATATCGGTCCTTGATCTCTTTACAGCTTCTTGCAATATAAGTGAATCTGTTCCTGAGTTTCTTCAGCTGTTCAAAGTCTTCTGTCTCACGTGTGGTTTCTGTGCATTTTTCTGAAAACAAAGTCAAGAAAATGTAAGAAAGTACACATGTAACGCAATCTGGAGATTTGCAGTTGTGTGAAAAATATAATAGAAAACAATTTGGTCCTTTAAGTTAGGTTCATACTACTTCAGATAAACAACAACACATATTATAACATGTCTGCGTCGGAGTGTGGCTTGTGGCTCAGCTGCAGCGGAGGGGTGGAGCAATGGGTTCAGGGTGTGGTGTCAGTTGAGGCTGACTCACATACCTGACCTCCATCATCTGATCATGTCTCCCCTTTTGAGGATGTTGCCGGGACCAGGGAGCGAGCCGTGTGTGGTGCTGAGCCAAGAAGGCAACTGGAAAGCTGAGCAGTGAAAAGCGCACAACATCTTTTTTCCCACATGGAAAAAAGTGACATGGTGTAAGATGTTTTGAGTTGTTGTTCATCTGAGGTTGTATTTACCTCATTTTAAGACCTGCTAAGGATCGATTATTTTATTATGTCCTAATAGGTGATAAGTGTCAGATGGTGTATTTTCTTGTCGCTACGTGTATGTGTGCTGTACCACTGAAAGCTAATAGAAATAGTTTAAACGTTTTCATATTACCTATTTGTGAAGAAGTAAAATCTGCAAAGGATACTTGTTCCAAAAATACCAGACTCACAAAAAGCAAAATTATGCGATGTAACATCTCCTGTGGGTGAAAAAAATACATATTAGGTGCTTGATGATAAATGTTATCTGACACAACACATCAAAATATGGAAGCTTGTTTCCACCTCTGGGGAAAAAAGGCATCCATATGTGAAAATTTCAGGTTATTATCTCAAAAGTCAGTATTATTTTTTTGAGTTTTGACAAATATGTAGAAATATTTACTTTCTTTCCTGAACAGAAACATTTTTTTACTGCTTGGATGTTTATGTTTAATTTCTAACATCTCAGAGAAGTCTAGTGTTCTCAAAACTGGGTATAAAACATGAATTCAGCAGGAATTTGTCTGATAAATAAAAACATGATTTTTCATTTTTAACAAATTTGAGGCATTTTTAAAATATTTGTGTGTTCTTCTAGTTAACGATAGACGGTCTAATAAATTTATTACGCTCTGCATCTCAAAATTTGAACTCACTAGCTCAAATGTCTGAGAAAATAACTTGAATTTTCTGCTGAACTTAAGTCAAAACTTCAAGATAAATTATTTTTAAAATATTTCTGCATGGCAGCAAAAAAAGTGAAATGACTAAATGAACTAAATAAATAAAATAGTTTTTCAGTAGCCGTAACAAGCAGAATATTTAGTTAATTCATCTCCATCTCAAGAAACCTAAGTTTAAAAAAAACAAATAGTAATAATGTGTGTGCTTGTTTTATTCACCTTTGTTTGTTTGAATAGGTCTTGAAGATTATGAAGCTCATTTCTTAAGAAAGAAGAAAGGAAATTAATAATTCTTGGTCAAGAATAACTAATTTATTTTATTATTTTTTTTGTTGTATTTTAGTGCTAGTTATTGTTTATGTTTTAGCTTCTTCGGTTCTTGTTATTCATGTCCTGCTTTATTTTCCTCTGGAGTCTTATGTGTAGTTTTACTTCCTCCCATGTCTGATATTTTTTATTGCCTGGGTCTAGTTTGGCCCATGTGTATCTGCTTGCTCTGATTGGCCTTCGGTGTGAATATTTAGAGCCCTGTCTTTCCTGTTTTCATCACCAAAGTCTTTCCTCTTCTTGTCTATGCTGCCTCTTGTGTTCTTGGAATTTTTAGTTTTCCTCAGCTTGTGGATTTTTTGGACTTGTGCAATTGAGCTGAATAAGTTCCTTTTTTCTTTTTTTTTTGCTTGCTTGGACCTTGTCATATAAGCCTTGAATATATAAGCATAAAAACTATGTTCAAATCAACTTAAATTCAAATCATGAAAATTTCAAGCGCCACCAGTGATCATGAATAAAAAAAAGAAAGAAAATAAACTAAATGTTCTTTCACCATTATCACCAGGTACTATGGGTCGTGAAGTGGGGTACACTCCGGACAGACTGCCAATCTGACACAATAAACTACATGTATTTTTTTAAAACAGAAATTAGTTTAAAACCCGTGGGGTTTTTTTTCCCTGAAGAGATTTTACATGAAAATTCACAGCAGGACAATGAGGTTCAACGTGATTGATAGAGAATTGCTCTATATGTTTATAAAAGCAACAAAGAAAGATACTCACAGTCAGTGAAGCTGACAATGCTCTTAAAAAAACATTTTTCAGTGACTGACAACTAAATCCGAGTTGTTACCTGATTTAATTTCCAGATTGTTTCTCCACTATTTAAATTCTCTCATGAAGTCTGCAGTAGGAATAAGACTTATTCACATGACAGAAGAATATGAAGAGAAAGTTTGGCTCACATGACAGTAAGAGGAAAGTTTAAAATTAGGTCAGGAGGAAGTCGTTTTTGAGCATTGCTCAAACATGGTATTTTCTACAGCTCCTGAACAACACACACACACACACACACACACCCTCTCCTGTATTGTTAAACATTAATCTTTTTTGTATTAAAGACATATTTACAAGATAGTTTAACTAACACACTACACGTCTGCATCATGCTTTATATTTCCCCGTCTCCATCCCCAGACTAGTGTCAGTTCCCTGACTGATGTTTGTTTATTTTTTTTTTTTTTCAATATTTTATTTTAATTTTTTCAGCATAGAAAACCCCATGAACAAACAAATACAGCTCAGGCGCTGAGATGATAGGACAAGAAATAGCACAATAATAATAATTAATAGGGAAAGACAAAAGAAAAAAGAAAGAAAACATTAAAATTTGAAACTACCAGTATCCATAATGAATTAAATGTCATGAATATGTAATAAACAGGGAAATTGCATCGCCATGGTACATGTTTATACAACATGAGCTTTCTCAAGGTGAGTACAAAACAGAGTCCAGGATTTTGAGAAAACTTTTGCTGCAGGTGTTTGCAGGTATCGAACTTTTTCCAGCTGAATGACTGATAACATGTCATTGAGCCAGACACTGAAGGAGGGAGGAGCAGCGGACTTCCATTCCTTTAGAATAAGTCTTTTCGCAATCATCATTCTGAGGTCGATTGGCACCCGCACAGTCGCAGGGATAGTTCTGAAACGTACACAGCCAAAAACTGCAATTTCTGGATTGGGTGAGATGGAAATCCCTTAAGCTTTAGAGTAGAGATGGACCGATCCGATATTACGTATCGGTATCGGTCCGATACTGACCTAAATTACTGGATCGGATATCGGAGAAAAATAAAAAATGTAATCCGATCCATAAAATATCACGAAAGCACCTCACAAAACTTGCAACACGCCGTAACTCACCTCAGAATGTTAGCACGTCGGAGCAGTATGCATCACGTGATACAGCGCCGGTGGTCTGGATAGCATGTGGAGCTTCGCTAGCAACCCGGCAATTCATCTCCGACAAAGTTATCTCCGAGAGAAGTAAAGCAAGTGTGTAAGTCCATCTCTGAATGTTTGTAAAGCATTCCTGCGTTAAGCTTAACGAGCGACTGCCTCTCGCTCTCCGGCTGCTACTTCAATCATGAAACTGCTTAATGATCAGCTGATCGGCTTTTCTGTCGCGAGTCCGTGTCTCTTGTTTGCTTTTGGCCCACTTTGCACCAGAAAGAGGAAACCAGCGGCTGAACAACAGCAGCACGTTTAAGTTTGATCAGCTGTTGTTAGAATGTATTTAATATTACTTTCTACTCGAGGATCTTTCCCTACGTAGCTGACGCTGGTAACTGTGCAGGGGCGCATCTAGCAAAGTTTAGCCAGGGGGGCCGATAGGGCATTAACAGGGAAAAGGGGGCACAAATATCACACAGCGGAAATTTGTGTTTTTATGTTTTATCAATCTGTGTATTGGTACATAGTGTTGATTTTATTTGCATGATTTTATAGTGATATTTATATTGCATGTTTGTTTGTTGATATTTATACTGCATGGTTTTATCCTCATATTTATATTTGTGTTAATGTTGTACCATGTTCCTTTAACCCACTGTGAACTAAACAGATAATTGTAGGCACCTGTGAGGTGGGGGCGTTCCCCAAGGTGGCCTATCAGCCACCAGGTTGACCTGTTAAAGGGGATGGTGAGCGCAGAGACAAAAGGAGAGAGGAGTGACGCACGAAGGGTGAGGAGGAGAAAAAGGAACGCGTGCAACCCCGCACGTGTGTGGAACGAACTGCTGCCTGACTGTGGGGCGCTGCGAGTTGTTCGGCGATCCAGTCCTAACGGCAGGAACGGCAACAGTGGGTGGCGATGGCTGCAATGCACGACAGGGCAGGGATGCCCCTCTGCCTGCATCTGACGGTGAGACGAGGGAGGCCGTGTTCAGGTGTGGAGTGGGGCGGGACTGTACGGCGACGCGCTGTCAGGAGGAGACAGGTCTGCGATAGGAGCCCCCTCCCTGGTCTGTTGCTGACGAGTTTTACCATACTGGAAGAGAAGTTCCTCTCCTGTCTCTTTCATATAAGAACCATTCGCCCAGGTGTGGCTGGACTGTGGGATTATGGGACTATGGGAGGGTAATTTTAGCATATGAAAAAGATTCATTTAGCCTTGTTTTAATATTGTATAGTTATTTCTGCCAGCAGGGTTTTTAGCGGGTTGCAACACTATTTTTATTGTATACGGGGAATTTTATCTTGTATTTGTGACTCTGGCTGTGTTTTTTTATGGAAATAAATGGTGTTTGAAGCCAGCTGAGTTTCTGTGCCCTGAGCGCTGACCCGCTCACTCCCCTTTGCGCTTGTATGTATAAAGACGTGGTGGTGAAGATTTAGGTCCACCAGTCTTAGCGGCTACACAAAGACATACTTTTCTTTCTTATTCTCATTTAAAATGTCTCGCTTTTAATTATTTAATATTTATCTGAATCTTACACCCAAAGTTTTAATCTGATGTAAAATGAATAGAAGTCAATTACTGTATATAGTGACTATTAAGTCTAAGATATATATACCCTAGTAAGCTATAGTACTTTTTCCTTTGGGAAGGTACCATCTGTGTAGTCTGCAATTTTGTTGAAGAAAGATGTTGAATCTATTTAATATTTCTTGAAAAAGAATTGATTTCTGTGCATTTTTTTTCACACTGCATCAAATTAAGGTTGATTACGTCGATTAAGCATCATGAGGTGGCGCGTGAGGGGTGGTTCCCTATTTTTTATTTATTTATTTTTGTTGTTGCTGGGAGTTGGAACCCTATTAGTTAGGTTGCTTAATATTTACGCTAAGTACTCTTTAAAATACCAGAATAGGGAGGATGGTGTAGTTTTAAGTTTATTAGATTGATCAGTATTGCTGAACTATGAAATATTTTTTTTTGCATACAGGTATAACAGAATAGCTTTAGTGTAGTTGTTGTTTTAAACTTGAGTATGAACTTATACAAAATGCAGCAAGATATTTAAAAAACAGTTTTGTTGATTAAAAAACACTATATCGGATTCATATCGGTATCGGCAGATATCCAAATTTATGATATCGGTATCGGACATAAAAAAGTGGTATCGTGCCATCTCTACTTTAGAGTACCAATCAAATATTTTGGACCAAAAATTGGTCAATGACGGGCAATGCCAGAGAGTGTGAGCCAATGTGCTCTCTGATGTTTTACATCTGTCACATATGGGGGAAGTTGAAGGATAAATTTTGTGTAGTCGAACCTTGGAATAATGTAGCTGATGGACAATTTTAAATTGTATTGGTAAAATGGTAAATGGCCTGTATTTATATAGCGCTTTACTAGTCCCTAAGGACCCCAAAGCGCGTATTAATTGATGTCTGCTGTTAACAGAGCAGGAATGAATTTTTGATAGGCATTTGTCCCACATTGATTCTGATATTTCTCAAAGTCAAAGTCAAAGTCAACTTTATTTGTCGATTCTGCCACATGTACAGGACATACAGAGAATAGAAATTGCGTTACTCTCAATCCCTAGATAAATAGCAATTTTTTTTTTTTTTTTTTTTTTTTTTTTTCAAAAGAGAGAAGCCGCTGCGTGTGCACGCGCCGCCATGTTGGATTTTTTCTATGCCCAATTCCTCCCTCCAAGCGTCTCTTATCCTCGAAATCTGCACTTCAATGCTGTCATCAAACAAATGTACAATTGTAGAAATCAAATGTTTGGAGTAAGGAGGGCTCAGGAACACCTTAAAAAGGTTATGTTCATGGGGAACATCTTGGTAAGTCTTCATATTGGATTGCATAAAATGCCTGACTAGTAGGTAACGGTAAAAATGTGAATGCGGTAAATCGAATTTTTGCTTAAGCTGATTAAATGATGCAAATTTTTCATCAATATAAAGATCTTTGAATTTGATTAAGCCCTTCTCCTTCCAAACATAGTAGGATTTATCATCCCAAGGAGGCAAAAAGGCATGGTTATCACATATTGGTGCCTGCACAGAGGAGTTTGGCAGTTCAAAAAAGCCTCTAACTTGGTTTAAAATCTGCACAGATTGTTTCGGAACAAACCCCAGTTTATTAAGACTCTCAGCCCTCCCTACTTTTGAGAAAAGCAGGGCCTCTAGAGAGGAGTCCCTTACAATGCCAGCCTCCATTTTAACCCAAAGGGGGATGTTGAAATGACCAAGATCTGAGGATGTCTGTTGCCAGAAAGTCAAGGCTCTTAGATTTGCAGCCCAGTAATAATGTTTAAATATTGGTAAACTCAGACCTCCCTCCAATTTGGATTTTTGTAGATGTAGTTTTGAAATCCTAGGATTCTTGTAGTTCCATATGTAAGAAGTAATAATTGAGTCCAACTCCTTAAAGAAAGAGGAAGTGAGATAAATAGGAAGATTTTGGCAAAGATACAGAAATCTAGGAAGAGAGACCATTATTATGGAATTTATACGACCAACCATAGATAGGGGAAGAATTTTCCATGACTCGATGTTATGCTTTAATGTTGATAAGAATTCAGCAAAGTTCAAGTTTAAAAAATTAATTTGGGATCTTTAGGAACAGTTAATCTAAGGTATGTGAGATGGTCGTTAACTATTTTGAATGGAACATTACAAAGAAAACTCGGCGAACCGGTTTTAGATAAAGGCATAAGTTCACTTTTAACCCAGTTAATTGTATATCCTGAAATTTTGCCAAATGAGGTGACCAGATTAAGAAGGGATGGTACAGATTCTTCTGCATTACGCAGGTATAATAGTACGTCGTCTGCGTACAAACTAATAACAGTTTCAACCCCTCTGACCAAGAGTCCTTGTATTATTGGGTGTGCTCTTATCTTAATCGCAAGGGGCTCTAATGCCAGAGCAAATAGAGCAGGGGACAGGGGGCAGCCCTGCTGAACAGAGCGCTGCAAAGGAAATGGCGCCAACCTCTCTCCATTTGTGAGAACTGAACAGATTGGATTTGCGTATACTAATTTTACCCAAGATATAAATATTTCACCAAACCCAAACTTCCGTAATGACTCGAACATATAAAACCACTCAACCTGATCAAAGGCTTTGTGTGCATCAAGAGCTAAAATTGCTGCTCCTCACGAACTACCATGGTCAGAATAAATGGTGTTGAGAAGACGTCTAACATTGAAAAAAGAAAGTCTGCCAGGGATAAATCCCGTTTGATCGGAGTGAATAATAGAGGTCAAGTACTTGTTCAGTCTAGTTACTAAAATTTTGGTTATCACCTTTCGATCAAAATTTTGAAGAGCAATTGGCCTGAAGTTAGCAGGATCTGAGTCATCCCTGCCTTTCTTCAAGATTAATGATGTTTGTTTATTAAACACAACATTTACCTCACACTTCTCAGCTTTGCCTTTCTGTCACACTAAGACACAAGGAGAATGATTATTAATTATATATAATTAATAATTATATAATTATATATAATTTTTTACTTTTCCTTAGCGTACAACACTGTAAACCCAAAGAAGTTGGCAGCTCAACTCTATACAGTGATCTTTGTTCCTACAAGTGCAAGGCATACACCAAGTTTTGACCTGCCAGTATCTTTGCTTTGGTCAGAACAAGAACCTATGTTGCTCATCAAGGTGAGTAAAGTAGCCACATTTGGTTTCTAGTAATTAGACATTTTTGAAAGAGACGTAAATGAGAATTCTGATTTTCAAAAGACTGGCGTGCAGCAACATATTCCTCTCAAAAAAATTCAGCCACTTCTCTACATGGTCATATCACTAAAAGTTAACTTCTCTTTGCTTTTACCAGTTCATGTCACTTACCCAACAATTACTCCCTGTCTTTTTCATCAGTTCTGAAATCTTCGCTAACGACATGAAACTAAATTTCAAAGACTTTGTTATAATTTCTGTATCTAATTGAATATTGTATCAAAAGAAAAAGAAAAAACAACCTCAGAACAACACACTGAGTAAATCTTTAAAACTTTGCAGTCTGTCTCAGCTACTGTAATGAACTCAGCTAACTTAGTGAAGTGGCTGTGTTAGCTTATTAGCTGCTAGCTTATTAACTGTCAGCTATCTATCAGGGGACCCAGCATTTTCAGTTTATATTATATTTTTGATTTCTTATGTTATATTAAAATAATGTAAAGTTCTTGTTTTATTATTTAGTTAGAGTTTAGTTGGGTTTTATTCTAGTTTATGTTCATCCATGTCTCTGTGTTTATGAGTTTTGTTCTGTCTTTGGTGTAAGTCTGTCTTGTCTTGTCCTCTATGTTGTACTTTTAACTATGTCAGTACTTTTCATCTCTCTTTTGCTCCCCTGTCTGTCATGTGTTTCATGTTAGTTAATTTATTTAAGTACTTTGAGTGCCTTTTTTTCTAGGTGCAGAAATTTCTATCTGCAGTCCAGATCTTTCTTTCTTTTGTAAATAAAATATTGACACAGAAACGCAACTTTTTGGTATTTCTAACAGGCACATGCAGAGGGGGGGACTAGAGGGGCTTGAGCACCTGCCCCTTTCCTGATGGGTGCCCAAAGTGCCCTTTTGATAAGGCAACTTTTTTTTAAAAATTATTTATTTTTTTATGTGTGTGTGCGTGCGGAGTCCTGTCTGTGCCCCTCAACAATAATATTTAACTATTAATCACAGTTTTGCTAAATAAAAGGATCTGGCTTGCATCAGTCACATGATCACTATTAACCAATGGTCGCCCTTGACGGCAGAACGCGCTGGTTACGAGCCGGGAACGAGCTCACAAAGAGCACGCGCATTTTTAGCGGTCCGGAGCTGTAGGAGAAACACAAGTTAACTCAGAGACACAGACTGATGCGACACAACCAGTAAGTAGGTGTACAGCATACACTGTAGTGTATAGCACCCAGAGTATTGGCTTATTACGTACACGTTGGTAAGCTGTCTTGTTGCAACTGACGAACTGAAACAAACGAGCGTGCTGTGTGTGCAACAGCGCGACAAACATTACCTGTCCTTTTATTAACTGCACAAGTAGTGCTGGTCATAGCTGCTGGCTACCTGTGTAAGGCTGTCATGGGTCTGTAGCTCTGTCACCGTTTTAGGGAACATATTTAGTTTTAAAGTAAGTTACAGGGCTTTTCCTGCCTTTCTGGAGGGATTATATTTCACTAAAAAACGATCTAATATGCATGTCCACATAATTATTATAATTATAATATATTAAAAACACAAGCTGTATTTTAAAGAACATACATTAAGAAGCAGATTATATTAGATTTATATTTTAAATAAGACAAAATTTGGATTTTACAGCAGTAAAATTATTGTATCGCTACAGTTTAAAAATGTAATAAGCTTTGCCCCTGCACAGAGTGGATAGTGAAACAAATGGAATCATCATAAATACATTATTTCATATTTATTACTCCCCCCTCCTCATTGCTTTATTATTGTAGCTCTGAATAATAATGTAAGGATTCTGGATCAGCACCGTGATGCCCATAGTATATACAGTATTCTGAAGAAGGTCTAAAATGTCACTGTGTGTGTGTGTGTGCATGTGTTTGTTTTATTCAGATGGATTTTTTTTAAAAATATTACTCATGATATAACATTGTCCAGACATGGCTGGTAAGGACATGAGGAGGAAACAGCAGGAGCTGTGTGAGGCTACTAAAGGCAGGGCTATAACATTTTTATGTCATCATTTTATTATAGATTAAGTGCAAGAGTTGTTAGGTGTGAATAATTAGATTATAGTTTATTGCAATAACAAGTTGTGCCTTGTTCTCACATAGACAGCAAGTGGAGAGTGATATATGAAATGATGGGATGGAAGGAAGAAGAGAAGCAAAGAGTGATTCACAGGCAGAGCCTAAATTATTTCTCACAGTTTTTTGTGTCCTTATGGTTCCAAGTACTGTCACCAATCTTTGCATTTTGTTATTATCTCATGATACTTGTTTAATCACCATCTCTCCTATGGACTTTTTAATGTCTACAGTCTCAGATCAACACAGCCCTGCCCTTCCCATATTAGATTCTTGATGAATGTGTGTTGTTGTTATTCAACCTGGTTCAATGTGCCCCTTTTTAACTTTGAGCACCCGCCCCTTTAAACCTCTCTGCACGGCCCTGATTTCTAATATCTGTCTGAAATTCATAGCTGTATTCTGCCCACAGTCAAAGCATCCATTGTCTCTTTCAGGTTCATTCAGCCATTCAAATCACTGAATTCATGTGTTCCAATCACTTCAGTGGCCACAGTTGTATAAAAATCAATCACATAGGCATGAAGACTGCTGCTACAAACATTTGTGAAAGAATGGGTCGCTCTGAGGAGTTCACTACTAAATATTCTACAGTCAGTGGTTAGTGGTGTTAAAACAAAGTGGAAACGATTGGGAACGACAGCAGCTCAGCCACAAAATGGTCACGCATAGTGGACAGAGATCAACAACTTTCTTCAGAGCCCATCGCTACATACTGCTCTAGAGTGCAGTGCAGTGAAGGTGTGTTTCTTGAAGTAACAAATCACACTCAGACTGGCAATCTGATGACCAAGTCTGGGTTTCGTGATTGCCAGAAGAACGGTACTTTTATGATTATACTGTGTCGAGTGTTAAGTTTGGTGTAGAGGGATTATAGTGCAGGGTTGTTCCTCAGGAGCTGGGCTCAGCACCTTAGTTCCAGTGAGAGGAAGTCTTGATGCTTCAACATCCCAAGACATTTTGGAGAATTTCATGTCCCCAACTTTGTGGGTTTGGGGATGGCCCCTTCCTGTTCCAACATGACTGCAAATCAGTGCAGTCATGCTCATCCATATATTTATATCCATAAATACATGGATGAGCGAGTTTGGTGTGGTGAAGAACTAAACTGGCCTGCACAGAGTCCTGAGCTTAACACAATAGAGCACCTTTGGGATGAATTAGAGCGGTGAATGGGATGTTACTCAAGTTTATCTCCTTGTGAAGGCAGACGAGCAAATACTTTTGGCAATATAGTGTATAGGTGATCTCCAAACTAATGTTATTGGTATAATAACTGGTTTATTGGTAACAAATAAACTGCCAATATTGTCCGTTCATATTTATATTTGTCTCCCGCATTTCATGTCTACTGACTATTAAATACAAGTACCCAAAATAATTTCAGAGAGCTCATCTTTTAATCATTTTATTTGAATACACAGTTCATTACTGCTGGTGTGTGCCTTAATTACAAATGACTATTAATAATCTCTCAATTACCATTTCTTTTTATATGTAGAAACTATGTGATTAATATATGTTAAAAAAAATCTGTAGTCTTCCCTGATCTGGTTACAGCTGGGACTGCTGAACAGACTTTAGTCAGAGGCTACATGTACACAAATCCTCTCAGCGGTAAAACAGTAAGACAGCAGCCTCGGTCATCTCTCTTGGGGCGCTCCAGCCTTGCATCCCACCCAGTCTGTCGTAGTCAAATGATGGGAAGTCCCCACACTGGTCAGGGTGGAAATATCCTCCTCCTCCTATACAGTACTGCAAACACACGCACACACAAATATTGTCAGTACACTGGATATACTTTGATATACAAGGTACCGTCCCTACACGCTGCATTGGTGGCTGCCCACTGCTTCACTGGGTGATTAGATGAAACTTTATTAATCCCTCGGGTGGGTTCCTCTGATAAATTCAGTAATTTCCCTATGAGGACTAACACATACACATTATTAAGCATTATTATTATTAAGCATTTATACCATTTGTTGTGATGACTCATTGCCTGCAGATGTGAGATGACTGATTACTCACATGTTCAGTGTTGTAACCAACAGTTGGCTTGACACCAGAGCAGATAGCCATGGCGGCACGTTCATTGTTTATTGCTCTGAATGTGATGAAGCCTGGTTCAAATTCGTCTTTCAAACAAGAAACATAAAAATATCATTAACTTTGGGATGCAATCTACACTTAAAAACATTTTACTTAACCTTTTATTAGTATAGATGATAATCCACGTGTATCCTATTCATCAATAATGGTATACACACACACACACACACACATAGATAGATAGATGGAGTTTTTATTTTCTTACTTCTTGAATTGGGTCCATACAACATTCTGGTGGACTCCTTATCCCCGTGGTCGTATACGATGGGAATAGCTGGCCCTCTGTCACCGTATGACCCAACATTGTATCTCACTGGATATTGCTGAAAAGATGAGACAGTCTTATCTGCATGTTTGTTTGTGTAGTTAACAACATTTTTAACCACTGTTTTATTTTATACTAAAAAAGTCTTAGCTCTAACTGGTTAGAAATGGCTCAGGGCTGGAGTTATTTACATATCTGTAAGTTTCTGACTGAAAAGCAAACAAATGTAATGCTTTTGAAAATACAGTTTAAAAATCAACATGTGTGGCTGTGTGAATATGACTTTCCTGCTTCTGTGGAACAGCTACAGGCAAAACGAGAAGACCACAGAGACAACAAAAAAAGTGTCCAAAGGGAGTGAAGTAGTGCAGCCAGATATCTTCTTACCATTTATTTAAATGTAACACTTTTAATTTAATTGAACAGGACATTTTGACAGAAAGACGTCATAAGTGCAATATTCTTTCTTTGTGTGAGTCTTCAAGTGTTACAGAAAGAGAAAGAAATGCAAACAAAAACACTTATTTTTCAGTTTCCTTTTCCCATGCACAGACCACCCAAAGAAAGAGATCAATGGCAACAGTCATTTGTACAAAGTATCACCCATGCAGTAGTACCACCTTGTTAATGACAGACAGTAGCTGCCAGGTAATTGATACCTAGCAGTTTGTGATCTTTTACCCTGGTTATAAGTTCGGTTTATGCACAGCTAAATTACCTTGAAGAGCTGAAAGAGATTTCCTCCATACAGTCTGAGGAAGCGGTTTTCAGTGTGGTAGCGGAGGACGGCTGCAGCTTCCATGTTCCAGAATTCCAGCGGGAAGTTGTTGGGAATGTGCCACACAGACATGTCCTCAGCTGTTATATCGTAGTAACCTGGATTCTGGGAACGTGCACACATTACTGCTGTGACTTTAAATAAGACTTTTGCCACACTTATGCAATACTTATTTTGCAACAAATAGGTACATTTTCTCATTTCAATCAACCTTTGAAATCATGAAAGAGAACTTACTTTAAAAGTAAGTTTTGAAAAAGTAAAAGACAATTCCTAAATACAGAGACTCATAACAGAGACAGTAAAAGAGGCAGTAATGGCAAGATGGGACAGAGAGAGGAACAGACATGGAAAATGAGAAAAAAGAAATCAAAGCAGAACTTCTAGGACTCAACAAGGGCTCTAAACTCTTTATTATGTTCTACCTATTTACCCTCAGGTACAGCTAGTTGCAGGTAATTGTAGCTAGCTAGCTTTAGATAGTAGAGTACAGTAACGGTGCACAAATCAAAGGTAAGTTTTACTGACTCTTTATCTTCTTTACATCTAGTTTCTGGTAAATCCAGTAGAAACAGAACTAAATGGATGTATTTTATTATCTTACTATGCCTTTTTATATGTAATGCTGATGTGAAATATTATTACAATCAGTTAAATGCAGTGGAATAAAATATGAGTTAAAAAGAAGTAGAAAGTAATAAATGGAATTACTTAACCAACCTCAAAATAAAGTAAAGTAGTGTTAATGTCTCTTTCCACCACTGGTGACTTGCTATTTTACCTTAAAGTCATCAGCAGTGGCGCTCTCTACTGTTCCAAAGGTGTTTCTGTTGGACCAGTTCCCGTCTCCATCTGGCAGGTCAGCATTGTTGCCCTGCTGGCTGGACCAGCGATCACCCACAGTGCACCTTCCATAAACGCTGTTCTCATGGACGCTCGCCACCAGCGTCCATCCGCCTCCAGCTGTGGTCATGTCACAGTAAGTCTGGTACAGCATGCCATTACCTGTTGTCAGGTAGTATACTCCATCTGGAAATGTTATAGCATTAAGAAAACATAATTCAGTCTTAAGAGGACATAAATGCCTTGGACTGTTATGTTACATTTATGAATCTTGTCCTTACCTTCTCGTTCATCATATCTGTCCCTGAGGTCTTTACAGCTCCTTGCAACACGAATGGATCTGTTCCTCATTTTCTCCAAGTGCTCAAAATTTGTCCTGGTAAAGTTCTGCATCCTCTCAGCATACTCTTTTGTTTCTGTGATATTTACTAAAAATTAAAGCAAGTTTAAAAAAATTACATTTTGACAGCAGGAAGGGAAAGTACACAAAGTGCATGGCTATAAGCATATATATGTGTTGTATCAGGCTGTAAGGCTAATAGACATAGTTCACACATTTTTGAATTACCTATTTGTGAAGAAGGAACCTCTGCAAAGGAAACATGTTCCAATGACAGCAGACCCACAAAAAGCAAAAATATGTTGTGTAACATCTCTGAGAGGGAAGAAAAACAACACAATTTAAACAATCAAACTGCTCAATGTTCTCTCACACCTTTCCGAATATGAGTATGCATGTGTGTGTTTTTACTTTAGCTGTGTTTCTTCTTGAAGGAGCTGTCTTGGTAATAATGAAGCTGTTTTATGGTACTGAAAAAGAAGTGATTTGTAAAATATTTCCATATCTCCCTTTTTCTCCTATATATTCCAGGTTTTTGATCAAGAAAAACAAACAACTCAAATGACTACAAACCAGGTATGAATCTTATCTGTAGACAAACACAGCACTGATGTGTCTGTCAGCAAGATTTCACAATAAAATGCTGACCTGAACTTTATCATAAATGTGTGAGAGGAGTAAGGACAGAAAGAGAACCTATTACATTTTGTGCAGATTTGGATTAATTTAAAAATGAAAGTGAGGATAAGCAGTTATAAACTGCTTATCAATACTCTGTATAAATAAAAATATTTTCAAGATTTTAAAAACTAGTACACCCGAAGTTTTAAACCAAAAAAAAATTGCCGTTTGTATCCCTACCATGTAGATCCTGTCCTGGGTCGAAATAAGGAAGTTGGAATAAGGCTTTTATTCACGTAACAGAAGAATATATAGAGCTGTTACACCTGTCATGTGACATTAAGAGCAAAGTTTAAATTCATAAGTGGGTCAAGTTATTGTTTAGCAGTGTTCATAAATCATCTCTGCAGTCATTAAATTCCTTTTTACTGATACTGGATGTTGTACTGACCTCGACTGTCCTGAAATGTTAAAGTTATTGACTGTGGAAAAATTCCTGTTGTTTCACTTTTCCATTTTGTTTAATTATAATAAAATGATTTGTAATCCTCCTAAAGTCCACATTTAAGTGTTTATCCTTAGCTCAAACTCTTTAACATAAATTAGTGGGTGTAATATCTGACATCAGCCACTAGATGCCGTCGTTCTCGTGCCTGTATCAGGTTCATTTTCTGACCAGGACAGACAAAAACTCTGCTGCTTCCCTCCGGGTCCGTCTCATCGTGGTCTATTCTTAGAGGTTAGAGGGACACTGTGAGAGTGGGCTGGAAGGTTTTCTGACACCTCGCACTAATAATTCAACTGCCTCACACAACAGAACGAATGAAAACTGGCAGGAAAGATGCACCGACACAGCTGCACCGGCCACTTGTGGCCGTCTGTTGGAACCGTTTCTTCTTATTAATAAAGCATTGTGTGTCCTCTTCTTGCACTTCCCCAATTGTTTTCTCTCCCCCTCCAAGTGTTTTTTTCAACCCTGGAGCTATTTCTGGCTCTTGTCCCATGTACAAATGTAAATCAAAACTGTTACATAAACGCACGTCTGAATTATTTACTTTGAACGGACACTGGCATTGGCAAAGGTTATTTTTCTTTTAGTTTCTCTGAATGATTGTTTAATCAAAGTAATTTTAAACCTTAGTAAGCCTGCGATGTTTCATTTTAACTAAAAATGTTGTTTTACAACAATAAGATTTAGTTCTGGTTCTGCATTCATTTTTTTTATTCTGTATCTATTTTCAGTGCAGATCAAATTCTGGCATACACACAGCTTTGACTCGGTTTAGTGGAATACTCCAGACTATCTCTACCTTTACTTTTTTTAACTTTCTTTTTTTATCTGGCCTAATTCTCTCGTGTTCTTTGACTTGAATGCATGCTCTTGTATAAGAGTTGTGTAGATGTAATTATAAACCAGGACAAAATCTAAATTTTAAAAAAATGTGTTCTCTATAAATCTATAATAATGCTGATCTGATTTCCCAAAGGACCAAAGGAGGATTATAAGGTCTGTCAGATAGAGAGACCTTACAAACCACAGTGGAGAAGAGAGAGAGGTGTGCAGGGGAGTCCACGTATCCTACACATAACTGCACATTCTCATCCAAATTTAAGTTGGTGGGGTTTTTCTGGAAGCAACAGTTCAATCAGATTATGGTGGTTTTTAAAATAATTCAGAGATTTCCATATTATATCCCACAATTCTAAATAGATAGGAATGCTCAAAAACTAATCTGATTATGCACTGATTCACATCAGTGAGTCAGATTAAGCTACAGTTAGGGTGATGTTTCTGGCACCAATGGCTATCATTCAGCCATGGTAGTAATGTGCCTTTGGTATGATGCACCTATTCACTTACACTGACATTACTTTAAACCTCTTAATTAGAAAACAGGTATCAAATGTTCATTCAACACCTGAAATCAGCTCCAGATTTATTTTTTACCTGTTCAATTTGTTGTGAAATAACAAGGAAGCAGACCTCATGTGCTCATGAAACTGCTTGTCAGTCAAAAGTTGTGTGCATAAAAATGGCTGTAATTCCTTAACAGCAAATCCAATACGTTTGTTAAAGTCTGTGAATTAAAGCAGAAATTCCACACTTCAGTCATACCTCTATTGTGGGATTTATAATGCTCTGTGCAGAGTGTGCAGGGGTACAAAAGCTTTGCACTTTGTACTTCAATAAATCCGATCCATAGGAGAATGAGGAGAATGAACATCTGCAGGAAACAAAGATTAGAGTGGGACCTCTCTCATCATCGTTGTGTAGGATAAGAGTAGATTTAGCCTTCCACTCACAAACCATGTACAAAAAAATGGTTTGTGATTACATATACACACTCACCAGTCACTTCATTGGGTACATCTGTACAGCCTAAATCATTTAGGCATGTAGACAGGATCAAGATGATCTGCTGATGTTCAAACGGAGCCTCAGAAGGGGGAAAACGGTGATGTAAGTGACTTTGAACATAGCGCGGTTCTTGCTGCCTGGTCTGAGTGTTTCAAAAAGTGCTGATTTGCTGAGATTTTTGTTTTGTTTTTTGCACAAACGTCTCTACAGTTTACAGGGAATGTTTAGAAGAAGGCAAAATAGCCAGTTGTTCTGTTGATGTCAGAATGGCCAGGCTTCTTCATGTAACACACCATGTCACAAATCAAAAGCTCAAATAATCTCAAACTGGTTTCTTGAACATGAAAATGAGTTTACTGTGCTCAAATGACCTCAACAGTCACCAGATCTAAATCCAATAGAGCACCTTTGGGATGTGGGGGAACAGGACATTTGCATCACGGCTGTGCAGCTGACAAATTTGCAGCAGCTGTGTGATGTCATCATGTCAACCTGGACCAAAATCTCTGAGGAATGTTTTCCAGCACCGTGTTAAATCTGCACCATGAAGAATTAAAGTCACTCTGAAAAACAAAAGATGCCCCAACCTGGCACTAGCAAGGTGAACCTAATAAAGTGGCTAGTGAGAGTATATGTTCTGCTATGCATACAAGAAATCCACTAAATTACAGAGTGAAGTGGAAAATGTTCGTTTACAGGAATTAAAATTCTGCTTTTTCTGTCCTGTTCTTTTTTGAAATATTTGGTCAAAGCTTTCTAATAACTAATTTAAGACCTAAACATTTATTCAACTTCTCAGACTTAGTAGAAATTCCTGTTTTCAAATTCATGAAATAGAAATTAACAGTGAATTAACATTTGGAAAATGCCTCACTTTTTCTATTTGCTGCAGATTTTACATGTACTTCCCTTCACTTAAAAATTCTACAACAAAAAAGATAATTGGCCATAGATTTATTATTACAAGGGAGGGTTATCATGACAAACCATGTTCCTTAGAAAACTCAGTGCAGGAATTACCTTTATTAGAGGAGTTCTCCCTCCTCAAGTGCACACATCGATTAACACCTCCCTCAGAATCTCTCTGCTGCAGGGGCTCTTTTAACTCTCACACTATCAAGGTAGGCAGATGTGGCCCATAAAAACCTTCCCCCGGTGATCTACCTTGGGAGACACATTAATGCAATGAGTTTCTTTTGGGTAAGAATGAAATGAAGACAGTCATTAGTCAGTTAATATTAATAGATATAATCACTTCATCATGAACGGCACTCCAGTCAGACCTTTAAAGACTTTTGTCACTCCCCGTGCAACATCTGCACATTTTAAAACATTTATTTGACCTTTGTTTTATTAATCCTCTTTGGTGTGGGGAATATTCTTGTGCACGGTGCAGCTGAATGTCCCATGAAGGTTGCAAGAGCATTGCAGAGCGAATATTATAATTAGAAGCATACCATAATGTCTTTTGCAACTCTTACAATGCAGAGACACAAACACGGTATAACTGTTGCCTTGAGATTATATTATGGTTCTCCATATGTTTTCAGTACAACTGGGAGCTATGACTAACAATTATTTGCTGCTGTTAATTAAAGGAAGAATTTAACAGACTGGGAAGGACAGGTTTCAGTTTATAGTTGGATGACAAAAATTCAGTTGCAGCTGAAAAATGAATCCATTATAGGAAGCGTGTCAGACTGATGCTGGCTATAGGAGAGAGAGAATCTGCATAAATTCACATATTAAATGAGCTGCTTTGATACACAGCCTGTTATAAAGAAAAGCAGTTTTGGCTTGTATAGCAAATATTACCCTTCATAATAAGAGTATGGAAAGGGTTGAATTTTTATACCTAAAGTAAAATGTTATAACTGAGTCATTCCTCTGAGATGAACTATGCCTTCTGCTCAGCTGTCTTCAATTTGCATCAAAGTTTTATGATAGAAAATTTGAGTGTTTATATGAATGCTGTGATATTGTAGCTTCATATATCATACACATAATTATCTCATAACCTTTTAAAGATAAGAGTCTGAAATGTTCAGTGCTCTTTTTTATCATCAAAATGAATCAGAATCTGTAATTTGGGATTAATACATTAAAACATTTCTGAGTATTAGCTAATTAAAATATGAAAAAAAAATTCAATCAGTGTTGGAAAGTCCCATTATTGAGCACTCACTAAGACTTTACATTGGGAATATATATACATACATATACATATGGTATATTGTTGAATTACACAATTTACACATTACACATTACTGCAAAAAAAAAAACAGCATGTAGAACACATTTTACCAGGAAATTCTGAGTCACAAAAATTAAAATCATATTTACATTCAACTTTTATCCTGGAGCAAGTATGATCACAAAAAAAGTTGTAGCACAAAAACAGAGATATCAGTAGATTGTCCTGTACAAACAGAACAAGGCGTTTCCAGATGGTAGTATGATTATAAATCAGAAGATAACTTAGTAAAATATGTGGACAATTTTATTTTTTAATTTTCAAGGCCTGGATCACTCCAATCTCAAATCATCAAATTTTTAGAATAAATCTTCACATTGCAAAAATAACTACTGACAATTTATGAATAGTATATAATTATATTTCACAATAATGCTAAAATAATAAATGTATATATGTATGTATATGTATGCATGTATATTCCCAATGTAAAGTCTTAGCGAGTGCTCAATAATGGGACTGAAAGCAGTCCCATATATATATATATATATATATATATAAAAAAAACACCCAGCACGCCCCTGCGGGCGGTTTATCCTTCAAGCTCGGGTCCTCTACCAGAGGCCTGGGAGCTTGAGGGTCCTGCGCAGTATCTTAGCTGTTCCCAGGACTGCGCTCTTCTGGACAGAGATCTCCGATGTTGTTCCCGGGATCTGCTGGAGCCACTCGCCTAGCTTGGGAGTCACCGCACCTAGTGCTCCGATTACCACGGGGACCACCGTTACCTTCACCCTCCACATCCTCTCGAGCTCTTCTCTGAGCCCTTGGTATTTCTCCAGCTTCTCGTGTTCCTTCTTCCTGATATTGCTGTCATTCGGAACCGCTACATCGATCACTACGGCCGTCTTCTTCTGTTTGTCTACCACCACTATGTCCGGTTGGTTAGCCACCACCATTTTGTCCGTCTGTATCTGGAAGTCCCACAGGATCTTAGCTCGGTCATTCTCCACCACCCTTGGGGGCATCTCCCATTTTGACCTCGGGACTTCCAGGTTATACTCGGCACAGATGTTCCTGTACACTATGCCGGCCACTTGGTTATGGCGTTCCATGTATGCCTTGCCTGCTAGCATCTTGCACCCTGCTGTTATGTGCTGGATTGTTTCTGGGGCATCTTTACACAGCCTGCACCTGGGGTCTTGCCTGGTGTGATAGACCCCAGCCTCTATGGATCTTGTACTCAGAGCTTGTTCTTGTGCTGCCATGATTAGTGCCTCTGTGCTGTCTTTCAGTCCAGCTTTGTCCAGCCACTGGTAGGATTTCTGGATATCAGCCACCTCCTCTATCTGCCGGTGGTACATACCGTGCAGGGGCCTGTCCTTCCATGATGGTTCCTCGTCTCCCTCCTCTTTCTTGGGTTTCTGCTGCCTGAGGTATTCACTGAGCACTCGGTCAGTTGGGGCCATCTTCCCAATGTATTCTTGGATGTTCGTTGTCTCATCCTGGACTGTGGTGCTGACACTCACCAGTCCCCGGCCCCCTTCCTTCCGCTTAGCGTACAGCCTCAGGGTGCTGGACTTGGGGTGAAACCCTCCATGCATGGTCAGGAGCTTTCTTGTCTTTATGTCAGTGGCTTCTATCTCCTCCTTTGGCCAGCTTATTACCCCAGCAGGGTACCTGATCACGGGCAGGGCGTATGTGTTGATGGCCCGGATCTTGTTCTTACCATTCAGCTGACTCCTCAGGACTTGCCTGACCCTCTGCAGGTACTTGGTGGTTGCAGCCTTTCTAGCGGCCTCTTCATGGTTCCCATTTGCCTGCGGGATCCCCAGGTACTTGTAACTGTCCTCTATGTCTGCAATGTTGCCTTCTGGTAGTTCAATCCCCTCAGTTCTGACTACCTTCCCTCTCTTTGTTACCATCCGACTACACTTCTCCAGTCCGAACGACATTCCAATGTCATTGCTGTATAGCCTGGTAGTGTGGATCAGTGAATCGATGTCTCGTTCACTCTTGGCATACAGCTTGATGTCATCCATGTACAGGAGGTGGCTGACAACTGCTCCGTTCCGTAGTCGGTATCCGTAGCCAGTCTTGTTAATGATCTCACTGAGGGGGTTCAGGCCTATGCAGAACAGCAGTGGGGACAGAGCATCTCCTTGGTAGATCCCGCACTTGATGGTAACTTGTGCTATGGGCTTGGAGTTGGCCTCTAGTGTTGTACGCCACATCCCCATTGAGTTCCTGATGAAGGCTCTTAGGGTCCCATTGATCTTGTACAATTCTAGGCATTCCAGTATCCAGCTGTGGGGCATTGAGTCATAGGCCTTCTTGTAATCAATCCAGGCAGTGCACAGGTTGGTCAGTCTGGTCTTGCAGTCTCGGCTGATTGTTCTGTCTACCAGTAGCTGGTGTTTTGCGCCTCTGGTATTCTTGCCAATTCCTTTCTGTGTCCCGCTCATGTATTGACCCATGTGCCTGTTCATCTTAGCCGATATGATGCCTGACAGGAGCTTCCATGTAGTACTGAGGCAGGTTATTGGTCGGTAGTTGGAGGGGACCGGTCCCTTCTTGGGGTCCTTGGGGATCAGGACCGTCCGGCCTTCAGTTAGCCATTCTGGGTGTCTTTCGTTAACTAGCAGCTGGTTCATTTGTGCTGCCAGACGCTCGTGGAGTGCAGTCAGCTTCTTCAGCCAGTAGGCGTGAACCATGTCGGGCCCTGGTGCTGTCCAACTCTTCATACTGGAGACCCTTTCTTGGATATCTGCCACTGTGATGGTTACTGGACCCTGTTCAGGGAGGTCGCTGTGGTCTGCCCTCAGATCCTCTAGCCACTGAGCATTGCCGTTATGGGTTGCATCCTTCTCCCATATGCTCTTCCAGTATTGCTCCGTCTCCAGCCTTGGTGGTGCTGTTCTCTTATTGTTCCCTTGCCACTGAGAGTACACCTTTGCTGGTTCTGTGGAGAACAGCTGGTTTATTCTCCTGCCTTCTATCTCTCTGGTGTTCCTCAAGCGGCTGGCCAAGGCTGTGAGTCTTTGCTTGGCAGTTTCCAAGGCCTCAGGTATGGACAGCTTGCTGTATTTCTTATGCACCTTATTTGTCGCACCTAACTCCGTTAGTTGGCTAACCTCCCTCCGTGCTACTTTGATCTTGCCCTCTAGCCTCCTTCTCCATGGAGGGTACTGCCCCTTGTGGCTGTTCAACTTGTAGCCAAGCATCTCACTGATCACTGCTGCCGTATTGTAGATCAGCTTGTTAGTGTCGGTAATCGTGGTTGTAGGTATTGCCCGTAGTGCTGCATTAACATCATCTAGCAGACCTTCTGAGGGTACTTCACGTAATCTTGGTAACCGGCTACGGGGGATCCAGGTTTCAAGCTTGGCCATGATCCTATTTTTCAGGTCAGTTCCTCTCGCACTCAACGATCCTTCTCCTATCGCACTTGGGGCTATGTACCCAATCTCGGGTGGGGGTGATGATATCTCCCCCCTGACCTGGCGTCCTGACTCCTCCTTGCCGTAGCATTTGTGTTGTACCTCGTCAATCTCTAGCTGTGAGAGCAGTCCCTTCTTTCGAATGTTGGAACACTGAGCTACTAGTTGTTTCGCCGTCATTGTGGATGTTGGGTATCGAAGAATCCATAGGTCCCTCATCCTATTCATGTAGCCCCTTCCGCCGGGGTTACTTGCGTAGTAGCATTCCAACAACGCCCTGTTTTCGTCCCTCGCCCACCGATGCCTTCTTGTTCCAGTAGCCCACTTTTCGTCAGGGTGCCCTGGTTCCTCAACACCTGACGCGGACCTTGTTGATCCGGGCGACGTCCGAGCCGGCATGCCTTCATATTTATCTGTCTCGCTCATGTCTGCGGTAGGCTTGCTTAGCATAGGGGGTCTAGCCTTAGGACCCTTACTGGATACAGACGCCCCAGGCAGGAATCGAACTTGCGATCCTCTGTTCCAAAGGCGTGTAGTTTAACCACTACGCTATCCAGCTGCTATATATATATATATATATATATATATATATATATATATATATATATATATATATATATATATATATGACTTTCATATATTTCATGTTTAAAGTCACAATAAGTCAAGTAACCCTTTTTGTTTTTGTTTTATTTATTTATTTTATATATGTGAAAAGTGTTTGACATATAAAGCTAAAACGTTGCAGTAAAATTTCACAGTAATCATTATATATGTTTAAGAATATGCTGATATTTAATAAAAAAAATATATATTTTCTGCCTTTATTAAAACAGTTCCATCTAGAAACTCCAGAATTTTGTTCTAATTGCAAAATTGTCTTTTGCAATGTAAAGTTTTTTATTACTGTGTACTCAAATATGGGAAGTTAAAGTATTGAGGTTGAATGATTTTTTTTCCAGATTTTAACCAGCCAGTACTGAGACATTTTTTAATGTACCTGCCCCAAATTATAGATCCACATTTATTCTGATGGGGGGAAAAAAGTTGTGAAAATGTTAAGCTAATTGTTTTGCAGCATGGTGGTTAGCACTGTTGCCTCACAGCAAGAAGGTCCTGAGTTCAATTCCATCAGGCCGGGGTCTTTTTATGTGGAGCTTGCATGTTCTCCCCGTGGGTTCTCTCTGGGTACTCTGGCTTCCTCCCACACACCAAGGACATGCACTTAGTGGGGATAGGTTAATTGGAAACTCTAAATTGCCCATAGGTGTGAATGTGAGTGCGAATGATTGTCTGTCTCTACAGGGAGTGCAGAATTATTAGGCAAATGAGTATTTTGTCCACATCATCCTGTTCATGCATGTTGTCTTACTCCAAGCTGTATAGGCTCGAAAGCCTACTACCAATTAAGCATATTAGGTAATGTGCATCTCTGTAATGAGAAGGGGTGTGGTCTAATGACATCAACACCCTATATCAGGTGTGCATAATTATTAGGCAACGTCCTTTCCTTTGGCAAAATGGGTCAAAAGAAGGACTTGACAGGCTCAGAAAAGTCTAAAATAGTGAGATATCTTGCAGAGGGATGCAGCAGTCTCAAAATTGCAAAGCTTCTGAAGCGTGATCATCGAACAATCAAGCGTTTCATTCAAAATAGTCAACAGGGTCGCAAGAAGCGTGTGGAAAAACCAAGGCGCAAAATAGCTGCCCATGAACTGAGAAAAGTCAAGCGTGCAGCTGCCAAGATGCCACTTGCCACCAGTTTGGCCATATTTCAGAGCTGCAACATCACTGGAGTGCCCAAAAGCACAAGGTGTGCAATACTCAGAGACATGGCCAAGGTAAGAAAGGCTGAAAGACGACCACCACTGAACAAGACACACAAGCTGAAACGTCAAGACTGGGCCAAGAAATATCTCAAGACTGGTTTTTCTAAGGTTTTATGGACTGATGAAATGAGAGTGAGTCTTGATGGGCCAGATGGATGGGCCCGTGGCTGGATTGGTAAAGGGCAGAGAGCTCCAGTCCGACTCAGACGCCAGCAAGGTGGAGGTGGAGTACTGGTTTGGGCTGGTATCATCAAAGATGAACTTGTGGGGCCTTTTCGGGTTGAGGATGGAATCAAGCTCAACTCCCAGTCCTACTGCCAGTTTCTGGAAGACACCTTCTTCAAGCAGTGGTACAGGAAGAAGTCTGCATCCTTCAAGAAAAACATGATTTTCATGCAGGACAATGCTCCATCACACGCGTCCAAGTACTCCACAGCGTGGCTGGCAAGAAAGGGTATAAAAGAAGAAAAACTAATGACATGGCCACCTTGTTCACCTGATCTGAACCCCATTGAGAACCTGTGGTCCATCATCAAATGTGAGATTTACAAGGAGGGAAAACAGTACACCTCTCTGAACAGTGTCTGGGAGGCTGTGGTTGCTGCTGCACGCAATGTTGATGGTGGACAGATCAAAACACTGACAGAATCCATGGATGGCAGGCTTTTGAG
Organism: Astatotilapia calliptera; assembly: GCF_964374335.1. Classification (NCBI taxonomy): domain Eukaryota; kingdom Metazoa; phylum Chordata; class Actinopteri; order Cichliformes; family Cichlidae; genus Astatotilapia; species Astatotilapia calliptera. The sequence goes on along the minus strand of NC_137427.1, from coordinate 20,578,343 downwards.
TGTCCTTGCAAAGAAAGGTGGCTATATTGGTCGCTGATTTGTTTTTGTTTTGTTTTTGAATGTCAGAAATGTATATTTGTGAATGTGGAGATGTTATATTGGTGTCACTGGTAAAAATAAATAATTGAAATGGGTATATATTTGTTTTTTGTTAAGTTGCCTAATAATTATGCACAGTAATAGTCACCTGCACACACAGATATCCCCCTAAAATAGCTAAAACTAAAAACTACTTCCAAAAACATTCAGCTTTGATATTAATGAGTTTTTTGGGTTCATTGAGAACATGGTTGTTGTTCAATAATAAAATTATTCCTCAGAAATACAACTTGCCTAATAATTCTGCACTCCCTGTATCTTGAAAAATATATTTGATGTATTAAGCTAAAATGTAACTTCACTCATAATATGTGTTCAAACTTTGGACCATAAAGGTTTTTATAACTCACCTGTTTGGATTTTAACGTTTAAAGTTTGGACTGTAACCACCTTGACTGAAAGCTGTGCTGACAGAGGAAGGTGTTGCAGTCACCGTCTACTAGACTAATTGTTGTCATTCAACCATGTTACTCATGTTAATGCCTCTTGGAACATTTATGATGGTTTTATTTGGAAAAACTAGGTGCTATGCTATGAGGTACAGCCTATTCAGGAAGGGCTTCTTTGGTTTGAGAAACAGCTAATATATTGATGTCAGGAAAAAAGTTAACATGGGTTTAATAGAGCTTTTCACAACTCTATTCAAAAGAAAAGGAAGTTCCAATTTTTTTGGATTAGCAGTAGGGCTAAAGAAGTCCCAGGTTTCACAAGTGCTGGAAACATTCCTCTGAGATTTTTGTCCATGTTGGCATGATAGCATCACACTGTTGCAGCAAATTTGTTAGTTGCACATGCATGATGTCAACCTCCTGTTCCAACACATCCCAAATGCGCTGTTGGATTGGAATCTGCGGAGGCTATTTCAGTACAGTGAACTCACCGTCATGTTCAAGAAACCAATTTAATATTAATTAAGCTTTGTGACATAAACGATTATCCTGATATACGATGCATCAACAAGGATGGATCCAGACTTTGTAGCCTCAGTTTCCTGTTCTTACCTGATAGGAGTGGTACCACACGTGGTCTTCTGCTTGGGCTTCAAAATATGACATATTGTGCCAGAGATTTTCTTCCACATACCTTAATTGGAACAATTAGTTATTTGATATTCTCCTGCCTTCCTATCAGTTCGAAGCAGTCTAGCCATTTTCCTCTGACTGCTGATATCAATATCAATTTTCACCCAGAGACCTGCTGCTCACTGGACATTCAGCCCGTTTTCTGTAAATCCTAAACCATTTCATGTTTAAAGTCACTTAAATTGACTTTCTTGCCCATTCTTATGCTCAGTTTGAACTTCAGCAGGTAATCCTGACCAGTTGCTCCAGTGTGATTGGCTGATTGGATATTTGTATTAACAAGCAGTTCCAAAAGTATACCTAATCAAGTAGCCAGTGAGTATAGACTGGAAATGAGTAATACAGAAAGTCACCTTTACTTTTTTGTTTAGGCCTTAAAACACAAATAAAAGTGGGAAAACAGCAAATTCTGGTTTACAGGCTTATGTGTGTGTGGTTTTAGAAACAAACTGCAGTTGAAAAACATATTTCTTGTTGGTTCCATTAAGGCTTGGTGGCTTTTTCAGGTCACAACAGACGCGTTCATATTTAACACCAACAAGGTCATGTGAAATTAAAATGAACAGATGAAAATATGCAGAAAGTTCATCCAGAGCAGACGAGACTGCGTGCCTCTGCTCTTGTGGTGGCCATTTCTGCATCAGCCTTACTGCAAAGAATCACATCTTGTGTTTTCAGGAGTTGTCACCATAAAAGCTTCTGTGTTCTTGCTGGTCAGGACATCTTTCACAGGAACAACCACTACAAATAATTCATGATTGTTTCTTTCAGGGGAAAGAGGGAGGGGTGGCTGGGTTAGGTGGGGGTGTGCGGGGGTAACAGAGTGCACCGTGCATCCACCAAGATGCACAGCTGACGGGTGCTAATGTGAGTTACTTACATAATCCCATTTCTAGAGAGTCACAAAAATCCTGACCTCTGGTAAATCTCTCTCCACACTGGGGGAAGAGAGAGAGGAAAGCCAGCTATTTGCCTTTTGAATGGCCACTCTGCAAAACCTCTGTCCTACTGAGTAAATTTTTCTGTTAATCCACCCATCCATGTAAAACATCTACTCCGATCTGAAAGCTGGAGGTGAGGGTGAGAAGGATGCACCTCCCTCTGCCTGATTCAAGCATGTATTCACCTACGGGTGTCCCCTTTACTTCCAAAGTACAACTATATATATTTTCTTCATAAAAGGGTCATATTTTCTCCCTTTTTCTTCTCCACCTAATTCAGCCTGCTATTTTTATAAACTTTTCAACAGCCCCCCTTCAAATTTTGATTCAGAATATTTTAACCTAAAGATTTTGTTGGGCACTGATCAGCAAAGATAAAGCTTATGTCTACACACAGGTAGAAACAGCTGCACCACCCACAGTTATCCAAACACACTCCCTAATCCCAGGATGGGAAAAAGACTTTAGAAGACATCCAGATGTAGTGTAGCAGTAAGGTGGGTTATTTTGTGGGTCCTCGAGATCTCCCTGGTGGGAAAAATTCAGTGCTTCACTTTTCCTGTCCCTCTACATCCGGGGTTTAGTCTGTTCTCCTTGTGTTTGCCTTACCCCTCGACCCCTGAAATGATCCCGCTCAGATGGGAATGTGCGTCAGCTTGTCTCTGTCGCTCCTGTCCTCAGTGTCCGTCACTTGTTCTGACCTCGTCCCTCTGTGATAAAACACAGTCACCGTAGTGTTCCCGCTGTCCTCACTTCCCCTCGTGTTTGTCGCGCAGGAGACGTCCAGCCTCACCTTCGTCGGGCTTTCTCGCTTGGAGTTTCCCGCCTGGTTACTCGCCATTACCGTCTCCACCGCGGCACTCACCGCGGCCAAAAATCCGCGTCCCCGGCAGCGCAACAGGCGCAGGAAAGCGTCTCTGAAGTCCGCGTTGAACGCATATATGACCGGGTTTAGAGACGAATTGCTCCAGCCGATCCACACAAAGACATCAAAAGTTTTTTCACTAACGCAGTAAGGGCCGCGTTGGGCCGCCGGAGCAGCTGGTCCGGGACAGAAAGGCAGAGCGCAGTTGAGGATAAAGAAAGGCAGCCAGCAGCAGACGAACACGCCCATTATGATGCTCAGAGTTTTGAGCACTTTTGTCTCTTTTCTGATGGAGACTTTGAGCTCGCAGTGTGACTGATTAGAGGGCTGGCAGTCCGGATGTAGACTGGTGTGAGACTGAGACGAGCGGGTGCTCATTTCTGTGCACAGGTGTGAAATCAGTTCAGGAACGTCCGAGCGGCAACTCTGCGCGTGCTCAGCAGCCCGCTCCAAGGAGGATATCATGCGTATCTGCATTTGGGCTATCCGGTAGATGCGTGTGTATGTCACAATCATGATCGCGACCGGGATGTAGAAGCTGATGAGGGAGGAGGAGATGGCATATGTGCGGCTGAGGCTTGAGTCACAGCTGTCAATACTACTACCGTAGTGCGCCGGATTCTCCCCGGTTGGGTCACCGATCTCCGCCCGGTGCCAGTTTAGCTGTACAGGAACGAAGGAGATGACCACAGACACTGTCCAGGTCACACCGATGATGACGGATGCAACCCTCCTATTCATACTCCTCTCATAGCGAAACGGGTTGGAGATGGCCCAGTATCGGTCCACACTAATGACGCACAGGTTTAGGATGGAGGCCGTTGAACACATGATGTCGCAGGCCAGCCAGGTTTTACAGAAGCCCCCGAACGGCCAGAAACCGGCCACTTCGGCCACCGCTTTCCACGGCATCACCAGCACGGCCACCAGGAGGTCCGACAGAGCCAACGACACGATGAAGACGTTGGTTACTTTTGCGCGCAGGTGCCGATAGCGATAAACGGCCGCGCACACCGTGAAGTTACCTAAAAGTGTCCAAATGATGAGCAGCGCCAGAACACAGCCCGTCAAGACGCGGTGCGCCGGTAACCCTTCCCGGCTCCTAGCTCCTACCAGCGCCAAGCCGGTTGTATTATTCATCGCCTCGTCCTGCGCTCGGCCACATGTCGAAGTTAAAGTGCGAGAATCCTCGCCACTAACAAAACAAGAGTCTTAATGGTAACCCACAGTGGCGACTGAGTGTCCTGCTCCACTCGGGCTGATCTCAGCTTCTGCTCTGAGCGCACAGCAGACTGACTGGGGACCTGATGCACCACCAGCTATGCTCACTGCTGACAGCACAGCTCCCAGACGCGCAGAGCTGAGAGAAGTTTGCCACCTGAGAAAAGCAGAAATCATGTCGAGCCATTTTTAATTTTCTCTGTGAACAGTTTCATTCTGCATTACTGTTTGAGATTAATCCCTTCCCGGTCTCTCACTCTCGCTCTCTCTCTCTCTTATTTTCCTAATCTCAGGACTCTTACCATCAGTGGAGACGTTGCTGTAACTAAATGAAAGCAGGATGATTCAACACAAACACACAAAAGACTTTCCTTTACAGATGTTCCCATTAATTTAGGCCAGTTTTTCAGTTCATAGAGATTACAGCCAGAAATGCTGAAACTAAAATCCCCCCATAGCGTTTTATTATTACAATTTTTTTGTTTCATGCATTTGAATCAGGATATTCGTTTTGGTTTTCTTTGTTTTTTCTTTCCTCACGGACACATTCAGTGTCTCTAATCTTTATTTATAACAGTGTCTTGAATATTTATGTATGACAGGAATACATGGCTTTTTGGTTTATTATCTAAATATAGTTGTCAAGATATTCTATGGGGCAGGCAGAGTGTGGACCCAAATGCAGGACACAGAAACAGTCCTTAACTCCAAAAAGTTGTATTGCTTTGTATTTTAGTATTCTCAAAAAAACCAAAAATACAAAAGCCAAGACAGTGCTGGAATCAAAAATGCAGAAAACTCAGAAGCTAAGGAAAAACTAAGGGAAAACACAAAATACAGGAGCACACTACTAGAGAGGAGCCTCAGAAAATAAATACACAAGAGGTGGGAGCACAGCTGGAACTAAAGTTAAACTAAACCCTTAACTAAACTTAACTAAAACCTAAAAAATGACACAAAAGTTACCAAAACAAAACTAACTAACTAAAACAGGAGACAGCTAAGACAGAGCCAGAGACTTAACAAGGTACGGGAAACACACAGCAGGCAGAATAAACTGAAACGGAATATAAGAAAACTATAGCCAAGTATTAAAAATATAGCCTGAGGATGTAAACAAACATAATATCTGCAATCCATTAATTAAAAAAGAGTCCATAACACACAACGTTGCATCAAAAGACCCAGGACCATGACATCTCTTCATCTAGTTTCACTCAAAAATATTTGCATGTTTTCAAAACAGTGAAGTCAGTCACATCATTTGTAGTGTTTATTTTCCCTCAATCACCCAGTATCCAAACAATCACGTCCTTAATCTCATTATATTGGTTTATCAGCTAATCATTATTTTCACATAATTTCTGTAAATCCATGCTTTGGTCAAGGACACAGGAGAATTGTTACAGTATCAAATTATTCAATTTCACAACAATAGTTTGATTTTCTGCTCAAAAAGATGCTTTGACTGACCAGGAGACAGCTGGCCTGTATCCAAAGGTAACAAAAACACCTACAAAATCCAGTTTGTCACATTTTCAGTCTTATAATAAGTTAACAGACTGCTGGCTGTTACTTACGATGATGGTGATATGGTGTTTTTTTAATATTAACTCTCAGAGATTCAGACTGTATTCCCTTATGTTTTGTTTTACCATGTATTCATGCACTGTGTTGTACTGTTTTATCTGCCAGGCCTCTGGTAGAGAACCCAAACTTGAAGTATAAAAAAAAAACACGGTCAATCCTTCAAGCTCGGGTCCTCTACCTGAGGCCTGGGAGCTTGAGGGTCCTGCGCAGTATCTTAGCTGTTATATATTATATATATATATATATATATACATGACATGCATACACATTTCTTCAGAGGACTTTGACATAAACTTCTTTTCTGGAGACTTAATCTAACCCAAACTCAGACTACTACTTTACTCACTTTACTTTCAGGTGAACACTGAAACGAAGTCGGAGAACAAGTGCTCAGCTGAAATAAAGTAATTTACATTACTGGAATTCATATTTTGTCTCCAAAACAGAGTTAGGTCAAGACTGTATAAACAGAATAATGGTCTGTTCCCACAACATCAGTAATACAAGTGCACTCAAACACAGACACACACAGACGCACAGGGCAGTGGATAAAAGCAGAGTTTTTGGCTGGGAACAGAAGCAGATGGCACAGTTGAAGTCACAACATCGGTAATGATGCTGAAATAGCACTCAAGCAATATTTGATCTTTATTAATGGCAATGGGATTTTATTCGAAAAAAGGTTTAAATGAAAGAGATAGAGATAGCAGCACAAAGCAGAGGGCGTGGAGGTGATCATCAGATTATGTCTGTCACCGTTGAGATTTTGTACTTTTTTTGTGCTTTTGGCAGGGTAAGACATACAAAGGAATTAGGTCTCTTCGTTGAAATGAAAGTGTTTACACATGGGCATTAACTCCCTGTTGCAGGTAATGGTCAAATCAAAGAAGACAGTTTAAAGGCCAGAGCATATTATAGTAATTAATAATAGTAATTATTGTGCCAGCAAACACATGAATGGTAAACATTTAACACAAAGTGTTAGTGCTGTTATTGTACACAGTGGTAAGTTCCAGCATTCACAAAGCTGCATTCAGTCTCATCTCTTGTCCCTGTGCTGTCTCTCTGCAGAGATCCTAACACTTACTGTCAAACTGCTTTTCCATCTTTGGGATTTCCTTGTCGCACTTTTCTCGTTCTCTTCACAGGTTGTCCTCCAGTGTCTCTTGGGGCTTTCTTCACTAACCTTTTGTTGCTCAAACTTTATTTTGATGGGTTTTACTTCATCCTCGAAGGGCCTCAGTTCTCAGCTTTTCCATGTTAGGAGGTGGTCGTAGGTGTATTGTTGTTGTTGCTGTTTGGGTGTTGTTTTCCTTTTGGTTATAGGTAGGCGAGGCGGGGCTTGATGGCACTCCAACACACCTGCGACGCATCGGACGTCATCTGTGAGCGCTTTTAGGGAGCAGAGTCACGGACGTCTGGTGTCGGAGTATTATCGCTGTCACAAGTGGTAACGAGCTAGCACAGGCTGCATCTGTTGATTTTACGCTGTGGAGCTGTATGTTTTAATGGATCCACGTTTTGCCTACTTTTGTTGTCTTAGCCTGTTCCATCGCCTGCCCGCCTACCTAGGATTTTCTGTTGGCTATTCTGGATCCGCGACGGAGTGCTACGTACCATCAGGCGGCGATCACCGCAGTGGTTTTGGTTTAGGTGGTCAAGTAAGCTCTCCAACTCTCTCTCCGTCCACTTGTGTTTAACGTGCGGCTTTCAACGGTATGCCATAAACTCTGTTTATTTTCCTGTTGTCAGGTAACTCCGGTGTGTCTGCTACCTACCTGTATGCTTCGGCTCCGGCTCATCGCCTCGGTGTTTTTCTCCTGGCACGTTTTATTTTATCACTGTATATAGCCCTTTCCCTTGTAAATATTCCCCCCTTACTTGTGGATATAAAAGACTTGCATCACTACTCTGCGTCCGTGTGTGTTTCTGCCACGTAATCCATCTGTGTAGTCCAGCCCACCTAACAGAATACTCCGACCATTTTGATGGATTCGGCAGAACACGCAGGTCCCGCGTCCGGCGATTTACTCCAGAAACACGAGGAGTCTTTGTCTAGTTTGTCTCGGCAGTTGGCAGCGTCCGAGCAATGGGCAGGCCGAGTTAACGAGACCTTGTCGGCCATTCAAGAGACTTTGGCTCGGCTAGTTCCTCCTACTGCTCCCGCTGTTCCTGCTCCCCCGCCCGTACCGTCTGCCTCATTGAGTGTGGGCTCTGTTCGTGATCCCGCTCCCCCGGCTCTGGTGCCTTTCACGGGAGAGTTGGGCCGTTGCGGGGGTTTTTTGATTCAAGTTTCTCTGCTTTTTCAGCGTTATCCCCAAGCGTTTTCCAATGATGCTGTTAAGATTTCTCATGTTATCGGTGCCCTTCGTGATCGTGCTTTAGACTGGGCCGAGTCTTATCTCGCTCTGCATCCCGTGGAGACTGTCACGTATGTGCAGTTTGTTCGGGATTTTAAGGCTGTTTTTCACCACCCCCTGCGCTCTGATGAGGCCGCGCGGCAATTGCACGGGCTCCGCCAAGGGGGCCGGTCGGTGGCGGAGTTTTCTATTGATTTCCGGGTTAAAGCTGCGGAGACGGGGTGGGGTGAGGACGCGTTGCGCGGGGCTTTCGTCATTGGATTGGACGATCGCATGAAGGATGAACTCGCCACTCGCGATGAACCGGAGAGTTTCGAGGCTCTGGTTAATCTGGCTATTCGCATCGATAATCGCCTTCGCGAGCGTGAGAGGGAGAGGGGTGGCCGGGTCTGTGCTGAAAGTGCTGAGCGCGCCGTGGTGCGCTCGGTATTCCGTCCTCCTCCTCCCGGTCCGGCCCGCGCACGGTCTCCTCCGGCGTCCGCCGCTGAGGAGCCTATGCAGTTGGGTCGTACACGGCTGACGCTGGAGGAGCGTCGGAGGCGTTTCGAGGGGCGGTTGTGTTTGTATTGTGGCCAGTCGGGCCATTTTGTGTCCACCTGCCCGTTGCGGCCAAAAGGCGGTGCCCACCAGTAACTGTGGGGGTACTGGTGGGTGGCACTGACTCTCTTTCTCAAATTCCCCGCATGCAACTTCCTGCTGTGGTGTATGCCGCGTCTGGCGCTTTCTCTACTAACGCGCTTTTGGATTCTGGCGCTGAGCAGAATTTTCTTGACGGCGGTCTCACGAGGCGTCTCGGGATTAAGACTGTACCCTTGCGGGTTCCCGTCTCTGTTGTGGCTCTCACCGGTCAGTTGCTGCCCTCCGTCACTCATGAGACTGAACCGGTTTCGTTGATTCTTTCTGGTAATCATCGTGAGGTTCTTCGTTTTTTTGTTTTTTCCTCCCCGGAGTCTCCCATCGTTTTAGGTTATCCGTGGTTCGAGCGTCATAATCCTCATATCGATTGGTCCTCCCGTCGCATTGAGAGTTGGAGTAGCCACTGCTTGTCTCACTGTTTACAGTCTGCTCTTCCGCCTTCGCCTGTCTGCTCGTCTGAACTGGCGCCTGAGGAGGTGGATCTTTCGTCTGTACCTGAACAATATCATGATCTGGGGGCAGTTTTCAGTAAACGCTGTGCGCTCTCGCTTCCCCCCCATCGCCCTTATGATTGTGGCATTGATCTGTTACCTGGGGCTCCTCTACCCACCAGCCGGCTGTATAACCTCTCTGGTCCTGAGAAGGCAGCTATGGAGAGGTATATTACGGAGTCACTGGAGGCGGGCCTGATTCGTCCATCGTCTTCGCCGTTGGCGGCGGGTTTTTTCTTTGTGGACAAGAAAGATGGATCTCTCCGACCCTGCATTGATTTTCGGGGTCTTAATGACATTACTGTGAAGAACAAATATCCTCTACCACTGATCTCTTCTGCTTTTGAACCTCTACAGGACGCGGTCATTTTTACGAAGCTGGACCTTCGCAATGCTTACCATCTGGTGCGCATGCGCCAGGGAGATGAGTGGAAGACTGCTTTTAACACTCACCGTGGACATTACGAATACTTGGTAATGCCTTTTGGTCTGACGAATGCGCCGGCAGTGTTTCAGGCGTTGATCAATGATGTGCTTCGGGACTTTTTGAATCGGTGTGTGTTCGTTTATTTGGATGACATCCTTGTTTTTTCGCGGTCATTGGAGGACCATGTGCAGCAGGTGCGCAGCGTTTTGCAGCGCCTCCTGGAAAACAAACTTTTTGTGAAAGCGGAGAAGTGCGAGTTTCATGCTCGTTCTGTGTCGTTCCTGGGCTATGTTTTTGCTAAGGGGCGGGTGGGGCCGGATCCTGGCAAGATCAAGGCGATTGCTGATTGGCCGACTCCTTCCTCGCGCAAACATCTGCAGAGGTTTTTGGGGTTTGCTAATTTTTATCGCCGTTTTATTAAGAACTTCAGTCAGATCACCCTTCCGCTCACCCGGCTTACGTCCGCGACTCGAGTTTTCTGTTGGTCTCCTGAGGCCGAGCAGGCGTTTGCTCGGTTGAAGGGGTTGTTTTGTTCCGCGCCCGTTCTCGCCCACCCGGATGGTGCCAGACAGTTTGTGGTGGAGGTGGATGCTTCTGAGGTGGGTGCGGGGGCGGTGTTGTCGCAGCGCTCGTGCGATGATGGCCGTCTCCATCCGTGCGCGTTTTTTTCGCGGCGGTTTTCTCCGGCTGAGCGGAACTATGACGTGGGTAATCGTGAGCTGCTGGCGGTTAAGCTGGCTTTGGAGGAGTGGCGTCACTGGTTGGAGGGGGCGGAACAGCCGTTTGTGGTTTGGACTGACCATAGGAACCTCTCTTATATTCGGAGTGCGAAGCGGCTTAACTCCAGGCAGGCCAGGTGGCAGCTGTTTTTTAGCCGGTTCCATTTTACGATCTCGTTTCGCCCGGGTTCTCGCAATGTTAAGCCAGACGCTCTGTCCCGTCAGTTTTCCCCCGCGTCTGAGTCTACGGGGGTGGTTCCGATCATCCCCTCGTCTTGCGTGGTGGGGGCCGTGACTTGGGAGATCGAGAGCTTGGTGCGCCAGGCACAGCGGCAGGATCCAGACCCGGGTTCGGGCCCGCAGGGTAGACTGTTTGTTCCGGCGGCCGTGCGCGCGCGTGTCTTGCACTGGGCGCACGCGTCTCGTTTTGCTTGTCATCCTGGCGTGCGTCGTACGGTTTCCCTGCTGCAGCGCTCCTTTTGGTGGCCCGCTTTGGCGAGGGATGCCCGCGAGTATGTGCTGGCCTGTGACATTTGTGCGCGCAATAAGAGCCGTCACCTGGCCCCTCCCGGGTTGCTGCATCCCCTGCCTGTCCCTGGTCGACCTTGGTCACATATTGCAGTGGACTTTGTTACCGGGTTGCCACGTTCCGCTGGTCACTCGGTGATCCTCACCATTGTGGACAGGTTCTCCAAGGCGGCGCATTTTGTCCCTCTGTCTAAACTTCCTTCTGCCCTGGATACTGCTCGCGTGCTCGTGGATCATGTTTTTCGGTTGCATGGACTTCCTTTGGACATTGTATCGGACCGGGGGCCTCAGTTTGTTTCTCGGGTGTGGAAGGCTTTTTGTACTGCGTTGGGAGTGGGGGTGAGCCTTTCTTCGGGCTATCACCCACAGTCTAATGGACAGACTGAAAGGGCCAATCAGCAGCTGGAGTCCGCCTTGCGCTGTGTGGCCTCCTCTGACCCCGCTTCCTGGAGTGGTCATCTCGCTTGGATTGAGTATGCTTATAACTCTCTCACCTCGTCAGCTACGGGGTTTTCTCCGTTTGAGGTCTGTCTGGGATATCAGCCGCCGTTGTTTCCTTCTCAGGAGGTGGAGATTGCGGTTCCGGCCGTGCGGGATCATCTACGTCGCAGTCGGAGGATTTGGCGCCGGACCAAGGCGGCGCTGCTCCGGACCGTGTCTCAGACTCGCCGGGCTGCTGATCGGAGGAGGACGCCTGCGCCCCAATACACCGTGGGCCAACAGGTTTGGCTGTCCTCTGCGAATGTTCCGTTGAAGTGCGTGGCCAGGAAGCTTGCTCCTCGCTTCCTGGGTCCTTTCACCATCCAACGCATCATCAATCCTGTGTCGGTTAGGCTGCAACTACCGGCTTCTATGAGGATTCATCCTACATTCCATGTTTCTCAACTACAGCCAGTCTCTCGCAGCCCGCTGTGCCCACCCGTGGAGCCTCCTCCGCCCGCCCGGGTGGTGGACGGGGGTCCTGTCTATTCAGTCCGGCGGCTGCTGGATGTGCGCCGTCGTGGCCGAGGTTTCCAGTTTCTGGTGGACTGGGAGGGGTATGGCCCGGAGGAGCGCTCCTGGGTCTCGAGGGCCTTCATTGTGGACCCAGCGCTTATTGTGGATTTTTACAGGAGGCACCCTGACAAGCCTGGAGGACCGCCGGGTGGCGTTCCTTGAGGGGGGGATACTGTTAGGAGGTGGTCGTAGGTGTATTGTTGTTGTTGCTGTTTGGGTGTTGTTTTCCTTTTGGTTATAGGTAGGCGAGGCGGGGCTTGATGGCACTCCAACACACCTGCGACGCATCGGACGTCATCTGTGAGCGCTTTTAGGGAGCAGAGTCACGGACGTCTGGTGTCGGAGTATTATCGCTGTCACAAGTGGTAACGAGCTAGCACAGGCTGCATCTGTTGATTTTACGCTGTGGAGCTGTATGTTTTAATGGATCCACGTTTTGCCTACTTTTGTTGTCTTAGCCTGTTCCATCGCCTGCCCGCCTACCTAGGATTTTCTGTTGGCTATTCTGGATCCGCGACGGAGTGCTACGTACCATCAGGCGGCGATCACCGCAGTGGTTTTGGTTTAGGTGGTCAAGTAAGCTCTCCAACTCTCTCTCCGTCCACTTGTGTTTAACGTGCGGCTTTCAACGGTATGCCATAAACTCTGTTTATTTTCCTGTTGTCAGGTAACTCCGGTGTGTCTGCTACCTACCTGTATGCTTCGGCTCCGGCTCATCGCCTCGGTGTTTTTCTCCTGGCACGTTTTATTTTATCACTGTATATAGCCCTTTCCCTTGTAAATATTCCCCCCTTACTTGTGGATATAAAAGACTTGCATCACTACTCTGCGTCCGTGTGTGTTTCTGCCACGTAATCCATCTGTGTAGTCCAGCCCACCTAACATTCCATCCTCTGCTTTTCCATCTGCATGTCCATTTCTTTGTGAATTTTCTTCCTCTGATCTGTGAGTCCATCATCCATTTGCTTTTCCCCCTCTTCTCCTCTGAACTCTGGACGAATTAATTTAAGTGTCTTCAAAGAAACTCTCGTCACATCTTCCCTTTTGTATTTCCTGAACTTCCCCTTCAGTATTTTTATTTTTTTACTGTAATCTTTTTAGATCCTCTCCTCCATTGATTTTATCCCTTTCTCTTTCTACTCCACCTGCTCCTCAAACATGTTGGTAACTTTGTGAGGTCTTATCAGTCAAGTCTTACTCAGAACTTCAGTCAACTGCTTCTCTTGTATCTTCTCCTTTCTGTCATTTTCCTCAGGCTCTCCCCTAAAATCCTCCCCATTTCTCTTACCAGTTTCTCCTTCCTCTGATTTTTGCTGAACCATCTTTAAATTTCTCTCATAGTGCTAATTTGTTACATTCTGCTGCTCCTAGTTCTCATTCAATAACCACTTCTCCATCTGTAGGTGATGAGCTACATCTTCATCCATTTTCTAGCAATTTCCTGTGATTTTGTGCTTTTTTTTTTAATTACCTTGCTTCATAATATCCACCAAGCAAAATGACTTCCAGCACCTGTTCTTTGCTACAACATAGTACTTTCCATCTCTTGTGGCCAGCAGCTCAGCCAGATTCCTGCTCCCACCTATCACACCCCGTTCATGGATGTGCACCACCAAGAAATGTCTATTAGTTCTGTCTCACTTCCTCTTTTTCCTCCTATCTAGGAAGTAGAGGAGGCTAATACACCTTTCTTCTTCCACTTTCTTCTTCGCTTTTTGTGAACAAGGAAGGAAAAAGCAAAGTGCAAAACTGATGAATGACATGAATTATTGTTTATCCTCATTATTCTCCCAAAACACTTTAGTTCTGTAGATATCTCGGTAGGTATGTCAGACCATATGGTCCCTCTGGACTCTAACCGTCATTACTGCTTTTTTTCTCATGATTGAAGAAAGTTTGTATATCTGAAGCACTCGGCTCAGCAGGCCTCTGCTCTGAGAAAACACAGTCCAGAAAGAAGCAGCCTGATAATGCAGATACAAGCAGTTTGTGAAGAGGTTGGGAGGAGTGTTGTCAACAGGATAGTAATGTGATATTTATATATGTATTTGTCATTTAGGTACCAGGGGTCAAAAATGAGTTGTTATTCTGTCCTTGTTGAGGTCAAACAATCCAAAGAAACAGACTGAAGCAGACACATCTGCACAAGAATGTCTAAAAGTCTTTGCAATAACTTTGTGTTGCATCTCTTGGCGAGAGGAAATTATCAGCTAAATGTTGTCCTTCGTGTTGCTTTCATAGCACGCTGCTAACTGTAGGCTAACTCAGTATTTCTTTTTCCAAACTCCACTAGATGGAAGCAAAGATTAGTTCTTCTCATAACAGCCTGACAGCGATGTCTTTGTGACAGCAATGACAAGGAGGACAGTAGACTTTTTTTTAAAGATTAAGCAACAATTGATTGTTTTTTTTATTATTGATGTAATTTTTTAAAAAATACTGCAGAAAGAAAATCATTTAGTCAGCTATGAAGGAATTTATTTGGTGTCTGAAAATGGGAAGATAAATAATAATGAACTTCAATTTAAGCCTGCAATAAACTTTATTACTTTCTATTACTAATATTTCCTTCCAATTCGAAAAAGATTTAAAGAACAATGTACTTTTTTGTTGTTGTTGTTTTGTGTTTTTTATTTAGGAACATGAGAGCCAGTCAGTTGCATTAATGCTTTTGCCATCCAGGAACTGTCTACACACTCTGGCCACATGAGGATGATCATTGTCCTCCAGAAGGAGCCAGAGGCCCACTGAACGAGCCCAACCTCTGACTGTTGGCCAAAAATGTGAAAATCTGTATAAGATTTCAAGGATTTCCCTCCCAGACCTTCACCCACTGCCAAACCAGTCGTGTTGGATCATGCTCTGTGTGTGTGTGTGTGTGTGTGTGTGTGTGTGTGTGTGTGTGTGTGTGTTTTATATGCTTGTCTACCTGATTTTAATGAGTACTGACTTATAGAAAAAGTGCTAATACATTAATTTATGATTCTATCCTCTGTTTTTACCTCTTGTACTGTTAAAGTATCTATGGGACATTTGGTTATGCAAGTTCATTCATTAATTCATTCAGTCAGTAACTGAATCGTCTCTAATTTGACCTAATCTGCCCTCCAGAGGCTCTTTTCTGAATTGAAACATTTAAATAAAATAAACCAGGTTCATTCAGTTGCCTGCCCTCTACAGTCCAAACAAACTGCTAATCATCAAAAAAAAACAGGTGAGGGAAAATGAGTGTCTGTGATATGGATAAGATACAATGTTAAGTTTATAAGCTGCATTTTATATAAAAAAAACAAAAACAAAAACAGGACAATAAGAAGGGGACAGAATTCACAAACACACCAAATAAGATTTAAACCACCACAAACTGAGCAACAATCATTTTTAATAACACAATATCAAAGGTTTATTTTTAATTGTGCCATTGAGCAAAGTGTAAATTAGCAATAAGGTAGAGTGCATCACCCTTTATTGTGAAAAAGTATCACTAAGGTCAGATAGTGTGTTAAAAGTCTTTGTGAGGTAAATGTTCACCTTTTCTCTTCAAGTATGGAGAACTTAAGATAAGATAAGATAAGATAAGATAACCTTTATTAGTCCCACACGTGGGAAATTTGTTTTGTAAACCAATGTCAGTTTCATGTGGCTTTAACAGCATTAACTCACACGATCTACCAGTGATAGTGTCTATAAGGATAGATGTGATTCATAGGCTGTGTCATCGACATTTACACTGTTTCAAAAGTATTTCAGGTTTTCCTCTTGGTGCTCCCTCCCACATCGTAGCCAACTCTGGAAAATAGCATCCTCTGGTTGCTTAAAACGTAAGGCAAGAAATGTAATGCCTATAGCTGGATGTTTGGCTGTTAGCTCATCAATAATAGAGTCCATGCATGTTCAAGGCAAGGCCTGGATTGTCTTACTGCTCCACTGCTCTGTGACACATGCAAACAGATCTTACATAAACTAACCGAGAGGCTTTCCGTGCACACGTGTGGTTAAATGGATGATTTGTGTGCAGTGACCTCGTCTTCTTTACGTCGAAACAAAACAAAAACCCCAGACAAACACTTACATACACGCACACAAACACACACACACACACACACACACACACACACACACACACACACACACACACACACACACACACACACACACACACACACACAATACTGACATGAAACACGGTTTTCTTGCGGACAAAATAGTCTTCATTTGTCTCACGTTGCATTAAAGTCGAACAGAGGTGTAACAAGACTGGAGGTTTAGTGTCAATGAAAAGTAGAAGAAGCTATCAAGACGCCTTGGCAATGATGAGAATGCTCATGAGGAAGACCATGACGAAAAAGATCCACATAAAAAACCGATCCATCACCTTGGCAACTTTCTTCCACTCTGCTACCTTGATGCACGTGGCTCTCTGCTCACGGAAACAGTTTGCAATGTACTCGATGTTCTTAACCACCTGAAGAAAGGACAGATGGACACTTAAAGGTTATTTATATAACATCCAGAAAGCCATTGCTGCTAATGACACTTGTGGCCATTAGACAAACTGCAGTCTATAAGTTTCTAGAATTTACATGACAGCAAGAGGTTCATACCAGACCGTTCAGCGCTGTTATGTTGCAGTGTTGCATTTGCTGTAGTTCCTTTATGCTTTAACACACTTAGTTTGAAACATCGTCTAAATTTAATTTAATTTCAAAGGACACCAGGGCATGAGAATACATCACCAGGGAAGTCTAACAAAAACACTTTTACAAATTGCTGGCTTTCCCCCAAATAAGGTTTTTAAAAAGATTTTTCCCTGGAAGTTTTACTACTATCAGTGCTGTCAGGTGAGTCCAGTGTCTCCTCCTTATAATCTTCCTCATTTTCCCCCCTTTTCTGTGGGAAACAGTTTCTTGCTTTGTACCATTGCTTTTATTTATTCTTGGATAAACACACAGTCGGACTCAACACTTAAGATGCACCATGGCTTACGTTGGCTGATGAAGCATTTTGGTGTTCATGTGCATAAAAAAAGGTTTGCAAGCTATTTATAACTTTGCTGATAAATTAATTTACTGATTAAGCCATTTAAAACGATCCAGATTACCAGCCATGGCAGCCCTGAGGGTCTGAATAAATTAGCTTACTCGCACTACATTCGATAGTTAGGCAGGCTAAAATTACCTAACATTAGCAAGAAGAAAGCTTGGGGTTGGCTTTTTCTCTTGAGGTTGTCCTATTTGGTTTTCTTCTGCCTCATGTTAGCCAGTGTTAGCAACAATTCCAAGTGTTAAAGTGGACTGAAACTATCCGGTTATGATGTTCCAGCATTTCCCAGGATGCAGCCTAACTGCTCATCTGCTTTATACCAGTTGAAGTTCAGGGTCTTGCTGCTGCAGTCAGCATTCACTCAGATTTCACTCTGGATTCTTGACTAGCTTAACGTTAGCATGCCCTCTTGGCAGATGCTTTCAAAAACCCAAAGTTGTGTTAGCAGCATGATGTGTTTGTTTCTGTCCTGGATGCAGTTTTCCACTTTACCATTTATTTTGTCCTTTTGTGCAATAATAATAAAATAAATGTCCATATCTACGCTCTAGACTGTCGCTATTTTCCTCCTCTGAAATGCAAACTGAAATCAGTTGATTGTAGTACGAGTGCAAGAACCAACAACGGGATCGATAGGTAGACATGCTAACAATTTTAAGAATTTGGACTAGAAACCGGTTCCCTAATGCTGTAGTCAGGTGCTGCTTCCTCCTGATACCATAAGATGCTTGCTTAATATAAAGAAAATAATATCCAACTCCCACTTACACCCTCAACATATTTTTTTCTTTCTCAGCACTGTGTTTCTAAATCACGCATGATTTTTTAAAAATGAGATATTGGCTCAATGCTTCATCCATGAAAATACTGGGAAGTTTAGTACAGATTAATACTGGATAAACTGGTTAGTTTGCAGTACTGTAGTGAAGTTTACAGTGATGTAATATGTTGGACTGGTGCAGGGTAGTCTGTGGCGTTCATTGTCAGTGTACGGTTACATCAAGACATCAATTTATATTTAAGCTGATCAGCTTACATATTGTTCAGTTCAGTTAAATCCCAAAAGATCAGTAAGCTTCAGATCAGCAGGAACAGAGTGTTAATGGTCTATATGCAAAGAAAACCAATCTACTGGAACTCACAATACAAGCTTTTATAGATCATTCAGAAGTAGCTTGAAATTTCCAGGTATTTAACCCCAAACTTCTGGATAATATCTAAAAAATTTTGACTTTGATCTAAATCTTCCTGGCATTTTCCTTCCAGTGGCAGAAATAAGCTTCTAAAGTTTTGTGTGTCTATTTCTAGGTGGTTTTCCGAGGTTGCACAACTAAACCAGATATTAGGGTTTCCCCTATCTGACAAAGCACAGTTTAACCCCTGGCCAACACAAATGGATTTCTGACTTGCCAACATAGCAGCTAGCTCACTAATCTTAGTTTGTGTCCTCGCTAACATTTTTAAAGAAAAATCCTCATTAATTGATTACTCATTGGTTTCTGTCCTTATCTGGAGTTTCTTTTAGAGTTTATGCTGTGATGAAACAAACTGTTTTGTGGTTTGTACAGTTCCTTGTTCCTTGCCAGCTATTGTTCCGTAATGGCAAAGGGGCAGAAGAGAGACACTGAGGGAGGGATCATTAAAATGAAAATAACTCCTTCCCCATTCACCAAGTTCACAGGCTGTAAGGGGCAACCCAAAGACATGGAGAAGATGTCATTTTACCACTCACACACTGGCAATAAAAAATATTAAACATATAAAAGTCCTACATATCGCTTCTAAATTAATATTAGTTGCGTTTAAAAGTAGTAAAGGATGAAACAGCATGAAGTGTCACCTGTTTATGTTGGATAGAGGGGCAGCAGCAGGGACAGGCAGGGACTTGAATCTTCTCTGAGGAATAGAGGATCTGCTCCTTAAACCCCCCATTCAGGTGTTGGAGGTGCAGTGGATGCCGAGGAGCCTGGTAATCTAGTTCATCCCTCCTGATGTGGTGGTAACGCTGAGTGGGCTCATGCTTTGCGTCACCCCTCTCCAGCCTGGAAGCGTGGTTGTTATGGTTGTTGTAATGGTGATGCCTGCTGTTGGTGTTGCCATTTGCTTGTCTTTTGTGATGGTTTTTGTGATGATGTACACCATTCCCATTGCTGTATTTGTTTGGATCACTGTCAGTATAGTAGAAGCCATCATGGAAGCGGTCGTCATGGTAGCAGCTCTTATCACCCATTGGTTCCTCTGGGTAGAGCGGGGTCCTCTCGCTTTCTGGCGTGGTGCAGTTCTCCCCGACTTCATAGACAAAGAAGATTTTTGACATGTAGTCAATGATGAGCACCTTAGCCCAGTAAGGGACTGGTTTGGCTTCAGCACCGCAGAAATGAATGTTCATGATGAAGATGGTGAGAGAAGTGGAGGCTGTGATCATAGTCATGGTGGCAATATAGTACTTCCCTAAAAAGGAAGATAGAAGAAATTACAGATTTATAAATAGAGTCTATTAAAAAGTCTGTAAAAATAATAAATACATAGGGTCAAGTGTAGGGGTAGCTTAAAAGTAGGTAATACTGGTTTATTTATCTTGAGATACCATGCAAAATTTTAATATATAACCACAAGACTAAGTAACCAGTGGGGCCCCGATTTATGTGTAAAATCTGTCAAAATTTTGACCTTGTGCTTTATATTTTTGAATGAATTTTTATGCATTTTTATTATGCCTGTTTTTATTATGACTTTCTACAGTTTCCATACTTCCATAAATAAATCAGACCTATGTAGGGCATGCTTTCTGCAGGAGGCATGCTCTCAGCCACCAACAACTGGAACACAGTGAGCGCCAGCAGAACCGTCACCCCCAAGGAAACTTTCTCCCCCGAGTCGGCTGGAAGGTAGAAGCCCAGCGGAGCCAGGAAGGAGATGAGGAAGCAGGGGAGGAGCAAGTTGAAGATGTAGAAGGAGGAGCGCCTCTTCAGGAGCAGGGTGTAGGTGATTTCAGTGTAAGGATCGGAACAGCAGCCATACATCATGACGTTTCTAACCGCTGGCATGCCGTGACACTCCCACTCCACATTCTCCACAAAGTCAGACAGGTCCCCGCTGTCCATGCCCAAACTGATGTCCACCTGTGTGGAGTCCATACAAAAGCACGATGAAAAGATGTTAGTGAAACATGTACAAACAAGTAGAACTACGATGATGAAATCATGTTAAAACCAAGAAAATGAACATTTAAATCACACAAAAACAACACCCACCACAATAACTTAAACCCAGTGTTGCAAATTAGAAAATCATTCCACCCTGGAAAACAACAGTTCAAAGAAAAGCTCAAAATTACCACAATGAGTGTATTTAAACTTCTACCACAACTGTATGGAGAAATAAGCTCCTTAAACATCTACTTTAGCACATTTTGCTTGTGTTCATCTGTTCACTCAGTAGTGTCCATGAGTGTTTCCATACTTTCTATCACTGAGTTCAGCAGTGAGAACATACTGATAAATATTTAAGACGCTATGTGTTTGTCAGCCATATATCTGTCTCCTTCTTGCTCTACATGCTCCCTGTGTGCAGACACACCTGGTTTCCATTGTAGGTCCAGGAGCCAAATGTGAGATTGCACTGCTGCCAGTCAAAGGGGAAGTAGGAGACGTCCACCACACAAGAGCTCTTTGTGATGGCCGGAGAGTCCCAGATGATCTCTCCGTTGTAACGCAGCTTCACGTTAGTGTTGGATGGGCCTGACGACTCCTCATCTGCTCTACGTGGACAAAAACAGAAGGAATGCGTGAGCTCGATCAGATGCACCTTTTCCATTTGATTAACTATAAAAATATGATTCCTCATCTTCTTTCTGTTCTTCTGTCTTTGTTTGTTACTGACTTGTTATAGAGGACAATGTCGGGCTTCCAAACCAGGTCACTGGGGATGTTGATCATTTCAAGGTCATCATATTCCTCCTTGTCCCACTTCAGGTAGGCATCATGCCAGACCTGCCTGATCCACAGGTATGTGGTTAACACCTGATTCCTCTCATCCTAAACACACACGAACATAGACACAGTGACAGTGCCTCGATTTATGGCTCCCACAAACGGAGTACACTTGAAGACTCCTACTTTATATTACATTATCCTGAGTGTGATCCTCACAGTACACTGAAAGGCTGTATGCTGAAACCCATCTTTATCTGTAGCTCTGAAGATGTGACCACTGGGAGTAAAGAAGCTCTGTGAAAACAGCCTCTTTGTCAGATCTGAGAAGAGGCCTACAAAGGTTAAATGATCTGGGTTTCCCAGCTAGTGCTTTTAGAAATGTAAATTTGTTACTGAATGCTTGAGTTTCAAACTGGAGGCGTGGAGTTTCATAACAGCCAGTGAGGGTCTAACACAGCAGGCTGGTATAAAGGGGACTAAGTGTGGGAACCATGGGGTTTGGTGGGTGCTTGGCATTTGGAAATCGCAATTTCTTCAAATTAGCATAAATATGATTATATCTTTATTCAGTTGCAACATTGCTTATCTTCATTATGACAACCGCAGAGCAACCACAGCACTAAAACATACACGACTGAGTGTCAAAAAGATGGAGCGGGTGAGTGTTTTTAATTGCATTAGTCTGCGCAGGCATGCCTAGTAAAGTGGAGGCTGAGTGTATGTGAGTTATTACCACTGTACAATAAATCATCTGAAACATGTTACAGGAAAATGTGACTGTCAGCTGCTTCTTAAATTTCTTATCTTTACAGCTCAGATTGTCATCAGATCGATGTAAAATGTTACCACATAATACCGCATTATTTGTTTTTTATTACACACCATCTTAACCCTTAACACCTACTGAAGCATATTAAATATATGGATTTTTTTCTGGGTTTTTAGGACTTTTGCATCATCAGTGAGATTTTTTACTCCTCTGAAAATCCAAAATAAATTGCATAATACATCTTTAAGCAATACATTTGAGGGGGAAAAGCCAGATGTAGAAAATATGACACAAATTAAAACTCATATATTTAATTTTTTATTGGAATTGTCTGCAATGGTTTCATTGTCCATGCTTTAAAGGGTTAAAGTGCAACCTCGGCATAATGCCACTCTGGATTTTATTGCAAAAACTGTGCATGTCACTGTTAAAATGTTGAACCGGTGTGGCCAAGCAGTGGTCAAATCCACACAATGTTTCTTCTAATATAGCAGTCATCTCACAGTTTGAAAAGGGAACAAATACACCTAGCTATTGATAAATGTAATTAAATTAAAAAAAAACTACAAAATACCTTAATTTTTTTCCACATTATATATTCCCCTGCAGGCTTTTAAAGAAATGATGGCTTGGATTTGGACATACGCGTCCCAGACTCGTATTGAAAAGTTTAAGTAACAAAAGGGGGCGACCACAAACGTTCCTCTCTACTCACCATATCTTTGATCTGTGACAGAGTGATCTGCAGGGAGACATTGAGGGCTTTGTCTGTGTCCTCTACAGGTCTCAGAGCATTGGAGTAGTTCTCCATCAGGTCGTTTAGAAGTTTATGGGCATAATGACCCTGAGCACAATGGGACACTGAGGAGCAACACACAGAAAGAGAATGGAAGGCTGCACTAAACAGAGAGAAGGAAACTACAGATGATGAAGAGTAACAAATCTAACTTGGCTTATTAAAGCAAACTCCCGCCTCAGCGGTGCAACAGTTAGTGACAGCTGCGGCATCAAAATGAGAACTGACCTCGCACCAAAAGGCCGATCCAAACCATCAGCAATGCCTTCCTCATTCTTAACCGGTCACAGGCCCAAGGATCAATTATTCAGCAAAGCAGTCGCTGGGACAGCTTGTGTCCTAATCCAGCGTCACTCGATTCTGATCTCCATTCTCCCTCGCTGAAGCCGAGCCAGCCGAGACCACAGAAAATTCTCGAAATCTTACATCCTGTCAGAAGCTCTCAATGCTTCGCTAGTTGTTAGTCGCAGTTCGTCTCTGTCACTGTCTCTCTCTGTGTGTAATCGCTACTGGAACAGGACCTGGAGCTATCACACACACATACACGCACACACAATCACACATGCATGCACACACAACCACACAAACACTCAAACACAGGTACAGGTGCAGTATCACATAGCACACATGCACTGGGTGAAATGCGATGCCTGCAGCCCCATCCACTTCTGTACATGACCACAACCAGCTGTATGACACACACACTCATGCACACACACACACACACACACACACACACACACACACACACACACACACACACACACACACACACACACACGCTGAACCCTACTGTGTTACACAGCTAATGACAAATGTCAGTCACACACATTCAGTGCATCTCAGTGACACTTTCTTGCCCATGTTCATGTCATTTAACAGGAACACTGAGGATGTGAAACGAGTCAAACATTTCACATGACAATGAATTTTACACAGATCCGGGTCTAAATCTGTAAACAGGAATTTAATAACATGGCAACAGATCAGCCACTGAGAGCAGATTTCATCTTCAGCTGTTGAGGAATCTACACCTAATAGATCTCTGTCATACCACCCAGCAGTCCTGGCATCTTTAACACTTATGCTAAAGTACTGCTTCCATGTTTGCTTGAATCTGACTAACTGATTCTGTTCTCAGATCTTCTTGTTTTGTGTACTTATACAATATATAAATACAAAATACGAACCGAGTTTATTTAAAACATAGTCCAAAAAGTGAAATTATGATCATGTATTCAGAAATACAACAATACAGTAAGAAAAAAGGGAAAGAAAGGTATTAAACGAGCATATTCATTGGAAGAAAATGTAAAAACAAAACAGAAAAACTGTAAAATCTTACAGTCTGCATCTATGAAACTTTCATTTATCGCACAGCGTAAAGATGCTAAAGTTGGCAGAGCTGTAGGTTATGTAAACGTGAAGCAGGGCAGATCTTAAAGAGAACAAGAAATGCCAATCAGCTTTATTCACAAAAGTCTAAAACTTCAGCGCTTGTTCAGTAATGCAGAAAATTAGGACAGGTTTCAGAACTCTCTCTAGCTACAGAATGCAGAAGCACTCATCTGTTTATTCTGAAATACATATAAACTTAACTTTGGAAATCAACACAAATCATTTCATTTGAACTTTATGCTAATTTGTGCACACACAAGATAAACATTATTTATATAATAGCAAAAACAGAAGCTCACGTTTCAAAGTATTTATTTAATTTACATCAGCGCACCGGTTACATCCGGTTAAGTCCAATACTGGTTAAAAACGGATCCTTGCGTCCTGGAGTAAAAGAATACTTCTGGATGATGGGAAAGATGGATTAAGGAATCAAACGTCAGTGAGAAATGTTATTGACACAGTGTTACTGTCTTATTCTGCAGAGAAGTGTGCATGGTGATGTGATGTGTTAATGTGTCACTCAGTTTCTGTGGTACTGAGCTCGTATAGGACAGGTGTTTCCTGTGTGTGCATGCGTACGTGCATGCGTGTGTGTGTGTCTGTGAGGAAGGAACGTGTGAAATAGAAGACTTAGAGTTTGAGAAAGTCAGCTTTTTAAACCATTCCTTATCTTCATTTCAATGTTTGGTTCACTGTGTGTTGCCGGTACGTGCTGTGTGTGTGTGTGTGTGTGTGTGTGTGTGTGTGTGTGTGTGTGTGTGTGTGTGTGTGTGTGTGTGTGTGTGTGTGTGTGTGTGTGTGTGTGTGTGTGTGTTTGTATGAGAGCAAAAGAGAGAAAAGGGGGAGATAAAGACAAAGACATGGGCACAGAAAGCTCAAAGAGCAGTGGTTTGGCCATAACTGAGGAAAATATGTATAAACTGATTATCGCCCTCCCACAATAATGAGCAGGTTCTGGTAAACTGAGCTCATTTGCAGTAAGAAAAGCACTTTGATCTGAAATATTCTGTCTGGTAATATAATAAATGATTTTATATTGCCAGATCCCATCAAATATATAAACAATTAACAGTTAACTAATAATGTCTAGCGAGAATTGTTTGTGTAGCCACCGTGTGACTTTACTTTTCGGCCCTGTGGTATAGAGCTCAGATCAGTTAGCCACATTATCGCACTGGAAAGGCCCCCTTTTTTTCCAGAAGTGATTTTGTCTCGTTGAAAAACAAAGGTTAAAATATTAAGATAGTTTATTTGCTTTTAGTTGCATTTAGTTTTAGGGATGTGTGATGACTTACTGTCATACTGACTGAGGCCACTACAGCCTGAATACCACAGGAAGAAGACTGGAAAGTACTGAGAGGTGCTTTGTTACTTTTGGCCTTTAATTGAATTTTTCACTGGAATTGTTGAAAATCAGATTGTTACGTCATTTAAAAAATGCAAAATAAGGACAAATACATTTATTTCTTCTTGTTTTTTAGTAAATTGTGTCTGTTGGAATCAGTTATTAGATATGCTGCTTTTTTCTTTCTTTCTTTTGTGCAATATTGTAAAAAATGGAAACGAGTGGCTGTTTTTCCTGTAACAGTAGTGCAAGAGCTTTGGAATAAAACCAAAGTTAAATGTACTCATTGTCATTAACGTTATTAGCGACACTTGTGTTTATGAATTCTCCTCCAAGGCATATGAGAAAGAAGCACACCCACCACTCTCTGACTATGAAGTGGCTTGGCTGCATACAGTTGTGTACACCACCAGTGTGTGTGTGTGTGTGTGTGTGTGTGTGTGTGTGTGTGTGTGTGTGTGTGTGTGTGTGTGTGTGTGTGTGTGTGTGTGTGTCACAGAGGCAGAGAGAGAGACAGAGGCATACAGCGACACAGAAGACAAGGATAAGGTATTGTGGTAGCTGTGGCAGAGAGCACAATGAGAGATGAAAGCTGTGACCACAGCAGGCTGTCAAACACGCTGAACTCTTAAAGTCAAGCATTTCTTATTTGTCACTTATAAAACTGCCGACATGCATTTACATTTATCGTCAGATACATTTGAACATGTGACAGCATCTTTGGATTACAAGTACCCTTCAAAAATATACCAGCAGCAAAGTAGAAATTATGCTTTTGCTACTAAAAATCAGAAGGAAACTTGACAAGAGAGGGAAAATAAAGAGACTGGCTCAAGATTTTCTAAACTGTTTATGTCCTAATAGCACAGCAAACCTATGAATCATATGTGTAACCTTTGTACGTCTATGAAAATGAACACACAATTTCATGTACTGAAAAAATACACAACTTCTCACTGTTGTTTTTATACGTTTGATTCACACTTAATTACTTAAACATTTCAGAAAACACTTGGCAAGAATACACAAAACACACAAACCGATATAGTAACACATCCACATCATATCATATTTATACATTTTATAACATCTTTACAAACGTTGCTTCTATGACAACACGTGTATCACTCCTATAAAGTCTATTGAGGACCAGTAAGTCAGCTAACGTAAACAATCAATGTTAAGATTATTTGCCTGACAGAACAAACAAGCTTATTTGGCTTCGATTAGAAGATAGCAAAATTAAAGGAAAGTTAAAACCAGTTTGTACACTTGATTTATTTTTATTTCAAAAGCAAATACATGATGTAGCAGAAACACATTTAATTCTGACAAACGACTTTTGGCATGGGGCTTTATTTATATTGTTAAATGTTTATTATGTGAATGAAGTCTAATTTCTCGTGCTCATGTCATATGACACAACTTTAGCACACAAACTGATCTGTAAAACTTAATAACTTTTTTATGTGAAGTAAATGAATCAAACTCTCAAATAGAGTCTCACTGGTTCATTTGTACCCCGGATAACTGGCTTATTGTACCATCGTTGATGGACTTGCAGTTTCATCAATTTCAGCTCACGCTCTTCTTGTGTGTTATCTACAGGGAGCTGTATGGTTGTCAGCACAAGTGTCAGTGTGTGCAAAAAAAACGTGTGTGTGTGTGTGTGTTCAAGTGTGCGGACAGATGTGTTGAGAGTCGTTGTGTGTGTTTGCACAACTTTGTCTATATTATATACAGACTATATGTGTGTGTGCTGGGATGTGGTTAGGTGTTTTTCACCATATCCTTCAAAAGTCTTCATTTGTACCTCTCATCCTCAGCAGCTCTAAACACCATATAGGACAGAGATATGTAGAGAAACAGCGGGAGACAGCATGAGGGGGGAGGAAGAGCTCCTCTGAGCTTCGTCCCTGGTGCTTTGCTTTTCCTGGTTGTCCTTTTTTAGACTTTCATTTAGCTAAAACAATAAAGTTTGGTTTAAACTGAAATAAAATTGTTTCATACGAACTAATTTGTTCAGCCATATGTGTCGTTCTCTGATGTACGGGTCTCACCCCTCATGTTTAGGACAACCCATATGGAAAAGATATATATAAATCTTATAAAGTTTGTATCTGCCTTGTGTGAAACTTGTATGAAAAGCATATAAGAGTGAAAACAGATATAAGATCCCTTGAAAAATTATATAATGAAACTTGTATGTTTTGGATACTTACTAAAACAATGTATGAAAGTAATGCGAAAGTGGCCACTTTCATGAGTAAATCATGTAAGCCTTATATGATTTACTCATGAAAGTGGCCACTTTCATGAGTAATCACATATAAGTTTTTACTATTTCTTTTCCGTATGGGAAGCGATGATGTATTGACGGCATTTAAAATCTAAATGTTCACAGTGTCAATAACTCATATATCAAAATAATGAAAATTATTCTTGTTGCCTGCTATTGCAGAGTTACTGTTACAGACTATATCTTACGTTTTGACTTGAAATGGAGCTTTAGACAAATAGATTTCTGTGTGTGCGTTGATTTTAATTGATTTTACATACAACACAATATACATACAATATCAAAATCTTGTAATTTTTTTGACAAGCCTGACATTTTTGGTCTTCGCACTTGACAGTGTGAAGGCCTTACATAAACACCAGAAGGTATTTCTAATCATACCGCTTCTGCGTATAACAGGTTACACCGATACGAGTCCCAAAACCCTCAGGAGCAAGTTTTAGGCTAAATAAATAAATCTAATAACTTGAATAAAGTTTTTATAATATGCATATTATTCATAATTTATTTAATCATACAACAGTAACATTAACATTTTTCTGCACATCACTCTGCATTAGTATATATCATACAGCTACTACAGTTATATAAACCATACATCTCATCCCATACATTAGATGGCTGCGTATTAACGGTCTGAGATATGACACATTAAGTAAAGCCCTTATATGGAAGCTCATTGGTGTTCAGATCTTTTTCAAATCTGCTTGGTGGGCTTTGTTTTTTTTGTGATCCAGCACTCTACTGAAAGCCAGTATATACATGTCTTTTTGATTGGTTGATAAAGGTTTCTTCAAACAAAGTGTTTTTAACATACTTATCATTAGTTTGAAGAAATAACCAAACACTTTATAGTTTGAAACAGCTATTCTCAAAATGTGCTGAAAAAATATAAAACTTCTTACTGTTTTTTTACACACTCTGATCCACACTTCCTTTGAGTTTAATTGCTTCCATATTTCATATAACACTTGTTAGGGATACACAAAACATGCAAAACAGCATAGCAACATAAAACACCGGCCACACGATATACACTATATGCATATAGTGAAGTACAACATGTTTACAAAAGTTCCCATCATATTCTGCGGCACTGCGTAGAAATTTGTGTTGATTTGCTGAAATCAAAGTGAAAATTATTCACATTACATGACAAATAATGTGAGGCTTCTAATGGCAGGCAAATAAACTTAAATCCAATGCAATTACACCAAAAATGACTGAATATCTGACACTCAAAGTAACATACACTTCCCAGTGGCTGCACATTTGTTCAGCCCTCTGCTATGGGTAAAACTGTACAAACATACTGAATGTTCACATCAGTGGAAGTTGTAGTCAGTGTGTTAAAACCTTAGTTGTTCCAGAAATAAAATACACGCATGCACACACACAATAGGGGGGGACCTTTTTATATATATTTTCTGAGTAGAGGTTTTTTGGGGGTTTTTTAATACACATTGCGTGATTTCAATAAAAATAAAAACTTATTTACTGAGAAAAAATTCGAGATCATCTTTAGATTTTTGTCGTTAATTAAAAAGACCTCACATGTAAAAATGCAAATCTAATCTAGAGAACATTACGCAGCATGTATGCATTTCTGTCAACTGTTTGTTGACTAATTAACACTTGTTTTCTGGTAATATCTAATCAAATTTAACTATATATACGAGTACGTTCAGCCCAACGTGGTAAAATATTCTCATTTGGCTCTTTGAGCTGACACGTACATTATCGTTTTCTTGGTATGTTAAATAACTGCTGAGAAACAGCAACACAAGCATATCGTTATTTACTTCATCCCCTTAAATAAAATGTCTCTAGGGTTTTTATAGACGTTATCCTTGATGAATAAAAGCTTTAATTAAGAAAAAAGTCCTTCGCCACAAATGCTTTGTCCCTTTAGACCAAGAATAAACACAATTCTCGAGGACATGTATGGGTAAGTCAAACATATGAATCAGAGTCTGTTAGGTTTTCAGTCAGTGTAATCTCAGTTTAAATACTGATCCAGTTTAGGGTCTTGTGGGGAGGTTAGTGAAAAACAAGTTTATTAAAGAAATCCTAATTTGTGTTCTTGTACCCCTACAACACCAACTGAGTTTGAATAATACGTTTAAAAAGATCATCTGATAAAAGGCTCAGGAGCTCACAAAATCAAGGTGAATGGGTCAAAAGACCTTACACTGGTTCATGCTGAACATGCGTCTTCTGGCCTGTTTCTTGGCCTGGTTAACAACTGTCCGCACAGCGTACTCAAACACCTGCTGCACACCGCGGTTGCCTAAGGAGGAGCACTCCAAATAGCCTTTAGCTCTAACATCTTGAGCCACGTGTTTACCCTCGGATGGTGTGATGCATGTGCCCCGGTGCCCACCCATTTCCCTCAAGTCTGTCTGGGTTGCCACAACCAGCACCGGTACCCTGGGCAAGTGTTGTCGAACCTCATTGATCCACTTGTTCTGGACACTGGCGAGAGAGTGGGGGTTAGCCACAGAGAAGCAGATGAGGACAACATCGGCCTGCTGGTATGATCTTGGTCGGATCTGTTTGAAGCTGTCATTGCCGGCCGTGTCCCACAGCCCCAGGCTGATCTGGATACCGTCCATGTACACCTCCACCCCTGTGTTGTCAAACACTGTGGGCTTATAGGTGTCAGGGAAAGTCTCTGAGGTGAAGCGGACCAGCAGGGCCGTTTTTCCGACTGCGCTGTCCCCGACTAGGACGCACTTAATCGACATTTCCGAAAAGTCATTCATGATTGCCTCTGATTATTTCCCTTCTTAAGTTGCTTGGCCTAACTTTTTTTTTTTTGGTTTAGAGGGACGCAAAGTCCGCAAGGCAGACAAAAGCACTGATCAGTCTGTGTGCTGTACTTCCGTATCCAGGCGGTAGTTTTGTGTAGCCCTGCTTGGTGTAAGCTTCATTAATAGATGCTCTACTGCAGTGGTCATTCAGTTTATTGAAGGGACTTACAACGTGTCTCCTGTCACTGACAATAAGTGTGTACAGGCAGCTCTTCTCCAACAGACAGATTTATATATACGCTTCACATAACCTCTTAGATCTTCAGGCCATCTCAGCTCGCCTCACTTCCGCATTATGTGCGCAGCAGCTGGTCAGGTTCTGGTCCTTCTCTCTAACCATCTCGAAGATCCTCCTTTTTGTTAGGCAGGTCTAATCTCGGCACTGAAGACCAAGATTTGCTGGGAAAGAGAGATGAAGACACAGCATTTTAAAAACAAGAGGTATCGGAGAGCCCCTAGAACAGTTTGTTCAGCTGAAGCTTCATTTGCACGTCTCTCTGTACGTCTGACGAAGTCTTCCCCTACAGCGTGCAGTCTAACATGTAAGATACCTGCAGCGCAGCTCTTAAAACAATATGTTTGCATGAGAGAAAGGATCAGAAAGAAGATGATATGAAATAGGAGCTCAAACAATCAAGCTGCCAACCGCTTGAGCCATGTGTGTAGAAGATGACACTCACTTTTGCTTTTTATGATAATTTTAAGTATAAAGATTCAATTCTGTGTCAAAGTTCTGATTAAAACACGGAAGTAAAGACTGCTGTGTTTGGGCGTGACCCAGAATTCACAGCTTTATCCCGTAAACTTTAACAGGTGCTCAGAAATTAAATCTCCGAACTCTCAAGCTCACATAAAAGATCCACCTTGCGTGTCTCCTTTCTCGATTCTGCAGTTTATACCACAATCTGACATCTGACCAGGGGTGAGGATGTCTCAGTTTAACAAGGTGACAAACATGAATCTTGACAACTAATGACCCAGTTTAACACAATCTACTGGCAGATCTTCATTATTCACTTTTAAACTGACGGTTTTATTAAAGCAAGCAGCAGACATACCAAGTGACAACCTCAAAACCACCTGCCATGTCACACAGTCATCCAAAATGGAAAGCCCTGCGTAACGCAGATGGGACGCTTTAATCAGTGGTTTTTCCACAGCTCATTTCTCACTAAAATCATTTTTTATTAGATTCTGTCTGTGGTCAGAGGAAATGATGTAAGCCATTTACTAAAAATAGGAGAAAAAATGAGACCAATTTGTTAAACTAGTGAACTGTCCTACCATCCTCATCCTCACACAGTGTAGCTATAGTTTACTGTGAAATCTTACAAAACATCCAGTTCTTATCAATTTGCACTTCTCAGATTTTAGGAACACACTTTAAAGAGCTCATTGGTTTCGTTTTAAAGTTTGACTGCTTAAAAACAAAAAACTAAAACTAAAAAAATAATTTAAAAAAAACAACTAATAACGACCCTTTTAATTTCTAAAAGATTATCATTTACATAATTAATTGATTGTTAAATTTCAGAACTGAGTAGAAAATCTGGGTCATAAAGGCTTCAGGAACACGATGTTGTATCAAGACAAAGAGAAAGAGAAAGATAAAGGCGAGAGAGAAGAAGATGGTTCGGCCTACCTTTCTTGTCAGTCTTCTCAATCTTTAACGGGCGGATGCTGGCTGCTGCCGCCTTTGTAGACTTCACAGAGCTGGTAAAAATCACTCGTTAAACTCCCAAAAGGGCCCTCTTAATAATCATAAGAAGCCGGCCGCTTTTTTGTTTAAACGCCCCTGCTACGGGCGCTATTAATGAGGACAAAAACGAGACGAGATATTGAGGCACCTTCCTAAATAAATGTCTCGTATGCACCGAAAGGAAGTGAGAAAGTACGAGAAAAGTCAAGTCAATTGCATCCGCTTGTTGGAGTGTGGAGGTGTGACTGAGTCTACTGCTCGCCTCCCCCACAGCAGCTGTGCCGTGCGTATCACTTTGTTTCTGTTGTGGATTTGTACTGTTTGCTTGCAACTTTACGCACAGCTGGCGCACGCTATAAAGGGCTTTTATAACAGTGTTAACGCAGCCAAACTAGCCGCTGTGATCGCACTATGATGTGGGCAATTATTGCAAACAAGGGGCTAAGCTGTGTTTTTTTTTTTTTTTTTTAATTGTCACTAATAAACAAGAAAGCACATTTAGGTGTATATGCTTACTGCGCCTTAGATGCAGAAAGTCCGACTTATTTTCCATTTATGATGGGAAAAGTGGGATTTTACAGCTTTAAACTATAAAGATTAAATAAAAGGCAGTGTTGGTTGAAACTGAAGTGAGTTTGAGTAATATAACAGATCAAAGGAGATGAATTCATTTTTTTATGTGCAAAAACGTATTCAATTTTTACTTTTGTTTCCACATTTTGTTAACATTGCGAGTTAATGGTAACTTTAAATTTGTACACAATGCGTTGACAATATACTTGTGCATTGTACAATGTGTGGACAAATTAGGCAGCATATATACAGAGACAAACCCGTCAACGTGTGGACAGGAGTGCGTGTAAGATGGGTGCGAGCAAGTGTTATGTGCGAATGTGTTTTACTTAGTTCAGTGTGGGAACAAGAATGTGCAAAAGGGAGACGATCGAAGTGATTTTTTTTTTTTTAAACCTTCTTTAAAATGGTTTTACCCCTCTGCGCGTCTCCGCGGCTGTGCGATACAAAACCAAACCACCATCAGGGGCCTCTCTGGCAGCTTAGGCAGGGTCAGCGATTCTTTGGTTAATTCGTTGAAACTGTATTTTGAACTTTGATTTACTTTCATATCTATCTGAAGAATGCACAGTGAGTAACCAATATCAGACTTGTGTCACGATACCTTAGCCTCAATCAAAGATGTTTATTTACTTGCAACACCTGTTTCCAAAAAAAGATGTTGTGTTATGAGTAAATTGACAGAACCCAATTATCTGACACATTTTTATACATTTACATGAAAATAGTTCAAAGACAACCTATAAACTTGTCTTTGTTGTTTTCTTTATGCCACTTCAAAATTAGTTGCCATTATTACTTAAAAAGAAACAGAAACAGTGGCAACAGAGACTAAAAACTTGTTTTATGCTTTAAAGAAAAAGAGAAGGTAACATAAACCCCACAGGTAATTAGGTTAATTGGCATTAGCTTAGTAACATGACCTGTTACACCATGACCTTTCACTGATGTGAGGCTGCTGGTTCCCCTAACAAGGTCCCCTCAATTCACAGTTACATAGAGCACAGAAGGGATAATCCCACTCTTTATACTGATCTAATGTAGATGTGACAGTAATGATTTAATCAGGAATGAGTAATATAATTAAGTAATGTTGATTACTTAATTACACCTCCCCCCCAATTGCTTGTGATTTGTTGGGACTGGGTTAGGATAGGGGAGGTTCAGAGGATAGGCGGGGAGGAGGGTTTGCTCATGAAAAGGGGCAGTGAATGTATAAAAATCACTGTCGTTCATAATGTATAGAGTTAACTTGTCTTTGATTTTATAAAGTATGTGTGAAGAAGAACAAAAAAGATGCTGAGAAGTGTGTAGAGAAATGGTTTAACAAAAATGTTTTGTAGTGTAAATTTATCAAGAATTTGGGGATTTCACAATTTAAATACATGATATGATGAAAACATTCAGAGCATTTGGGGAAATCTTTGTACACGAGGCACTAGGTTAAAAACTCACAGCACTACATGGCCACAATCTTCAGCCAAGTTTTTTTTTAGTTGAAAAATACAGCAAGGACTCAGATATTTCTGTCTCTACAAACAAAACTTTAAAAATTACCATAAAAACAACAAAAAAAGAAAACAAAAGGAAAAAAAAATCTGAATTTGAACTAGTCTTTGAAAATCATGCACACAGACTGAAGAGGAGCAGGACCACCTGGCATGTTATCTGTGCACCGATCAAAAGCACACATACAGGATAGCATGAGCAGTTTGCACATGTGTGAAAACAGCACTGTTGCTAAACTATATAGAAGCATTGTGAAGGAAAAAAGCATAGTGCGTAAGTTTATTTAAGCAAGATAATACCACACCACATACTGCATTTATTTATAGCAGGTTTGCTCTGTAATAAACTGAAGGTGCTCAACTAGCCTGATGACTGTAACTTTAAAATATAGTTTACATATTAGAGATCTTTTATATTTGTAACTTATTCAAAAACGATAAATGTAAATCACTCACACAAAAGCACAGAAATATTAAACTGTAAGTTTTATTCCACAATACCATGTCTTCTTTAAAAAAAACACAAACCACCAAATACAAAAATACAATCTTCTTTATAATTTATGTGGTCTCAACAATATGTACATTCGGTAAAAGCCGTCAACACTATTGTTACACATTTTCTGAAAAATATTATAGAGAAGCTATTTTAAAACTACAAAACTAGAATTCGAACCATTACAGTACAGCTGCTGCAAAATATGGCACAATGTTTAAAAAAAAACAAAAACTACAAGGAAAAGCACTGGAAACAATCTTTAAACTTAGAGTTCATCACCTGAGTGTCAATATATTAGCAGCAAAACATTGTTGCTTGGACTTGCGCAAGAGTAAATGAAGAGCACTGGGTTGCAGAAGCAGCTGCTGAGGCAAAAAAAGCGATTTCTGCAGAAATCACAGTGAACGTTCTTCAAACTGCTCAATGACACCACACACTCTCTTTCCTTCTGAGCACTGGGCTTCATGAAAAAAGCATCAAATTATTAAACTGTGTAAATATTTTTGTCATATCACTTAAAACCCTGGAGAGAAACCTCCAAGCAGACAGCATGCCATCAGGTTTGAAATAAAGCATTATAAAACACTTACATGTTTAAACAATTAACAACTTAATTGAAATGGAGATTTTTAATCTTTAAAAAGATTTCTTAAAAATACACACTATAAAACAATTAAATATAAAATATGCACACAATCCGTCTTTACAAACACAGCGTTTCACACCATAAACACGGGAGAAAAACTCGAAAGGGAGACCGAGTGAGTACATATCAAAAAAAAAAAAAAAAGCTGAGACAAGACTGATGGTGGCAGAGAATCATACTAAATAAACGGTAACAGTTGTATTGTGGCGTCGTAGAAGTGGAAGGTGAGAGATAAAGAGAGTGTTGTCCTCCATAGCAGCTTCAGTCTGAACACAATAAACGGATTCTTTCACTTCAAAGAGACCAACACAAGACCCGGCTTTGGCTCAGTGAACCTGAGAGATGCAGAGATACGAGAAAATGTGGGTGAAGATGAACATGTAAAGCATGCATCATGTCTTGAGTGTGCGTGCGTGCATACCTGTAGTGTTTGTTAGTGAGGTAGTCTATAACAGCGGGACGGATGCGTGCCACGCCCCCCTGGCTGCGGTTCCCTCTTCCTGTGATGACAGAGAGCTGAGGTCGGCACAGACCCTGCTCACACTCTACGCCGAAAGAGGCCAAAGAAGAAGAAGCACAAGCAGAAAGTTACAGTTTACAGCAGTAATAACGAACGCAAACTCTGAAGGGGTAACTGCGCTTTCTAACAAGCTGCGTGGTCAGTGTCCTGCTGGGTAATGATGTACACCACCGGCGCTTGTCCCTGGTTAGCGCCTGGACTCGAAACAATATCCAATCACTTTTACACATTCAGTTCAGAACATCTCAACTTCTTCTTTTCTTCGTTACAAACCGGGTAAACTGTAGTACAGGTGTCAAGTCTTTTTTAAAGTAAAAGCGATTTTCAGACATGGAATATGTAACTTTGCTGGGGGGGGGTTTACACATGGCAGCCACCACACTTGTGTGATCTTTAGCACCTGGTGACTGAGAGAAAGGTAGACATGAGACGGGGGCTGTGATAATATATGTACGTACTACAGAGGCTGTAGAGCTCGCTAACATGTTTCTCCTTGTACTGCTGCAGCTGTTGCACTTTTCTGATAACATTTCATTCAGACTTGGGCTCTGTTGCAATGTTACTCCGTCCAATAATGAGGTCAGTGGGGAGAGGGTTTCACCTAAATGTCCCCGCATGGGACTATTCTGACATGAGTGACGTGTTCAGTTGCCACAGATTAACATTAAGGAATTTGTGAAAAGGGCATCTGTAACAAGCTAACGCTTACTGAATAGATAATAGTTTAAGCACCTTTGGTTTTGTCCAGTAAGACCTGAGCCAGATGTTCCAGGGCCTCATTGACATGTAACCCATGGAGGTCCAGGATATTGCTGGGCAGCAGCGATGAGTTGACCCTTTCAAATATCTGAACTGCTGCACGGTGATTAGCCTCACGCATACGCTGGCTATGGAGGTGCCCCTGAAAAAGCAGAAAGAAAGACAAATTTAAATAAAAAGCCACAAATATATTTATTTAATTAGATGGCAGTGACATGCTACACATTCAAAAACAGTAATAATAAAATGTTGTGCTTCGTGTTGTGCTCAGTCACTCACCTGCTGTGCGTAAAATGAGGCCACTTCTTTGCGTCCTTGCTTGTAGGCCTCTGCAGCCTTAGCAAAGCTCTCGAGCTGTCGGCTCCTCTGCAGTCTGGCCTCGGCCCTGAAGTCTTCATAATCTGGATCTTCTGTATCCTGATAATTGGGTACGGCTGATTCCACGGCCCTCTGCTTCTGACAAATTAAAAGAGCAGAGTGATCAAGACACACTTAAGGGTGTGGAAAATTAAAGGCGACTAACTGTCAGCTTTCTGCATTTGCTCAGATATGATGTTGTACTGCAGGTAAACCTATTCTATACATTATTTCTTTCTATTTTTCTGGGGAAATGGGAAACAGGTGCAGCGATTTATTGGAACACATGGAAACATACATGGAAATGCAGTTTATAAGTCAAAAGAAAGTCAGTATGTGTATGACAACCTTTACCTCCAGACCTATGCCAGGTCTTTGCTGGATATTTTTTTCCTATTTTTTAAGGACATGACTGTCAAATACTGTTCAATCTGATAGAAAAAAAAGAACAGGTGTTGGCTTTAAAAACTACTTGTGCAGTTTCTTCAGTTTTGTTTTGTTTTTGTTTGGGTTTTTTTTTGGGGGGGGGGGGGGGGAGATAAAATGCAAACCAATTCCATAATATAAGTTTTCAGCTGGTAA
Organism: Astatotilapia calliptera; assembly: GCF_964374335.1. Lineage (NCBI taxonomy): Eukaryota > Metazoa > Chordata > Actinopteri > Cichliformes > Cichlidae > Astatotilapia > Astatotilapia calliptera. Next base: position 20,540,844 of record NC_137427.1, on the reverse strand, counting down.
AAAAAAAAAAGAAAACATTTTTTGCTGTTATCTTTGGCATTTTATGTAAATTTTACTAAAGATATGAGAACAAATTACGTGTTCTGCTAGTAATAACATGCAAATTTAAAATGGATTATTTGCCAAGTTGTCTTATGTGTTATGGTTTCTCCTTTTTTAAGCCTTTTTTACACTTCAATGATTCATAGTACAGTCTTCAGTGGCTTTACAAACCAAAAAAACATTCCTTTGAAAATGATTATGTACAAGGACTGGACTGAAAATGAGAGAAAAGGTAGCCAATGTTAAAAGAAAACCCTGGAAAGGCCTCCAGAAAGTCTGGAGAGCTACTGTTCAAGAGCACTTTAAATAAATTAGAAAAAAAAGGTCTGGCTGCTACGAGGCAAAGAAATGACTGGTGGCTCAAGACTTTTGCACAGTACTTCTACAAGTTGAATCTCACAATTCAACTTGTCTGTATTGTAAAATGATAATTGTAGAGATGTTGCAATAAAACAGAAAGAGATTTCTCCGACATCCAAATATGGAAAATACAAACTAAAAAGATCGAGACTAATTAAACAGTTCATGTTTTCCCACCTGTGAAACAGATCTAATGTATACTGTACATGTGTTCAGTGCTCCGTTGTTTTCATTCTCTGCCTGTGTTGTGAATACCTTTTCCCTCTCCTTGCTGGCTGGTCTGTGGTGGTCAGAGCGAGGAGCTTCTGGAGCAACTACAGTCTTCACAGGCTCCTCGTTCAGCAGAGAACGAAGAAACAATTCTGCCTCCGTGAGGCTGTAACTAAACAAACACACACACACACACACAAAGAAAAAGACACATTAGCCACTAAAATCAGTACACCAACTAATGTTTAGAGGACTATAAAAAGTTACAGTTGTTTTCTCACTTGTGGTCCCTGAAAATGTCCTGCAGAAAATGCCTGTCAATGGTGGGGAAGAGGGCATACAGCTGCTTCTCTTTCAAAAGTGCGGCTCCGTTACGTTGGTCAAGGTCTGCACGACTTTTTCTGGTCTAAAAGAGAGCGTTGGACTTTAAGAAAAGGATATCAAGGCAGAACAAGATCATTAAATAAAATCTAAAGAATCTGCAGGTGCAGTAGGCGTGCGCGTTACCTTCTCTAAGTTGTTCTGCAAAGCCTGTTCTTCTTCCATAATCTCTCTAAGAGAGACAAGCGGACGGGACGCATTCCAGTGATCCATGATTGGCATTGGACCGCGAGGCTCTGGGTGGCTGCCCGCTGACGTGTACTCATCCGTGCTGATCAACACGTTTGCTGACTGCGTCTGGTCTCGCGACCCGGTTTTTCCCGTCTGTGAATCACCCCAGTGTACCGAACCTAACAATCCAGAAAAACTGTTAAGTCTGTGCATGTTCACAGACTTAACAGTTCACTGCATATGCACTGTCAGCATGTGTATTGTATTCAACAGAGTATTACTCATATGCTGAACAGATTATTCCTGAATGTTATTTAAGAGTATTTTGGTGTGTATTAAACTTACTTTCCTGAAGCAGGTGAAAGGAAAGAGCCGCTTGTCTTTGACTTTCCTGAAAAACACAAATTATACATGAACGCACAATAATTCACGCACAATATGAACATAAGGCCCGCAGGCCAGAACTGACCTGGCAAAGAATAAAGCCCAGTGTACAACAAAATATGAGGTTATCAATTCTGGACTTCTAACGATTTCTATTTTATTTGTTTTACACCTTTTCCTGATGATAAAGACCCCCCCCCCCCCCCCCCCCCCATAGCCATTAATTCTATATCAGTGTAGTTAAGAAACAGATAAACAATTAAATAAAAAAAGGCTGTTGAAATGACTTTTTTTTTTTTTATCTTATATTACCGTATCTCGAGAATTAAATGTGTAGTTAACATCTTTACACAGACAGAAAGTGGAGTTTCACTTGTCTGGCCCATTTAAGATTAAAGCAGGCTGTTGACATCTCGGTATTAGACCTAATGCAGGAGAAACAGTAGTTTAAACTCACTTGGATGGTTTCCTTCCACTTCTGGTGGAGCAGCTTAGCAAGGTTCAAGTCCATCTGCACTGCATAGTCATTTGCAGAGCACGAACCTGAATAAAAATCAAGCAGGACATATACAATCATGTCAGTTTGGAGTAGCAGAGAAGAATAAAAATACCACTAAAGGCATCAGTTGGATCAGTTACCAGAGTACGAAACACTGTATCAAACTGCAGAACCAGAGAGCGACGGGAACACTTTTGTAAAAAAAGAGAAACGTGACATCACACCCAGATTAACAGAACACCTGTTTGGAGCTGCAAAAGAGTTTTCTATGATTATTTTACAGTTACTTTACTCCTTTTTGGTGTATACAGCTGAATGAAACAGCATCAATGCAATTTAAGAGGCCATCTCTAAACCACATGCTTTTACTGCATCTGTAAGAATAATGATATAACGCCCCTCTTCACCCTGGCTTCATCCATGACCAATCACAATAAGGCTTTAAGTTTGACATTTCTTGGTTGAAAACCTGTGTGTTAGTTACCTGGGTCTACTCCCACAGGGCCAAATAGTTCAGTTAACTGCAGTGCCAGCTCAGTGGGTAGTTTCAGCTCCACGCTCTGAATATCCAGGTGATGTCGGCCTCGTGTCTCCTCTCCCCTCTGCTTTTCCTCTCTCTCCTCTCTCTCCAGCTCCTCCAGCTCAGCCCACAGCAGTCGGTTCATCTCTTCCATGTTGGCAATCTCGTCCTCAATCTTAGCCCCTGACATTTCAATTATTGCATTATCTGAGCTCCCACCCCAAGCTCCTCTTTCCTGGTCAGACTCTGATATTGCTTTGGGTTCAGCGCTGTCACTTCTCTCTCTTTCCTTTACTGATTCGGGAACACTGAGATCTGTTTCAGGGGCTTTTTCTGAATCTGGGATTGCATCAGGATGGTTTGCAACCAGAACAGCTGCTCCTCCAGAATCGGACACATCTATATTATTTTGGCTCTCTTCTGATTCACTGACTGATTGCTGGGTCTCCACCTCAAGCATAAATGCCTTTTCCTTTGGCCAATCTTCAGGATGATCCTCATCCAACATATTAGGATACGAACTGCTTTCTACAGCCTGACAGGAAGCAGCACACAGATCAGATGTATCGTTGATGTGAGCTTGACCATCCTCCTCTTCGCCATCTTCATCTCTAAAGAACCTTTCTCCAGAGTCCAGCAGCAGGTTGGTGGTCCACTCTATGTCTTGACTGCACTTGTCATACAGGTCTTCTAAAGTGTCAAAGCTAACGAGCCTAAAATGACGACTGAGAACACGCAGGCTCTCGAGCCGGTTTTGAGTCAACCCGAGCTCTTTTTCCTCCAACTGTGTGCCTTTCTCATGCACCACACGGTAGGGTACCTCTCTGTGGCCAGATGGGTGAACTGCATCTGCTGCACACACGGCAGAGGAGAGCTCTGGCACAAAACGAGAAGAGTCGCCATACAGGACTCTGATGTCACCAGTGGCCACAGAGTCGGCTGAATCATCGGGGTTGGTTTGACGATTGAGACGCCAAAGAAGGGCAAAGTCTTGAGGTTCTGTCTGGGTGAAGCAGCCAGTATCTGCCAGAGGTGGCTGCAGGGATGCCTCAGATTTAGACAGATCCAAGTTTGGTTTAAGATCAAGAGTAGTGTTCGCATTAAACGTGGTTTCACCAGCTGAGCCACTACGGCAAGAGTCTGGGTTTTGAGCTGTGGAGTTGGGACAATCTACGGACAAGGGGCAGTTTTGAGTGAAGGTGAGTGCGAGTTTGCACTGCTTCCCTGACCTACGACCCTGACGCAGTTTTCCCTCCTGACCACCTCCGATGGAGGGGCTGCTTTCTGTTTCCACAGAGCCTTCACACACAGGGCTCTGACACATTTCACTCATATATGTACAATCAGCCTCTGCGGCAGTCTCTCGGTCATTCTCAGTGCATTTACTCATATCCACATGAGGAGTGGCCTCATCTTCAGTACTGTGGCTTCCTGTATCACTGTTACATACATTTGACTCTAAAGTTTTGGAGCTGTATAACAAATCTGTGGCAAGAGCTGAAGTTGGATTTTCTTTATTGGCTGAATTTAGGTCTGCAGTCTCTGGCTCCGTAGTATTCCTTTCCTCTTCATTAGGTCCTTCGTTCTCGATTTTAAATCCGTCCAAATCATCAATTCTTGATTCCTGGCCAATACAAGAGGCGGCAGCCTTCCAGTCTAACACACAGTCTGGTAAATCACCTCTGCTGACATTAATTGTGTTCTTGTTTCGTTTTCTCTCTTTACTGTTAGATCTGCTGCTGTGGGATTCCTCAGAGCTTCCATCTGCCTCATCCTCTCTCTCGGATCCTTCTCCAGAACTCAGAGAAAGGAAGGGAGAGTGGGAAGAGCAGGTTGAAACTGTGGCTACGCCAGTCTGGATGAGATCAAGAAGCTTCTGAACCTCAGTTACATCCGGACCTGGCTGTGCTGGCTGTGCTCTTATTGCTTTTTCATAAACACTGGCTTCTTGACATGCGTCTTCATATTCCCTTCCATGTACCTCATATCTTTCTCTTTTTCTTGCCTCCCGCTGCATTAGAGGCCCTTCACATGGCCAGTCTTCCACAAAGTTCATCGTTTTAGGCGTGACCTTCTCTTCTTCGTACCTCACCACCTCGAATCTTTTTACTTTCTCCTCTCTTATCATTTCCTTCACCTTTGTCATGCTGTCTACTTGGTTAGTGTCTTTCACCAGATCTGCAGGCTCCATCCTCCTGCTTGGTCTTTCTCTCTTCACTCTCTGTCCAATAGACTCAGCGAAAGCCACAGGAATTTCATCCCCACACTGATCTTCATTCATCACCGATTCTACAATACAGTCTGGCATTCTCTGCTCTAATACCGGGTGATTTCGCTCTAACTGAGCATCTAGCTCAGAGTCTAATTCCCCCAAATTCATATCATCATTTTCATCAGAAGCTTCCAGGCTGTCTGTAGGTTTTTCTCCAAGGTGTAAGTTGAGAGACTCAGTGGATTCGGGGCTGCCTTCTCTGGGCATTCCCACGTCTCCAGAAAAACCAACAGACGACACATCTGGGAGAGAGGAAAAGCGCTGAGAGGTGGATGTCTGACATCCTTCAGCTAATCTGGGCTGACCTACAAGGTCAGGACAAGGTGCTTCAGAAGATGCGAGCCTAAAGGAACAAAAAAGATACGCAGGCATGGTCAGACGTTTACATACATTTATCATGGGCATGAATGTCTGGTAATTTTGGCCTTTTAATTATTTCTTTCAATCAGTCTTTTCCCAGAAAGGAATGATTGTACAGCATGCATCTTTAAAGACTTTAAAAATCAAGAACTGAGTGCAGAAGTTTAAATTCATTTAGGATTTTCTCTAAAACTCACACACAAGCTCAAATATACACATATAACATAATTTCTCAGGTATATGAAATGGTAATTTTGAGTGAAACTCACTGTGAGATTCTGTTTTGCAGAAGAACCTGTCGTTTCCGTTCAGGCATCTGTGAACCCATGATGGACTGGACTGTGACAAAGCGCTCATATCCTTCAAGCATGCGGCGGACTGTGTCCACGTGTACGTTATGTGTAGTACGCCTGCACAGACCACCAAAAAAGCAAAGCTGAAGGGATGAAATTTTTTCAAGCAACATTTTCAAAAAATCTGTTTCTATACTGAAACCATAGGCTGCTGTAATTCCTCTGTTACGCTCACCTCACCAGTTCTTTGGGTTTATGTTTCCACCAGGTGTCTGCCTCTTTGAATAGTACCTTATAGTCATGTTTTAGCGCCTAGGAAAGATTAAGGGAAAATCTTTTTGTGTAGTTCATAACCAGTTTATGCATACTTCAATATCCAGCCACTTATTATAATAACTACACCCTAAATGTTCAGTTTGCCTCTAGACTAAACTGGACTGCATGTCTGAAAACACATATAGTAAGCAAAAATACGTTCTTAAAAGCCTTTGCCCATTTGCAATGTTGTCTCTTAAGTTTACTGATGACTGACCTGTGCAACATATGGTTTCATCTCCCAGCCCTGCATGTTGGTATTATCAATGATGATGGGATTATTCCCCTTCTCAAAAGCCTCCTTAGCTGTGGGACAAGAATAAGGGAGATAAGCCACAGTGTGATTGTTCCAATAGTACAACAGAAGCTGAAAAAGCATAAAGCAATCAATAACAGAGACTTGCTATCAGTGTGTGTATGTGTGTGTGTTCCTGTCTAGCTATCTTTGTGAGGACCGAAATCTGCATTCTACTATACTTGTGAGAACCAACGGTCACTTGTGAAGACACACTCACCGGTCCTCACAGGTTTGAAGGCCTTTTTGAGGCTCAAAATGTGGTTTTAGTGTCAGGGTTACAATTAGGTTATGGTTAGGTTTAGGGTAAGGCATTCATTTTTAATGATTAGGGTTAGGGTAAGGGGCTAGGCCATTGACATAATGGTTTCCCTAGCCGCTAGGGAAACCATTATGTCAATGAAGGTCCTCACTAAGATAGCTGAACGGTTAATGGTGTAGTGTGTGTGTGTGTCTGTTGTTTACCTCGTTTATGGTTCCACTCATGGGCCTCCCCCAGGACAGTGGGGTCAAAATTATATTCTCCATTGTGAGTGAAATAATCGTCGGTGCTTAGTACAACTCCACCAGGGTTGTTCTGTAGCAAGGCTCTGCAAAGACACAATGAAGTGTAAATGCAACACAGCTGCTGATTACTGTAGCAGAAATCATCGACTCCTCCGGAACAGGGGTTGCTGAAGTGTTGCTTAGATTGTGTCTCTGCTGTTTCAGCATAATACCGGCTTTGTTGTAAACTAGTGGTGAATCATTCCTCCGTTGACCAGTAATCTTTTTTTATATTTAGATAATGTGAACATTTTATCATGTTGGTTGTCACTCTGGAACAGAGTCTCTTCCCTGTCTTTAAAACATCCAACACAAGGTTGCAACATACTATGCAACTAATGGAAACAGGCTAAAGTTGTGAAAGATTTCCAATATTTCCTACAGTGCTTGAGCAACAGTTCTCCAGACTTTCTGAAGGTCTTTCAAATCAGTTGCTTTTTCACTCATCATTATACCGAACCATTTTTTAGTAGCAAAAATATTCCTCTAAAAACTCTCACCTATGAATCATCCGAGCATGAAAATGGGTGTTGTGTTTATTAATAACAGATGCTTTAGCAAAGAAGCTATTTTAAATTGTATCATTAGGCTCTGTGCTACCAGCAGCCTGATCCTAGCCTTTAACAAGCCTGGAGAACTAATTCTGAAGTAACAAAACTACAAGAAAGCTTGCCTAAGAGACCAAACTGTCTTGGAGAAGAAAAGCGGTCATAAAAAAATGCTACATTTCAAGTTCCCGAGAACAGAACAAACTCTGTTTTTGGCTTAAAAACTGCATTTCACTTTGCATGTTTGAATAAATTGCTGCACCCATTTCCATATTCAAAGCAAAATGGACAAATGAGTGGTGGCACAAGACTTTTGTACAGTGCTATGTTAAAATTATATGTCAGTAATTTAACAAAAAATATTTTATCTTTTCTGGTATTTTTTTAAGATATTTAAATTTCACTGTTAAAGTATTTTTTGTAGCACTTTGTAGTAAACTATGAAGAGAAAAAGGAAGATAAACAAGGCAGCAGAATCTAGGTTTTGCATATATATGTATGAAACAAGGAAAAATTACTATGCAACATCTTGTTTTTGTGTGTTGTAAAAATAGAAACCCCACAATTAGTTGCTAAAAGCTCAAATCTTACCAGCCAAGTAATCTAAACTGAGCACCTTATTGGCTGATTTAAAAAATTGGTTTTCAGAAAAACCTCCTGTTGAACAGCTGTTACTATTACTTTTTAGGCCATCAAAACATTCCTACCTTGCCAAGGTGGATTTGCCAGACCCCGGAGCGCCCCGCAGGAGCACAAGCACCTTCCCTTCCAAACGAAGCCTGCTGTTGCGGGCAGGAAGCTGTGGGGGAGCAGGCTGGGCCCAAGACTTTGGAATAGTAGCAGAAGGTTTGAGAGGTGCTTGAGAGAGAGGGCCATGAATCAGATAGGGGGCAGACCAATATGAATGTGTGTGAGCCACGGGGGTAATAAAGGCTGGCATCTGGTTTCCATGCATACGAGGAGAAAACACTGGTGCCTCCAGGTTCCAGTGTTTTGGAACCTGGTCGAGCTGCTCCGGATTCAGCGTGTTCATCTTGGATCTCGCTCCTGTGTCGGATTGCATGGCCCCAGCGCTCTCTGAAAGAGTGTGTGTCAGGTCTTCCTTTTTATACACCTGGAAAGCAGAGGGACGCCCTGAAGCTGCCAGGTCCAAGGCAAGTTTTGGGGTGTTTCCAGATGTTTCTGTTGTCAGGTGTCTGAAATCCAATACAGGTTGCTGCCCTTCTGTGTTCTTTTGTTCCCATGTGCTGAGCTGGTCGAGTGGAGAAGAAGCTCCAGATTTATGCTCTATGAAATGTCCTTCAGGGCCAAGCCGCTCAGCAGAGGGCTCTCGAGATCCATGGTCCAAGCTGGACTGAAGCAACTCAGGGAGAGCTTGCTGAGGAAGTGGTGGTGGACAGAAAGAAGAAGAAAGCGATGCACCAGAAGATAAATATTTGGTGCTCTGGTGCTCCTCACCAACATCATGTTGCGCAGCTAGTGTCTCTAGCTCTTGATCAATCAGCAGGTCAAGCTCTTCTGTCAGCAGGTTTGAGCAGGGAGGAGAGGAAGGCTTCTGTGAGGGTTTTGAGGGTTCAGAAAAGTGCTGTGGGGCAAGCAAGGCTGCAGCAGTGCGCTCAAAGCCAGAAACAGAGGGTGGGGCAGGGACTGTGTCTTCAGCAGCCACAGAAAGTTCCAAGAGGGAGTCCATTGCATGTTCAACTATGACACAAAAAGACAGATAAGAGAAGCAGAACATTTTCCTGCACAATTGAAATGTGTTAAAACAGCACTCAATATCTGAGTGCCATTTTAACACATTAAACGACTTATACAGAGCAAAAGTAAAACCACTGATTTATTTACTCACTGTAGAGTAAAATCTATGGATCAACCACACCATAGAAAACGGATGATTTGTTACTTGGTAGCTATGAATCCATAAGTTTGCCCTTCAGTGACTTTACATGCTCAGAAGGTCAGAAGAGCATAAGCAGACCAGGCTGTCAGAGGTTTATAAGGAGACTCGTCAGAAACAAATCTGGATTTTTTTCTGATTTTAGACCTTAGACAGGTGAAGCTGTTACACAGAGTCACAGATGTTGGGTAAATCATTTGCTGGACAGCTTACATCTTTAAGTTGGATCCTTGCCCATCCCTTGCACCTCTGCTCCTGGACTATTTAAGGTGCGACTTTATCCAAATTACAAAATACAAATTACAAAATGACTGATGGTAGTCTTTGTGCCTTTGTATTGTTATATGTCGGTCTTGATCTGCACTACAAAGCATAGTAAAACGCCTCAGTACTATCAGAAATGCATGACTAAGAAGCTCCACAGCTAACTGGTTAGTCAAGTTACAACAAATACCTTTCCCAAAAGTGACACAGCACGTCTGTCACGTTACCTTTGAAGTCACACTCGGAGAGCACGATGTAAATAACTTCGGGGTCCAGGTGTGAGAACATCTCCTGCATGCTTCTGACGATCTCATCTTTGACGGTATTGGGTGGAAAGTTGCCGGACATACCACCACCGTATCCCTGCTGTAGTGGGTAGCCCGTGTTCTGACCGAGGTTTCCCCGCTCATTTGCACCGCCGTCGGGGAGCCTGCCCGGACTCTGGCCATTTTTCTTTCTTCGAGGCATTCCGTTGGTCACCAGCTGCTCTCATTGGCAGCTAACAGAGCTAGCCAAGTAGCCTATGACCTACAGGAGGACGGTTCAAAGCTGAAAACATGTTGTAGCTCCAAAGTGCAAAAACTCTGTAATGCTATCTAATAGCAGTACGAACGACAACACAATTGCACCGGAAGCAACACACCGGAAGTCAAGAGGGTAACTTCAAAATAATAGTCTGTTTCTCAGTACTCCTACTTGTTATTGAGAAACGCCCACAGATTTCCATGGCCTTTCAGAAAAATGTCACACCCTGCTGTGGAAGCTTGTTTCCGCCATTGAAAAAAAAAAATATCCATAGCTCAGAGTTTCGGGTAATCATACGAAAATTCGAGTTAATTGTAAATTAGATATAATTATATAATTTATATTTTTTAACTTAAACATCTGAGAAAATGCCTTGCAATTTCAAATTATCAAGTCAAACTTTGAGAACTATTTTTTGGGATTTATTATAATAGTATATAACCATTAAACACTCTCTTCACTTCTAGATAATGAAAAATATCCTCATATTTTTTTTTAATCAGTATTAATTCCATATTAATTAACACTGAGAACACAAATGCACTCTGTGCATTAAAAGTAGCTGTAGGAAAATGCTTGTGTGTATCGACTGGATTTGCACATTTCCCAGACTCACTGACAAGTCAGCCTTCATAATCCCCATCCAACTCTTCTCTTGATCTCTGTTTTATTCTTAGCAAGCTTGCAATAAATGGATTCATTTTTTATTGTTAGATTTTACTTTATTTCCTTTTACATTGTGGGTAGTTGTACTTGCAGGTGCAAATGCAACGTATTCACATTTATATAGCACTGTTCCATTTTTTAAAATACAAATCCGATTTTATCTATATGGTCCTGTAATATCTTATTCTATACACTAACCAGACTGGGATGTCAGGCTGTGTGCGGGAGCCCACTGGATGACTTGGAGCAAGGTCAGTCCAGGTATACTGCAATGGGTCAAACATGCAAACTCCACACAGATATGTCCCAGCCACAATTTGAATCAGAAACTTTATTTATCTGCGGTGTTAACCACTGAATCACCATGCCACCCTATTTCAGATCATGTGTCTGAAATGAATAATCATATATGTACCATATAGGATTACTCATATGCAGTGTTACTATTGTGTTTTTAGGAGATTCATTTATGATCCTTCAAACACACAGATAGGTCAAGGTCCATCTTGAATATCTGGAACTGGGTCACATTTGACCCAGCACAACCTCCCTGTACAAAAAAGTATAGTACCTGCACAACTGTCTAAAATACTTTAGGTCACTTTAGGAAAAGTTAACAAATTTCAGGCTTAAAAAAGCAAATTTATGGTGGTTTGAGCATATGTCTCAGCATTTGTAAGGGTTAACCCTGTTGCACATAACATTTATATACAATTATATTTCCAGTGTTTTTGTCCATGAATACTGTGTGTATGTTATTATATGCCAGTTTAGATAAAATAGTATACAGATTGCATTTAATGAGTTCAAAATGTTCTTTGATATAAGTGCACTTTAAGGATAAACCCACAGTGGGTTGAGGAACAGAAAGTGTGCCAGCTATCGGTTACAGACTCCCGCCATGTATGTGGTGCAGCAGTACCCGTCTGAGACCGAAGGGGGCGTTCTGCACCCAGCCTTCACACAAACAGCACTGACTGAACGGACAGAGAGCTTTGTGCCGAAAACTAAGCCCAACCTGTGTCAGACTAATGAATTAAAACGGCCTGTTTAAGAGGTAAATACTACCGAGGAAGCGCTTGGCAAACAACCCGGGGTTTGAGTCGCAGTCGTATATTTGAAAGTAGAGTCATTTTGCATTTGTTAGGGTGTTCAAAATCATCCGTGGAGCAAGTTGGTGTTGAGAGAGGAGGGCTCAGGGCGACGGTAGCAGCAGCCCTTCTTTCGCCTGTGAACTAGCGGCAACACGGAGCGATGCTCGGAAGTTGAGAAAAGACAGTAACAAGTAAATTAGCTTCATTTTTAAACTTCACAAAGTAGTTGCATTAGTTGTAAAGCACAGGAACTGGCCACGAGCATGGCTATTTTAGGCAAAGAGGAGAGGATACTTAACTTCCTCTGTGATTGTAGCTGGAGATGTGATGGGTACCTGAATAGTTTGCGGCCTAGGCTAACCAGTTAGCTAACGTGTACTAGCCGCTCGATGCTAACTGCTAATATGACTTCCTTCCCGCAAAATGCTAACCGCTAGCTAGTAATGTTTGCATTGCAGCTAGCGAGCTAATGTAATAACCTGTATGACAGTAGATATAGACCGGCGCCTCTCGTGTTATTTAAAGTGATTTTCAAACTGTTTAACTGTACGAATAGCTGTGATATTACCGAAACAGCAGCTGAGATCGTTTCTGCATCCAGGCGATGATTTATGAGAAATCTACGGAAAATGTAGAGCTGATGTTTATTATCTTGCAAGCTTAGCATGCAAGCTAATAGTATGCACGATGCTTGTTTACTGCTTGCTTTCTGTCTAAAAAGTTAACCGGATTAGAATATCGTTAAATATACAGGTACGGTTTTATCAGTTTCAGCAAACAAAATTAATGATTGGCAAATAGGGAAGATGCTTAAAACGAGGTTTTGGTAAGTGCGGTAGCATGGTTGTGTTGAACTTTTGTTTTCTGACCCATAGAGGCCAGTAAAAGACCGTGTGGACCATATATCAACAAGCATGGAGTTCCCGCAACAGCAGAAACCGGCGGGGGAAGGAATCATCTATCCTCCTGGAGTTAAAGAGATTACGGACAAAATCAGTAACGATGAGATGGTCAAACGATTGAAGGTATGTTTAGTGGGCTTTCTTGCTCTAATAAAACACAATTTTCTGCTGCCCCTAACGTAATTTAAGAGTGTCCAGCCTGTGGCGCAATGCCAAAAAATCCTTCTAACTTTGTAAACTGCTCTATATTAAGTCATTATTGGCCCTTGTTGTCTTGGCTCTTATTTTGCTTGTAAACAATACTCCTTGTCATGTTGTTCCTACCAGAGTGTTTTTAAATTTGAGTGTGACACCATACAAAACAGGCGGGGGTATTGTTCATAGGCCTCAACATTTTCTAGGCTTTCATCCTATCTCCCCAGGCTGGAAAAATGGAATGGTCCCAAAATCTGAATGCAAGAAAAGCAAACATTACACACTGAAGCTATTTTTACTGCTGGTGAACAAAACAGAACAGTGAGTCATGTTTAAGTGAAATTTAAGAAGAGAACTGCAGTAATAAAACTGATTATAAACAAGAGTATTTTGACCTTTGTGGATGTAACTAAAACTTGAGGAGTTACCACATCTTTAAAATATGTGACAGCTCTGAACTAAACTAAACTAAATAAACAATAGTGTTAGGCCATACTAGAAGTACCTTTTATCTATTTTATTAATTTGGGGAAACTGTGTAAGCCCATTTTTCATACATTTGTTGGGACTAAAATATATACACTCAATGGGCAGTTTATTAGTCATCCATTTAATTGCTTGTTAATGCAAATATTTGATCAATCCCATGGCAAAAACTCATTGTTTTGTAAGCATGTAGACACGGTCAAGACAATCGTCAGAACATGACTTAAGTGAAGAAAGATGATTTAAGTGACTTTGAACATGTTCGGTGCCAGATGGACTGGTATGACTATTTTATAAACTGGTGATCTGCTGTGATTTTTTTTTTTTTTCACACAACCACATTTTACAGAGAATTGCAATAAAAATATCCAATAAATAGCAGTCCTCTGGGTGAAAATGCCTTGTTGATGCCAAAGGTCAGAGAAAAATGGTAGGACTGCTTTGACCATTTGACCAATGGTAACTAAAAATAACCATTGATTATAACAAAGGTATATAGAAGAGAAACTCTGAACCATTGAGACATTGAACTTTGAAACAGATGGGCTACATAAGACCACATTGCCTGCCTCTCCTGTCAGCTAAGAACAGGTCATCTGACTGTTGGGGTTTGTCTGTATTATTGTACAGTATTTACTATACAATATTATGCACCTTAAGGCGATTTTTGTTGTGATTAGGTGTTATATAAATAAAACTGAAATGAAACTGGGGCAGCGTGGAGTTTGCATGTTCTCCCCATGTGTTTGCGTGGGTTCTCTCCGGGTACTCGGCCTCCTCACACAGTCCAAAGACATGTAAGAAGTGGGGTTAGGTTAAATGGTGATTCTAAATTGCCCATAGGTGTAAATGTGAGTTTGAATGTGGTTGTCTGTCTCTATATGTTAGCCCTGCGGCAGACTGGCGACCCTGCCTTTCACTATATGACAGCTGGGATAGGCTCCAGCTCCCCCACGATTCTGATAAGGCTAAGCGGAAGAAAATGAATGTAATGGAATGAATTGTAATTGAAACTGAGTTCCACAAAAATAATGCAACATAATATTACCCAACATAAAATTTGAGAAATTTTCTTAGCACACTGTGGGCCTCTTAGTATCAACTAAGACTGTTTAAACTCAACAACCTTCTTGATTATTGTTGGTGTTCAGCTCCATCCATTTATGAGCACAGTATATCAATCGTCTAATGGTTGCTTCTAGCAGGACAACACAGCATGTCGAATTATCTCACCGTGGTTTGTTGAACATGACAATGAGCTCACTGTAGTCAAATGGCCTCCAGTCACCAGATTTCAGTCAGCTGTGTCATCAACTGCACATTCACCTGAGGATTTTAAAATAGAACAAAGAAAACTGACAGGTCATTATTACATTCATTATATTCCTGGCCAATTTGTACCCAGCAGCTATGCAGGAACATTATATTATATATCAGTTGTGATTGTGGCCGCCTGGAAATTTCCAGATTATCTTTTTTTAGCCCTGTTTGTGGTCTAACCCTCACCTGAGGGAAATGGGAGTTCCTTAAGTGCTCACTCCTCTGTTGTGTTTATCTGTTATTTGCTAACTGTGTCTGGAATTCAATCTGAGTGGACATTTGGATTTTAGAACTTATTTATTGGTAGCTGCTGCAAGAAGTAACTGCATCCAAGGCTGACTTGTGAATTAAAACAGTAAAGTTTTGGACTGGAGAGCTAAGCAATAACCTAGAGCTCACTAGAGAGTACTGTAAAGCTAGTGGTGGCTGAAGATTGTGGCGAGTTCTCTATAGGTGTATCACTATCAGTAAATAACACTTAACACTGCCGTATGGTTATTCATTATAAAAAATACACATTAGAGGTGTTTTAATTGTGTGCATTTAACATTTATATCCACAATTTAAACAGTCAGCAGTTTTAAAGTCAGCATTTCTACTTTTTTTATTCAGGGGTCCTGTGATTCCTTTTAATCATATTAGAGTGTTTACCACGTTAAAAATGGTTTCCGGACAGCAGAGAACTGATTAGAGTGACCATAAAGAACACAACCCCTGGCCTTGTCAAGTAGGGCAAATGTACTGAATGGCAGGGTGCAGACTGTATAAGACAGACGTGTGCAACCGTTTAACCTGTGCTGGATCGGAAAGTTTGACATTAGATCTGCAGTAGGGGTTGCATTGTACTGTGCTGCCAGCAGAGAAGTTAGTGTATTTTGTTTTAGAAGGGTTTTGATGTCATTTCCTGTCTTTAAATTTTCTAGACTTTAAGTTGTGTGGTAAAATTATATAGTCGTTATGTATTTTCTAGTTGTAGGTTGCACAGTGTTTGTGATATATTGTAGGTTTGTGTTATAGTGTAAATAAGTACTATATCAAACTCTTGATTGATGTGAGACCATGATTGTTCCACATTTAAAAACAGCATATTACTTTTGTGACCAGTTGTGGCTGCAGGTTTCTTCCTGTTAAAAGTGAGTTTTTCCTTCCCACTGTCACTAAGTGCTTGCTCATAGGAGGTTGTTTGATTGTTGGGGTTGTCTCTGTATTGTTTAGGTCACAATATAAAGTGCCTTAAGGTGACTGTTGTGATGATTTGGCACTCTATAAATAAAATTGTATTGAATTGACATATTGGCTGCTTTCAGTCTATTAAA
The DNA here is from genome assembly GCF_964374335.1 of Astatotilapia calliptera. Taxonomy (NCBI): domain Eukaryota; kingdom Metazoa; phylum Chordata; class Actinopteri; order Cichliformes; family Cichlidae; genus Astatotilapia; species Astatotilapia calliptera. Next base: position 20,524,983 of record NC_137427.1, on the reverse strand, counting down.
TGGTACTTCATAGGTATTGCTGTCAAGGTAGCCTGCCAAACCACTCACTGTGTTGATCTGTTTGTCGAGAAGACATTATCTCTGGCTATGAGTTAAGCTTGTGTCGATCCTGTGTAACACGTTCCACAGATTTCAGGCTGAAGTCCTGGCAAGTACGGTAGTGCAGAATTAGAATTGGAAACCAGGTGACTCAAAGTGATTTAGGTGTAATCTGGTACGTGCAGTGCTTATGTAGCTGTATTTTTTTAAATGCCTTTTATTACTACTGAGCATTTATTTTGTACATGTAGTCCTAAAAAATATCAACATGCCTCATTTTAGAATTTACTAAAAAAAAACAAAAACCTGGGTTTGGCTGTTTAATAACTGAGAAATGGCTTTACACTTAAGGCATGTTTAAAAAAAAATAGCAGTGGTGCCTATTTCTTGAAGAAATTCAGGTTTCAAGTAGGGCTGGGCGATATGACCCAAAATTCATATCTCGATATTTTTTAGCTGGATGGCGATATAAGATATATATCTCGATATTTTTTTAAGCCATAAAGTAAGAACAAAAAGAGAGTTCTTAGTCAAAGCTGTGTCCCAGATGTCACACAGGCACTTTTATTAACATACAGCACAGATGTACATGAAAAATTACTCAAAAATAAATTATGAGCATTCATTAAATAATAATGCTCCATGAATAAAATAAAACAATGTTGTTTTTGTGCATAACAAAGAGCTCACAATTGTGCAGTCAAAATGTAAACTAAAAGACGCTGAGCGTAATAACAAAGACAGACAGATTTCACAGCAGCTCTATTTCCAAGTTTTACTGCGTGACTGACAGCCTGGAGTTTGAAATCCACTTCATAACCACGTACGTCTCTTACAGGTGCTATTTATGGTCCTTATACACACACAATACGCTAATATTACGTTGAAGCACAGTACGTATCACTCCGCGAGGCTCCTCGGTAGCCGTAATGCGTCGACAATCTATCAAGCGGTGCAGCTCCGTAGCTGACCAAAATCGTATTCAAACATTTTTGACAGATTGCTGAGCGCCGTGTTCCACATAAAATCGGCTCGCGGCCATCAAGCACAACCAGAATTCATACATAAGGCGCGCTGTCAACTTTTGAGAGAATGAAAGGATTTTAGGCAATGCAGCCCGTAGGGACTAGCGCGGTTAGCTCGTTAGCATGGTTAGCTCGTTAACACGTTGACGCCGTCCAGCCCCACGCATGGGGTGATGCGCAGTAACTCGTTAACGGAGATTTGCCGTGTCCATCTTGTCGCTGCCTGCACGTGAAGCGATGGGGGAGGAGGGGGAGTTGTGTTCAGTGAAGGATAGAGGCGAGGCGGAGTAATGTTGCGTAGAGATAAAAGTAGACGAAAGAGAGGCAAACTTGCGGCTCCACAACTATAATTATAATGTAACATAGGCTATATCGATATAAAGGATATTGTCACATCTTATATCTCGTATAAAAATATATCGATATGTTTTAAAAACTCGATATATCGCCCAGCTCTAGTTTCAAGGATAAAATGTTATGCTTTATGCAACATTGGTATTCATCAGATACGTCTAAAGCACGCACTGAGAAAATTTGTTGTGATTCAGAATTTAAAGGAGACGGAAAATCAGTGCCAATATCTGTCCTTACTCATTTTCTCCTATTTTGACATGGCTGCATTCACTTTGTGAGCAGCAAAATGCTTCATGTGTGGGAGTAGCTTACAAGCTGACTCTGTATTAGCCAGGCTTTAAAGATGAATCAAATGGAAAATGGCTATCTCATCCTGTAATAAAACCCTATTCAAGTTGTTGGGATAATATTAATGTTTTTATTTCTATTTATTTATTTTAAACAAGCTTCATATAACATATCTTTTTTTTATTGATAAAGACACATAACAACTTTAAAGTTGTTATGTGTCCTTCCCAACAAACATTTATGGCTTTGGTTTGGGGACTTTTAGTGACCTTCAAATCCAATGCATCCTTATGGGCTCTGCAAGAACAGTCTGCTTGAGTCAAACTCTGCCACCATGCGCTGGCACTTTGACCATTATTTTCACCACCACAGTTTTTTTTTTTTTTTTTTTTGTTTGTTTTTTGTTTTGAACTGTTTGTCTTTATTTCTGTTAATGTTAATCTTAGTAACATGCCGTTACTAAGATTAAAAAAAGCATCGTGTACAGCATCTGCTTATCTGTGGTTTTTTGCTTGGGTATTTGGCAACTTGGAGAGAAGGATTTTGGGTGTGCAACCTATGCAGATGTGCTTGTGTGCAGTCCTTCACAAAGACCACAGCACATAGCACCATCTCCATTGGGCTATGTGTAGGTCGAATGGTGACTGGTCAAAAAGTGGACCTGAACAGGAAAGGGGGCAACAATGGAGTTTGCAGAGAAGGAGACAAGTGCATAAGAAGCAGCATGAAAACCACAAAGTAGCTGCAGGGGACAGATTTTATTGTTTTTAATACTTCAGCTATTTATGTTATGACATCAGTCCTCTCTGTGGTTGCCTGAAAGACTAACAACAACACAAACAAGAGCAATGCTATGCATATGACCTAATTGCGAAAAATTTCTTTATTCTACAGTCACACTAGGAAAAACTGTTGTTGGAGACCATTGCGTGACCACAGTTATTGTGACTATATGCAATGAGCTTGTGTACTTGTTGCCTTTGAAATGGTTGCTTCAAAGATGAGGACCAGGTCTGAGATCACTCGCAGTTCGTTGATGCCTTCAAAGCAACTTTAGGTGTCCCTCCACAGTGGTTGCTTCTCTCAGCGCTGTTACATCATCATACAGATGCAGACATTTATGCCCGTTGTTAAGGCACAAGAAGCCACAGCGGTATTCTCCTAAACAATCGGTGTTGCCACTCAGACAATATTGCGTTAAACGCCCTGATAAACGTGCATAACTGACCGACGCACAACAAAGATTGTCTCGCGATACAGGTTGTCATGTCAAAATCGTGACTTGGCTAGCATAAAAAGGCCCTTAGGTGTGTTAAGAAAGTAATACAACAAGATTGAGTCAAGTTGGCAGTTGTAATCTGTTTTTGATAAATCGACAAAAACTTCAGGGGCCCGTTCTTCGTACGTCGCTTACTACATCCAAGATCAAATGACACATCCAAGATCAAATCATCGCGCTAACCGTGAGCTCGCTAATCCGGTTCCCCGAACACACCTGCTGTTGACGATTACTACAGCTGGACGCAGGAATGTGACATCACTGGGTGTCGTAAAAGGGGCTACGCATCGATAGTAGAAACATTGATCGGCAACCCGCTGATTGGTCGGCGAAAATGTCGAAGGGGCGTGCTCGGTATTTTCCGGCAGCAGAGCAAGAACTCATGAGTGAGGGATTTCAGGAGTTTCAGAGTTTAATTAAAACGCAAGAGAACACTGCAAAGGCTGCAAAAGCAAGGAGAGAGGGCTGGCAGAAAGTTGCTGACAAATCAAACTCGTAGGTAATTTAATAATAATAATAATAATGGATTGGATTTATATAGCGCTTTCCAAGGCACCCAAAGCGCTTTACGATACCACTATTCATTCACTCCCACATTCACACACTGGTGGAGGCAGCTACGGTTGTAGCCAGGCTGCCATATCGCGCCATCGGCCCCTCTGGCCAACACCAGTAGGCGGTAGGGTAGATCTATCATATGACACTATATTGTCCAATATCATATGGCATTATATTATATTATAATATGTTATATTATATCCCCTTTCACATTAGAGCCACAACAGGACCCACAAGAAAATGGGAACAAGTAAAAGTGGAATACAGGAGTATTCTACAGAATGGTAATATTTATCTCTTAGATTGCTTTGCGTCTCTTGGCAAGGTAATACTGGCCTGTAATACTCTGTTAGTTTGTTCATAACAGCAACCAAGAAAAGGGCAGAGGAAAAAAAGACAGGTGGTGGTCCTGCACCCTCTCGTCAACAAGTTGGTTAAGTAAATAATACCCTCACGGGAATATCGATATCTCTCTATGAGCACACTGTCGCGCTGAGGTAAAGGATCCTGTCTGTCCCGCAATATACGCTGAATTCTGAGGACTCTCCTTATCAATCTTGCACCTTCCGCAATGGGTTGGTCGCGTATACGGACAGGACATGGCTGCGACAGGCTTCCCAAATCCACCTTCACTTTTATAGCCGTGGTCTCTCATCTTGATTACACGAAGTAATTTACAATTACTACTCTGAAATATGAATTACATCTGTAATAATCACATACATGTAATAGAATGTTAATAGTTCATTTCCCTTTTTTAGGAAATGACCTGTATGTATCTGTGTGACATCAATAAAAGGATCAAGTGCTGCATTACCTTTAGTTACATTGATAATATTTATTTATGGTGAAACAGTGGTGGAATATCGCTGTTGCTTTCGTATAAATGAAGCGGACATACCTGCGTGGCCGCGATCTAATCCTGTTTACATAAAGTAAACCTGCTCCCGAGCAGGTTTACGCTTACGGCTCTGTTGCTATGACAGCAAGTCCCGGATGAGCTTCGGGGAACCGACTGATCCAGGATCACGCGAAATCGTCAACAATCTAATCCGGCTAACCTACTTAGCGAGGTACGAAGAACGGGCCCCAGATTTATTGCCATCTGCATGCATAGAATTTCACATTTGCGACTTAAACCTCTTTTCTATTACTACCTAATTGGGTCGGTTCACTATGACTCACTTCAGCTTTCAGGGTTTTTCATTAGGTCATAGTGTCTGGTAGGGCTGCCACAAACGATTATTTTGATAGTCGATTAGTCACCAATTATTTTTGCGATTAGTCGACTAATCAGATTGTGCATCCATTGGACATAAAACATACAGCTTATTGCACCAGTAGAGCAGGGCGATATGGCCAAAAATATTTATCACGATATATATTTGAAAATTTGCGATAACGATATAACTGACGATATAATTGATGCGAGACAAAATACAACTCCACAACATTACTAGCGCAAAAAGACAACCTTCCATTTATTTTCACTTAAACAAGAAGCTGTTTTTTATGTACATTAAAGCTTTATAAAAATGTAACAGTGCAAATGCAAATGCCTTGCTGAAAGTTTAACCAAAAGGCATTTCCAGTAGAAATGGGCTGACATATCCTGAGCATAACCATGTATAATATCCACTGAAGTTAAAAAGAGGTGCTTTGCAACATTAAACTGCAGTGTGCAGTACGTATTTTTCGGACCATAAGGTGCACAGGATTATAAGGCACATTAAGCGAAACAAAGTCAGATAAATCAAACTTTATTAAACTCATTCTTCTTGCTTCCTCCACTTCTGTACCATTGATTCATTAATGTTGAATTCTCTGGCAGCTGCTCTGTTCCCATGTTGTTGCAGTATATTAATGACTAACCTCGTATTGTGGAAGGATTATCTCAGTTGTTCTTCTGACTGAAGTTTGGTCCGTTTACAGCATCCTGCCATGCGATTGCATTTGTCTCTAACTATCAGAAACCTTAACGTTAACTTTTTTAAGTGGAAAAGTGTTAGTGTTCGTCCTCCAGCTTCACTGTTTATATTATGCTAACATAGCTGTGTTGCTAGCACATCATTAAATACCAGCTAGCCCAACTTCAGTAACCCTATAAACATCACTGCTGTTTAGTTTCCTGTCTTCATTTATGTTGGAAGTGATAGCAGAGCTGTACGTTTGATTTTTTTCAGAAATCTTTCAGTCTCTCAGTCAGAACATGCTAGCGAAACTAGCGAGCTAACTTCCGCTAGCTTCCTGCTAACTTCTAACTCCGTTAAATGTAATAAATTTTATTTTCATGGATGCCTGGAAGTTAAACTTCATAGTTACACCTGGTAAAGCAGCAATGCTGATCGTTTTATTAAAGATGAAAGAATTTAGACAGTTTTTAACTCTCAGTGATGCTGCAGTGTTCGTTTGACCTGAAGAGGGGGTTTAGGACCCAGATTACTCCCAGATTTAAGAGCATCTTAGTCCGACAAATATGACAATAACAACGGCCGCTTGCATGTTCTGCAAAAAAATGTGCTTTGTCATGTATCTGACGGACAAACACCAAACCAGTTCCACATCACTGAAGTTGCACCATTTTTACAAACCAATTCTGGTTCATTTGTTTCACTCAACAATCGGCCATGTGCATATGAAAACAAAGCCACTGCGCATGCGCGTTTTACTCATATTCTATCGCGATATTTCATTTTCCTATCGTTGCCTAACATTATACCGGTATTACCGTGAACGGTATAATATGGCCCAACCCTATGCACCAGCATGCATCTGCTCTTATTAACGATCATTAGCTTACAGCTTTAAGTGTTTAAGGTATGTGCTAACTAAAAATAAAGACAACATGAGAGTTTATTAAATTTTAATGACATTTGCAGATTGTTTCGGTGAAGTTTAATCTGCTTGACGTTTATTCAGCTGTGTAAAAACTATAACTTTAATCTCAGCCAAACCGATTTAATCAGGAACAAATAAAATACTAAAAAAAGCCAAACAATAACATTTTTAAGTTATCTAAGTGACTTAGGTTAAATATGATATATATATATATATGAGTAGCGAAAGACGGCGGTGGGTTTGAAAACGGTTTGCCGGGAGTCCGGTGGTCTCACCGGCTCGTAACAGACATCTCCGAAAACGTCGGAGCGCTTTTGAAAATATGTGGTGTCTTGATAAACTGAGCAGATATTTGACTCAGAAAGAATAAATAGGAGTAATATTAAAACTAACTAGCTGCCACCATCGTTGGAAACTGAGCTGGGCCGTGCTATGAATTCTGGGACACAGCTTCTTCTTCGGGGTTTAACGGCAGCTGGCATCCTTGTACATGCAGTGCTGCCATCTTCTGTTTCAGTCCGTTATTACACTCTTAAATTCTACTACTTATTCCTGCGTCTTTTGGAATCTTACAAAGCGTCAAACAACGCGTCGACTATTAAATTAGTCGTCAACGATTTTAATAGTCGACGTAATCGTGACTAGTCGACTAATTGTGGCAGCCCTAGTGCCTGGTACAGGTCCTTTTTTAGTACCTACTCTGCCAGGGTTCAAAGTGGTCCAAGGTAATCCAAAAATGTGACGTTGACAGATAGCATGCCAGTGATTGGCTGGTCAATGGCGTCGCTCGAAGCGTCATAAGAGTATCTTGCTCTTGCGTTTATATAGAGACATAACCAGAATACAGCTGGTTGTTGACAATCTTCATAAACTGGATGAGAAACACTTGCAAACCTTTGCCTTCGTCTGTCTCAGAGTAATTGCAGTCAGTCCGAATTGATTACTTGGAGACTAGAGGTTAAGGTGGTTGAAAGTTCAACCTCTAGGTGACCAGCTGCTTGCTGCAATTTCATGCAAACAGTCTTGTCAAGCTGCATCTGACAAGACAACTTGTCAACTGCTGAGCACATAAACAGAGTGTTTTGGAGGACTTGGATTTTGAAGTTGCAGCTGTGATGTTTGGTACACTTGAGGTGCAATTACTAGGCAGATAAAAAATTCATCACGCCTTAATATGTCTTATTGGTTGTTTTTTCCAATTCTAAAAAGCGTTTTCTTAATTAAAATATTCCATCGGCCTTAAAATGTAACTATAAAAATAAAACTATAACCAAATTTTACTTCTAAAGCACCAACATGAAGATTTTCAGCACTTGTTACCAGTTAAAATCAACAGTCTCACTACAGACAAGAGTAAAATGTGAATAAAATTTAAAAAGTTGTGTCGTTAGACACTAAATGTCTTTACACATGCGCTGCTCTGTGGGTTTCTAATTGTTACCCAACAGAGGGACGTGCGAGAACACGTTTGGCGCAGTTGGTTTGGACATTAAACGGTCTTTAACCTGCGATCTTCCCACAAATGAGCCCATGTGAGCACAGTGCAAGTAACAGTTAGATCTATTCAAAGTGGGTGACGTATCTTCCTGCTGCACTCAGCCCTGTCAAACCACACAGAATATTTCCAGTTGTCAAAATGCGTCTGAAGTGGACTACTTCCTGTTGTGTACTGCATGTGAGAAAGGACAGACCTGGTTCTCATTGAAAGGAGTTCATGTGTGAAAACTACTCTGAGCTCTTGTCAGTCATCTCTATATGTGGAGGTGGCTACTGTCTCAGGCTGCTTCAAAAGTAGCCATTAGTCTATTTAGAGAAAGCTTCTGTTTTTTGTCTGTAGAAATTCATAACCAACATGCTGACGTGCAATGAATGGGAGTGGCTATAAATGTGGCTCTTGGACTTTTTGATTAGTTAGTTTGATAATGAACTCTGGCTGGTGTTTTACACATTAGATTTGCACAAGAGTAGAACTTGTGGTCTTGGATGATTTGAGTAAAACATTGTACTTGACCTGGCTTCACTGTTTCTACTGTCCTCTTTGTACTTGTTACATCAGTGTTATTGTTACACACTGAAGGACGACAGGGTTCATTCAGGTGCACATGAAGATTTATTGCGCTGAAACACAGCAAAACAATTCAGTGTTACTGGCGGCTTCCATTGTAATAACTGGCCTGCGTTACTTTTGTGGCATTACGTGTAATGGCCACGTATTAATCAGCCCTTAACACACAGAGAAAATGACCAGTAACAATAGACAACATAACATGTACTGGCTGGTCTATCTCCTATAACTTTAACTGAAACCAGCTAATAGTTTCCTTTCACCTTACTGATAGGACAACACGGTTACAGAGATTAATGCAGGAGGCTAACATGACTTAGCTAACGCACAAATGTTACTAGCCTTACCCACAGATAACGTGAAACAACTCCCTTATTCGCTCACATTAAACACCATATAAACAAGAATTACACTCCAAACATGTTAAATAAGCATCAACTTTACATAAATGTATGTAGTTCTCGTATATTGCTCTCACCTGAAACACAGCAAAACAATTCAGTGTTACTGGCGGCTTCCATTGTAATAACTGGCCTGCGTTACTTTTGTGAAGGATTATTTTGCCAGTTACCCGTTTGGCTGAGCCGCCACTGCCACCTACTGGCGAAACTAAATATCGCCCTAACATCACATCAGGTGGGAGCAAATGAGCTTTTCGCTCTGTGTTATGATGCAAACTATTGTCACAACAAATAGCAAAAAATGATGATGGGGGGTGGGCACGAACACATAAGGAACACATCTGAGACTTGTTCTTAATGCGCAAAATACTCAGGGCGCCACACCCTCCCCTACTTAATAAAAAAAGAAAGAAAGAGGGAAAAAAAGGCTTCCGTCTATTTTTTCCTAAACTCTTTGAACATGTTTGCCGTTGTCAGTACATTTCTTGTGTACTATTAGTATACCTATCCCTAGGTAACAATTATGGTTACACATGCTTCTGACATCTGTTCAATGAAACATTGCAGTACAACAATTTGCATTCAGCAAATTAAAAGTCATGGTAGAAGCTAATCATGAATCTTGTTGTGCCAAGTAACCATTTTTTCTCCCTCAAGGTTAGTAAACAAGTTCATCATGTTACTCTGAATTTCTGACTGTAACCAGACTCAATATTCGGCCAACAATACACTAGTCTGTTACCACACTTAACTTTGTTTACATATCAAGGCATCTTTTACAGATGGTCATCATCATCATATGTTCAGCATGTGACAAGTTAGCACACACCATAAGAATGAGTGTTAGATTCTGTCCATTGTCTGTTGGTGCTACGTTTGCTCTATTCTGCTTGTCACAATGTTCATGTTAATGTCTTCATTTTGGATCAGTTTCTTATTACTGTCTCTCACACCTTGCTGGTATATCTTCAGGCCACCAAGGCCTCCACAGTCTCTGGGTGCAAATAGCTCCCATCTTAACACTGTCCATATCAGCTTGTCTGACTGTGGGTTGTCCTAATATATCATATGTCAGCATTTTGGGCTGACGTCGCTCTCTCTTGGGGTGTCTGAGGACAGGTGACAACCCTAGTTCACTGTTGGAGTCACTGTCTCCTTGCTCATCTTGTTGTTCATCCTGTGACTCCTGGTGGTTGTAATGTTGCTCTGCTGTCTGCAACTCAGGTTCGTGTATCTCTCTGTGGTCCTGTAAGAAAGGGTCGAAGTCAGCTGTTTGAGGCTCCCCCAGTTGTTGTTCACCCACCAGAGATTCCAGGGTTGGAGGGATAATGGTGGTGGTACTGTTTTGCTGTGGAAACCTCCACACAAGCTCACCCTCATCCTCACTCTCCACGTCTGTGTCTTGTTGTAGTAGCTGTTGTTGAGCTTCTACCCCTTTTTGTCTCAGGCTTTTTCTTTTTTCGTTTTGCTCCTGTCTGTGTGGTTTTTCTACAGGTAGACTGTCACATGGAAGCAACAGGTTCCTGTGTACTGTGCGGCTTTTTCCTCCCCTCTCTGGCTTGATCTCGTAAACTGGGATGTCAGGGCTTTTTTGACTCACCACCACCGTAGGTCTTACGGTTGTAATAATGTTTACCTCTCGAAGCTTCTTTCTGGGCTGCCATAGATGCAATCTCATAGGCCTCCTTCATTCGGGATTGCCATTTTGTCACATACTCCTCGTAGCTTAATTGCTGTTCCTGTGAAGGCAAGTTGAACAAGATGTCTATAGGAAGTCTTGGAGTACGGCCAAACAACAAATAGTACGGGGAAAACCCAGTAGCCTCATTCCGAGTGCAGTTGTAGGCGTGCACCACTTTTGTCAATGATTCCTTCCAGTCTGCTTTTTCAAGGTCAGTTAGTGTTCTCAACATGGACAACAAAGTTCTGTTGAAACGCTCCACTTGCCCATTTCCTTGTGGATGGTATGGGGTAGTGTGAGAGCCACGTAAACCACAGACTTTCTGCAACTGGGAAAACATCTGATTCTCAAATTCCCTGCCCATGTCATGGTGGATTCGTGCTGGGAAACCAAAGTTCAGAGCAAAGTGATTGAAGACCTTATCCACCACTGTTTTTGCAGATTTGTTTTTTGTTGCATAAGCTTGTGCAAAACGTGTGAAGTGGTCCATCACTACCAGTATGTACTCATATCCCTGTTTACAAGTCTCAAGGTGCAAAAAGTCTATGGACACAAGCTCAAATGGGAATGTCGTTGTAATGGTGGTCAGTGGGGCCCTGGTAATCTTACTTGGCCGCTTTCTCTTGAGGCATTCGCAGGCATGCATTACAAAATGCTCCACATCGCTTTGCATTCGAGGCCAGTAGAACCTGTCCCTTATTAAACACAGAGTTCTTTCTGTCCCCAAATGTCCCATCTCTTTGTGCAGTTCCCTGAACACAGTGTCACGATGCTCTTTAGGGAGAAGAAGCTGATCTCTGCCTTTCACTCTCCTATAGAGGACCCCATCATCATTTATGTGCACTCTGCTCCACTGCCTCAGCAAGATTCTGACATCAGGGGGTTCTGCTGTTAGGGCACGACCTTTTGGTAAGTAGTTGTTGATTTTGTGTTGTAAAAAGCGACTAATGATGGGATCTTTCTCCTGACTCACTCGGATTTCCTCGGGTGACAGAGACTTTCCAGCAGACAGTGTGACCGCGTCTTGCACTAAACTGACGGCACTCAGGCTGACAACAACAGTTTCATGCAGCAGATTCTCCCTCTGCAATACTGCACTTTCAACAGCAGCTCTAGCGACACCCTGTTTGACTTCTGATGTGCACTGTGCCATATACTGCTCAATGTTTAGTGGTAAGCGGGATAGGCCATCTGCATCAGCATTTTTCTTCCCTGGCCGGTATTTGATAGTAAAGTTGAAGTCAGCCAGTTCACTCACCCAGCGGTGGCCTGTGGCGTTCAGCTTTGCTGTCGTAAGGACATATGTCAAAGGGTTATTGTCTGTGTAGACAACAAAATGTGGGGCGTAATATAGGTAGTCCCGAAAGCGTTCACAGACTGCCCATTTTAAAGCCAAGAATTCCAGCTTTCCCGAATGCATATGATAGTTTTTCTCAGGGGGTGTTAATGTCCTTGAGCCATATGCAATGACCTTCATCTTGCCTGCTTGCTTTTGGTATAACACAGCTCCCAGGCCCTGTTGTGAGGCATCACAATGGAGTACAAAGGGCTCTGAGAAATCAGGGTAACCCAAAATAGGTGGCTGTGTTAGACAATCAGTCAACTCATTTAAGGCATTTTGATGGCTCTCAGTCCATTTAATGGGTGTGTTAGGCGGTGGTCGACCTTTCGGTTTTGTCTTAACCACTTTCCCCTTTGTCCTGGGCACTGGTGGCGGTGCTTTATCTGGAGGCAGTGTCAGCAACTGGTACAGGGGTTTTGCCACTTTTGAAAAGTTTGGGATATAGGATCTATAGTAGGACAGGAATCCTAGGACCCGACTCAGTTCCCCCACTGTGGATGGTGGTTTGTCTCTGAGAGCTTGTACAGGGACTATTTCCGCTGGGTCCATGGTATATCCCTCTTCGGACACCATCCGACCAAGGAAACGTACCTTTCTCTTGAAGATGTCACATTTCTGTGGGCTGAGTTTGACACCATGTTTTTGGTATCTCTGAAGGACGGCTCTGATGTGTTCAAGATGAGTATCAAATGAAGTAGAGTGGACTAGGTTGTCGTCCAAATATGGCTGACAGATTACATCCCGCAGTCCCCTTAAGCAGTCCTCCATGCTCCGCTGAAACTCTGCTGGGGCCGAGCTGAGGCCAAAGGGTATGCGGTTCCACTGGTACAAGCCCCAAGGTGTGATGAAGGCTGTCAGGGGGCGACTTTCAGGGTCCAGGAACCCCTGATGGTATGCTTTCCCATGATCAAGAACAGAGAACCAGGAGCTGCCATGAAGGGAATCTAGCATATCCTGAATTCTGGGAATTGGGTGTCTGTCTGGTACTGACTTCCGGTTGAGTTCCCTGTAATCACAGCACAATCTCAATTCACCCGACTTCTTCCGAACACAGACGATTGGAGACGAGTAGGGTGACCTAGACTCTGAAATCCACCCACGGTTCAGCAGGTCTTGAAGATAGTCTTTCACCTCTTGGTGCAGAGGCTTTGGCACAGATATGTAGGTCTTTCGAACAGGTGTTGTGTCATGCAATGTGATGTGCATGTTTAAACTGGGGATGCACCCAACATCTTTATCATCATAAGCAAAAGCATGACATTCCTCTCTTAACAGCTGTCTCACTGTTTGTTGTTCATTTTCCCTGAGATGGTCCAACTTAACTGGAGGGTCCCACTGAGGTGGCTTATGGCTGGAGGAGGGTGTGTTCATCACCTCATTCACCTGTATAGGAGGCTGTGATGAAATCTGCTCTACTGAGTCTTGTGTCTTTTCAGGGGTGATGGGGTACACTGCTTTTATTTCTTCCAGATGTCCCAGAACAGTGTGAGGAATTAAGTTGACATCCCGCTTGTTGGTATTAGCTATCGCGACTGGGATGTACACTGACCTGCCCTCCATTATTGTGACCAGTCCCTCTTGAATGACAAGACCCTCAGGCAACTGTGATGGTTCATTCGGGACAAATAACAGACTGTGTCCTGAAAACTGGGCTCCAATATGTGCACGGACATATGTCGTGGTAATCTGTTCAGCAGCCAGACATAGTCCCCTCTTTCCTGCCAATACTGTGCCCACACTTTGGTTTTGGTCTGGTGACTGCAATAGTTTTAGTACTGATTTAGCAGTGTGTACTGATACTGAGAGGATTTGGCTGATTTTTTGAACGTTGCGTGAGCTTGGTTGTCGCTTGCCCCATTTACTCACAACTTCCTCTATTACATTAAATCCAATAATGGGCAGTTGTGCAACATTGGGGTCACTGGATACAAGCATTGGGACTAGAAGACAATTTTCAGGGTTACAGTCCAAATAGAATTCTGTCTCTACCCACCCATCATATGGGATTTCACTACCATTAGCTGCTAAAGCCACTAGAGGTTCTGTTCCCAACAGCTCAGCAAGTGGCCTGACAGTGCTGTGTGGTAGGTGTTGTTCTCGCCATTCATTGTTAATCAGACTTGCCTGAGCTCCAGTGTCCCACAGGGCCTCTACTGGTACCTTATCTAGGTGGCACTGAACTGTGCATCTTTTCCCAATGAGACTGATGAGCTTGGTTTGCCGTTGTGAGGGTATATAACCATTAGATGTATCACTTGTCAATTTGTTGCTGTTTGGCTCTTTTGGGCCAGTTTCAGTGCGTGTGGAATCATTTTGTGGTGCTTGTTGATGCGAGGTGTTTTGCACATAGACAGGATCTACCTGGGACCTGGGTGATGAGTGGGCTACTGTGGGTCCCGGCTCAGTAGCCCCCTCCCGTTTCCTTGGGTGATCCTAGCCTGCCTGCACCCTCGGGAAAGGTGACCCTCCTGACCACAGCGGTAGCAGTGTCTACACAGATCACCAAGCTGAGCCTCTCTGCACATTTGGCAACCTCTAGCACGTCTTGTTGTAGGAGAGAACCGACTGTCCATACTTGACCTTACTTTTGTTGCTTCCAAAGTCTCATTAAACATTTTCTTTACTTCAAGCACATCAGCTTTCAGGCCTTCAATCAGCTTAGCTGTCTCTGAATCCAGGCCCTTATTCTGTCCTTGCTTTTTCTTTGTGGCACCTCCTTCACCCCCCTTTGTCTGAGTTTCATCCTTTCTGTCTGGTTCACTGTTCAAAGGTGGCTGAGTGTGGTTGTGCTGTGACTCTGCGTGTACCTCATTTATCCTTGGTGTTTTTACTGTAGTATTTCTCCTCAGTTTATTTTGTCGCTCTAATTCAAGGCTGGCTGCTTCATTTATCTTCTCAATTAGAACCTCATCTGTTACTTGGTAGTTGCTAAGATAAGGCTTTAACTGAAACTTCACGGCTTCACTGAGGAGGCCAGTCTCTAATGAGTGCAGGAACTTGCGCTGAATTAAGTCTGGGCTGAACTGCTCCCCTTCATCGTCATCACCAGACTTCCAGAGCAATTTCTCTCTGAGTTCTATTGCCCTGAACAGAAAGCACTGAGCAGATTCTTTGGGGTCTTGAGATATGCTCATGAGTTGATGAAGCAGGTCAGCTGACGAGTCTACTTTGTAATGTCCCCGTAATATAGTTCTTAGTGTGGGAAGTGTGAGGTCACGCTTCACTTCCAGCAAGTCTCGAAGGTGAAGGCCAGGGCTTACTGCCTTAATCACAGCTTCAATGATTTCAGTCTCTGAGTAGCCTTTCTTAAGCCCGGAATCAATTTGGTTGGTCAAGCTAGTGAAAGATAACTTGTCTTTTTGTCCTGCTTCCCCGATCTGACCCCAGATCCGAAAGTCTTTTCTCAGAGTCACTTCTGGTGTAGTAAAGGGTGCAGGCTGACTTACTTGTTTTTCACTTATCCCAGCTGCACCTCTAAACTCGGTCCCCAACGCTTCAATTTTTTCTTCCAGAACACGTCGTGCTTCTGCTTGAGCTTGTTGGAGCTGACTGTACTCTTGTTTCAGTCTTTCTATCTCACTGAGCTCTGCTCGTTGTATCTCCACTTCAGCTACAGGATGTTCTTGTAATGACTGTATGAATGACTGGAGATCACGGATGAACTGCTGAAACACTTCAGATTCCTCTGTTTTTTCAATCTCATCCAGAGTACTTTCTGCCAGCCGAATCAGAGCACGTCGGGACTGTCCTTTAAAACCCACCCCTGCTGGTTCGCTGCACTTAAGATGCTGGCATACCTTGGTGAGTTCGGGTTTCCCAAGTGTCCACAAGGCTGTGCTGATCTCATCCTGTAGTTGTTCCATCTTTACCAGATGTTGATTTAATGTGTTCTAGGTTCTTGTCTGGAGCAGGAAATATGCTCCTGGCTGGCTCGCCAAATTATGTTACACACTGAAGGACGACAGGGTTCATTCAGGTGCACATGAAGATTTATTGCGCTGAAACACAGCAAAACAATTCAGTGTTACTGGCGGCTTCCATTGTAATAACTGGCCTGCGTTACTTTTGTGGCATTACGTGTAATGGCCACGTATTAATCAGCCCTTAACACACAGAGAAAATGACCAGTAACAATAGACAACATAACATGTACTGGCTGGTCTATCTCCTATAACTTTAACTGAAACCAGCTAATAGTTTCCTTTCACCTTACTGATAGGACAACACGGTTACAGAGATTAATGCAGGAGGCTAACATGACTTAGCTAACGCACAAATGTTACTAGCCTTACCCACAGATAACGTGAAACAACTCCCTTATTCGCTCACATTAAACACCATATAAACAAGAATTACACTCCAAACATGTTAAATAAGCATCAACTTTACATAAATGTATGTAGTTCTCGTATATTGCTCTCACCTGAAACACAGCAAAACAATTCAGTGTTACTGGCGGCTTCCATTGTAATAACTGGCCTGCGTTACTTTTGTGAAGGATTATTTTGCCAGTTACCCGTTTGGCTGAGCCGCCACTGCCACCTACTGGCGAAACTAAATATCGCCCTAACATCACATCAGGTGGGAGCAAATGAGCTTTTCGCTCTGTGTTATGATGCAAACTATTGTCACAACAAATAGCAAAAAATGATGATGGGGGGTGGGCACGAACACATAAGGAACACATCTGAGACTTGTTCTTAATGCGCAAAATACTCAGGGCGCCACACCATACTTAAGGCATCCATAGCCCACTTGGGTCTGTATGCTTTAGGTGGTCAAAGTGAACCTCTGTAAATGTCCACGTGCCTTTAGTTTTGTTGTAATCATGACGAATAGTCCACAGTAACACTACACTACAAGGCCCTCACTATGCATTTGTTCTCCAAACAGACTCTTAAGAGGAAGGAGTTGAAATAAACATGTTAGAGGATAAAGTTGTGGCTTAATCATAACAAGGACACACACTACTCAGAGCATTCTTGATTGAAAATAATGAGGAAAAACTGGAACAGCACAGATGGTAGATGTTTAATTTGTAGTAAAGAGAGCAAACGTCCGTATCAGATTTGATTGATGATGCACCTGATTAAAGACCTGTGACTGTTAAAATTAAGGTAGGTAAAGCTTCATTAATAGCTGCCTTTGTATATACACAGAAAGGTTTTGAGCTGAAAGGACTTCAGCCTAATTTTCGCCTGACGTTTAGCAGTTGTAGATTCAAGAGTCAAGAACTTGGTTTAGCAGTTATTTGAAAATGCGTCACTTACATTTTATCACTGAACTAGAGATTTTGTTATATTTAGGTTGCAGAAATGCAAGTAAACAGTCCCACACATTTAGCGTGGAGGGCCTCAGCTCTGAGTAGCGAGTGTTTCAACAGAGAGTAGAGAAGCTTGGGGTGCATGTGCGAGTGTGTGTAGGAGTGAAAGGTGTGTATGTGTGTGTCTGTCTGTAAGAGTAATTGTGGTGCTCTGCAGTCTGCTGGAGCTCTTGGCCCATCCCCCACCCCTGCTGGCTGGTTATTGAGCTCTACTGCTATGCTTCAGCTGGCTCTCATACACATAAACACTCACGCACAGAGGAAGCAGCAGCTTAAAGAGAGATATCGTAGCTGTAAAAAGTCATTGGATTGATAAGACTGGTGTGAAGATAAGCTTGAGAAGCCAGTGTTTCATTTTACTGAGAAATAAAAAGGTCCTCAACTGAAGTTTATGTTTGTGTTGTGTGATAATCCAAAGGGCAACGACAACATCAACATCGATGAGTGCTGGAAAGCTGCCACTTTCTACTCAAGTTGTCTTTTTATATTAGTCATTTAACTCTTTATAACCCACAGCATTGGTACCTCTTGTCATTGGTACCTCTGTTTCCTTAAATGTTCGAAGATAATGATGCCGTGCATCAATAATTTGGTCTTTCTTGTTTTAAAGCCCGTCCCAATTTCTATATTTGCTAGCCTGCTGAGCAGGTTGCTGATGTGGTGGTCCATATTATTATCCAGCTGCTTTGCTAAAGAAGACATCATCTCTGGGTTAGATGTAGTCCAGGGTCACCGTCTTGGAGCTCGGCTTTGTTGGGCTCCAGAGCAAAACAATGACTACCTTTATCAGCTGCAATCCAAGACAGTGGAGTTGTTGTTCATTTGCAGGTGTAGCTGGTCTAGTGGTCAGCCATACATCACAAAGTACATTGCAAATGTTTGTAGAGGAGAAACTCATAAATGGATAAGGAAAACGTGTGCCTCTCATGGCAGTACCTGTCTTATGTCATACAGATGAAAAGTAACCTGTCTGCTCTCTCTGGTGGATGTTTTGGTGAGACTGCTTTTCTATTAAGGGGATTAATTACATTACAATTGCATTGTATGTAAAGGCCATTCAGCAATTTTTGTAGAACTTCTTAGGGCGCATTCCCCATTGGCTTAGAGATGTTGCTGTTAGCCAGAAGGTCTGTAGTAGAAGGTTTGGGTAAGATGTAGCTCACCTCATACTTTTTACATACCTTTTTTTTCTATGACAAAAACACTGGAAACACAAGCAACTATATTTTGTATTTTGTATTGAAACATTGAAATATTCCACTTGCTTTATTTTTTTTAAATGCATGCATCCACCATTTCAACCTCCACCCTTGTCTCTCTGTTTAACAGATGGTGGTGAAGACATACATGGACATGGATCAAGACTCAGAAGAGGAAAAGCAGCAATACCTCGGCCTGGCACTCCACCTTGCATCAGAGTTCTTCCTTAGGAACCCCAATAAAGATGTTCGGCTACTAGTGGCCTGCTGCCTGGCTGATATCTTCAGGATCTATGCCCCTGAGGCTCCCTATACCTCCCATGATAAACTCAAGGTTAGATACCAACCTTGGACTGAACACTGTCTTCAAGGGAGTCTTATAGTAGTCCAGATTTTTGATGATTAGACAAGTTGAAATGACAGCTGTCATCAAATTTATGGACTAAATCAAAATATTGACTTTTGTTCACTTATTGGCCTGTTTCCTGGCTAATAGTTGAGTGTGTTTGATTGCTAGTTTATGGTGAACCAAAATGACCCTGAAATGTGCGTCTACTGTGATCTCATGCACACACGCAGGGTCATATTGGTTTGCTGGGGTGTGGCTAATGTTAAAACTGTTAGCGTCAGTGGCTTTCTTTCCTGATGGGTTAACACCTGCACCACATGCGGTTACACATTGCCCTTACTAGTGAGGGACCAAAGCTTAATCTCTAAGTTTAGTAATTGTGCATACCCCTTTAAAAATGTGCTCAGATCTTATTGAGTCCATTAATATCATTTTACATCAAAAGTAGAGCTGGGCGATATGAGATTTTTTCATATCACGATATGTTTTTTTCATTTCAGGCGATAACGATATCTATCACGATATAAGCCAAATAACTATATTTGTAAGATTTAAATGTGCCGTTGCTCACAAGTAAAATGTGAAATAATCAGCAGCTTGTTTTGATTTAAATATTTATTTCCCATAATAAGTTCAACAGGGTAGATGTACTTAAGGAACATGAGACTTTTTCAGATAAATAAAGGCAAATATTGCAAACTACACAAAAGGCAGCCGCTAAAGCGTTTAAGTTTCAAAATAGAACAAACGAAACAGACTAAATTGTCAATTCCACTTAGATACAAAATATTAATTCTAAAAATAAATCTTAGTTTGTTTTACAGAACAGACAAAACTAACTTTTGTCAGTATCAAATAAACTGAGAACTTAAAGGAAATTCTCAATCTCTCCTTGTTGTATAGCTGAGCTTTTCAAACAGTTTTAACAGTTACTTTAGTCTGACAAAAGCCGAATGACGAATTAGCGCTTCCAGTCAGAGACTGAGGCTACGTCCACACGTACACGGGTGTTTTTGAAAACGGAGATTTTTCGTTTTAAAAAATAATCCCGTCCACACATAAAGGCAGAAATGAAGGAAAACGCTGCTATGAACATGCCAAAGCAGCAGGTGGCGCTAGATTCCTAACCGTGCAGAAATGTTGGCCAATCAGAAGTCTAGAAGCCTAGGTGGGAAAAAGTAAACAAAGCTGGGGCATAGAAGCAGAACCGAGTCGTATGTGTGGACGGACAGTAACTGTGTATATTTAAGCATTTAAACACTGCAGAGAGTAGAATTAACAGTAACAGTATTGTAGAAATTCATTTCACCGAAACAATAACGTGGCGCGCAGTGTGACGCATGCACCAGTTTATTGTATTTCCAGACTTGCTTTCGGCACAATTTACAGTGCACGCTACTCTGTTTTTTGTCAGACTTGAAATAGCCGAAATACCTTCACACTACGGAACTTCTATGGCTCTTCCGTTCGACAATCTCTCCGGCATTGGAACCGTCATCTGTTTTCTCTTCGGTCACGCTCGGTTGATTTTTCTAGTCGGCACACTCATTTCCTCCATTACGCGCTGGCTCCATTACCCGCTGGCTGCTTCCCAAACAAACACACGTGCGGCTTGGCACTTGTGCTGTACGTAACAAGTCACGCGACGTGACGCTGCGGCTGTGATTGGTTCGGCTCTGCGCTACTTAGTTTGGATTGGCTGACCAGAGCGGCGAAGTCTATCGCGATAGCTTAATTTCTCTATCGAGTAAAAGTTATATCGCGATACATATCGTTATCGTTCTATCGCCCAGCTCTAATCAAAAGTAAACAAAATTGAGTTGTGAATTAATGGCATGGTTGAATTTGCAGCAAGATTACAGCGTTGACGTCTAGTTCTTTCATTCAAAACCACGGCAAAGTTATTTTACCATGATGCACACCTCAAGTGAATATTGGTTGCAAGCCCTCCATTGATCACCTTTGTCACTACTACTGTGAAACTTGTGTGTACTCAACAGCACTAACTCAATTTCCCAAAATTCCCTAGGACATCTTCCTCTTCATCACTAGACAGTTAAAGGGACTAGAAGACACCAAGAGTCCTCAGTTTAACCGATACTTCTACCTGCTGGAGGTAAGGTGCTAAAGGAGAGATCACTGTTTATGTTTGGAGCTAAAACAGTTTGGGTGACTAACAAAAAAAAAAAGTAATTAATAATTTAATCTGTTTTCATGGAAAATTTCCATTCTCTGTTTCCAGCTACTGAAATAGCAGGATATGTTACTTTGCGTTGTCATATTTAATAGTAAATATTTGATAGTATCATAAGCTTTTAACCATACACAGTCAGTGTGTTCATGGATTTTAGTTCAAGGTAAAGTACGTGGTAATAGTATTAACTGCTAAAAAAAAACAGTAACATTTATGGCTTTGTTGTTTTCTATAGAACCTGGCTTGGGTGAAGTCGTACAACATTTGCTTTGAGCTGGAGGACTGCAATGAGATCTTCATCCAGCTTTTCAAAACACTCTTCTCTGTTATCAAGTAAAGACTTTTGTTATTGCTCGAGTCTGTCAAACTCTTTTTACACCAGAGTTTAAAATATGTAACTTGAAGGAAAACCGATAGATGTGATTTATTTTAGCATAAAGACATGTATGCTTTTAGATTTTACTACTAAATGGGATTATAATAAACACTGTATCAATTGTTTATAGTTAGTTTTTGATTATCATTATTATTGTTTTTATTTTTGTTTGTTTAATTATTCCTCCTGTTATTACACTGAAAGGATTTCTGTCTTTCTTCCTTCATAGTAACAGCCATAACCACAAGGTACAGATGCACATGTTGGATCTGATGAGTTCTATCATCATGGAGGGAGATGGTGTCACACAGGAGCTGCTGGACACCATCCTCATTAATCTCATCCCTGCACACAAGGTAAACAGCAAATAACATAGCAATGTACAATATAAAATCAAAAGAATAATACACTTCACCGGATTTAATTTTCATTTTTCACCTTCTTTGGAACAGAATCTGAACAAGCAAGCATATGATCTTGCTAAGACTCTGCTGAAGAGGACTGTCCAGACCATCGAGACATGTATTGCAAATGTGCGTAGCGTCCTGCACTCAGTTGCATATTTTAATGTTTTACTTGCACCTTCTCCCTTGTATTTGGTTCGTTTAAATTTCAGTGTCTCTAACGTTTTGTTTTTTTTAATCTAATGCAGTGTTTTATTTTTCATCTTTAGTTCTTCAATCAGGTTTTAGTGATGGGCAAGTCATCAGTCAGCGATTTATCAGAGCACGTCTTTGACCTCATCCAAGAACTGTTTGCCATTGATCCTATGCTGCTTACCTCTGTCATGCCACAGCTGGAGTTCAAGCTTAAGGTGAAGACAACAATCACAAAACAGACTTTAACCCTGTTGTTGATTAACAGTATGCATTTTTAATATTATTTAACCTTTGTGGTGTTGGTGTTTAATGGGTTGTCAACTTACTGAAGGTTAAAGGAAAAGCGGAGGACTGTATTTGACTAATCTAGATTCATCTTAATGAGATTTGTTTTTGTTTTTTAAGTAGCATAAATCTTTTTCTGGCTCCAGAAGGGGCCTGTGCAGAATGTGATTCATTACCTTCATGTCCCTTGAGGAGTGCAGGCTAATGGTTTGAATTAGATTTAGAAAGAAGTGAGCTTACAGACCTCTGTTGGCCACTCAGTTCTGCTTGAGGCTAGTGGCCAAGGCTTTGTTTGCTTCCTCTAATATAACGTGGCAGAATCTTCATATGAAAATATCGATAATTTCATTAAACCTGGTTTTCAGAACACATAAGGAGGCATGAAATAAATAATATTAAAGTATTTCTTTGCATAAACCTTTTCTCTCTTACTGACCGTTGTGAGTTCAGCAATTTTACATATCAATGCAGCCATTTGTGACTCTCTTTGGGAGTACTTATGTTCACAATTTGGCAGCTGGTACCTTTATTTTATCCTGTTCATTTTCCTTAAAAATCGTCCGTGGTGGGCGTCCGTGGTTCAGGGGGTTGGGAAGCTCATCTTGTAACTGGAAGGTTGCCAGTTCGATCCCCAGCTCTGTCTTTCCTGGTCGTTGTGTCCTTGGGCAAGACACTTCACCTACCGCCTACTGGTGTTGGCCAGAGGGGCCGATGGTGCGATATGGCAGCCTCGCTTCTGTCAGTCTGCCCCAGGGCAGCTGTGGCTACAACTGTAGCTGCCTCCACCAGTGTGTGAATGCGAGAGAGAATGAATAGTGGCATTGTAAAGCGCTTTGGGTGCCTAGAAAAGCGCTATATAAATGCAATCCATTATTATAATTATTATTATTATTATTATTAAAAATCATCCATCCATCCATTTTCTTCTGCTTATCTGGGGCAAATTGCAGGAGCATCAGCCTAAGCAGAGAAGCCCAGACCTCCCTCTCCCCAGCCACCTCTAGTTTATCTGGGGGAACACACAGATGTTGCCAGACATGTTGAGAGATATCTCTCCAGCATGTCCTGGGCCACCTCCCGGTGGGACATATCCAAAACACCTCACCTGGGAGGCATCCTTGTTAAACCTTAACTGACTCCTTTCAATGTGGATGTCTCAAATAACTGAACTCATCACCCTAAGGGAGAGGCCAGCCACCCTTCAGCGAAAGCTGATTTCCGTCGCTTGCTCTGTGATCTTGTTCTTTAGAACAAGAAATCTTCATCATAAAATATGACCTGCTTTAATATATTTCAGTTTGTCATCCAATGAGCTCTGAAAATTTAACGAGAGCAAGAGTCATGTGGTAGAGCCGATAAACATCAGCCACAGACATCAGTAAACCTCGTCATGTTTGATATCAGTCAGCAAGGCGATATCTGCCAAAACGCACTCTTGGCTGAGATATCAGTGCATCACTGAGGTTTCATCTTGCATCACCACTGAGTAATGACTCGTCTGTTATCTTTCATTCACTTTTCCTTTTCTTAGTTAGATGCTCAGTTGTTTTGTTTGTCACGCAGATGTTTTTGAAGACCAGCTTTTCTTGTATGAAGTCGTTTTTGGTCATGACATGACTCTTTGAGTGCCCAGTACCTTTACACCATCACAGTAAGCCACCTCTGTATTGAGTCTGCCGTCATAACTGAGCCGTTTCTGTAGATACTGTTAGAATGAGTGACCAACAAGTGGGGGGAAAAAATTCATACTTTAAAATAAAACTGTCTTCAAGGGAGTGGCTGAAACACACGCGCTGCTCTGTGTGTGCAGCAGTATGTGAAATGGGTCTGAGCACAAGATATGAACAGTATTAATAACAGCTTCAAGATAAAAGCTGCAGCCGGTATTAAAAATAAGTGTGTGTGTGTTGTGTTTGCAGAGCAATGATGGTGAGGAGCGTCTTGCTGTTGTACGGTTGCTGGCAAAGTTGTTCGGGGCCAAAGACTCTGAGCTGGCCTCGCAGAACAGACCGTTGTGGCAGTGCTTCCTAGGACGGTGGGTGACGTCAACACAGACATGAAGTAATGTTTTAAGCTGCCTCGATTCAGTCACGAGAGACACAGAAACGTGTAAAGAGATGGCATTATTGCAAAAATGTAATTTTTATTACAATTATATTAGTTAAGGAGAAGTTATGTAGAGAGAAGTGAATTTACTTCCATCATCTTATGATTTATCTATAAATTGGATCTGTAGTGTTTTAGTTGGGAACTGGTCTATCCATTTAGCACAATGGGGGAAAAGGGAAAGTTTCCTGGCTCCAAAAAGAGCTCAGATTAATGGAGAATTGGTGAACAGTGTAAAGTGTGACCTCAGCTCACCTATCAGTAAAATGTGTACAGATTTGTCCTGCTAGTTGGGTTTCCTACAGATTTGGATCCTATTCATGGTGTTGACAGGTGAGGGTTGGGGTGATGGGGTTATCTGTGCATGTGTGTATGCAAGCCACATGTTTTGGTAGTTAATTTTGAAGTATAATAATTAAGGTCAAAGGACAGCAAATGTTTCCCACACTCAGTGGACTTCACCCGGTAATGGAAAGTCCTTGTTCTGCTCTCCAATCTTGGGTCGTTTGGTGTTGCGGTGAATGCAAAAATGCTCTACCTGGTTCTGGTTACAGCAGCTGTCCAGAGCAGAACAAAGATCCCTTCATTTAAGGAGTCCTGTAAGGAGGTGGACTCAGCTCTCTATTTAGAGGCAGCTGAATAAAGGTTCTTTTTCTAACTTCGCTCTGTGTTTCACTATGGGAATCGTGACTTCCGTAGTTGGTCACACCAAGGCGATTCCCACAGTGAAACACCTGACTCTGTTATCAAAGAACCAGGAATTAAGTAACCCAACGTTCTAGTTTGAGCTTGCAGTAAGTCCAAGACTGTGGGGTTGAAGCACATCAAGCAGGACGTAGTCATCTTTGGTGATCTAACCGAACGATAGTGAGGACCACCACAAGAGCAACTTGGCCAGTGAGTCAGACAGCAGAGAAAACACAAGGCAGGAAGGGCACAGGCTCACTAATAAGCAGTGACTAACCTTTAAAAATAATAGCGAGGGGATTTTCCTCTAGTACTTTTATTGCAGAGAGGGCGTTTTCTGTGTAAAAACTTAAAGAAGAAAAGAAATGTTTAAAATAAGTGGCCAATTATTCTTTGGTGCCTGTGAGACCTGTCTATGTAAAGTCTGTGTGGGGAAACAGTGTTGGCCTCATCAGTCTTATTTACTAAGTTTTACTGAGGCACTTTTTCTTTTACCTACAAAGTTTAATGCCTAATTAAATTAATTATGTGTAACTGTATTTTGGTTTCCAGGTTCAATGACATCCATGTACCAGTCAGGCTAGAGTGTGTAAAGTTTGCCAGCCACTGCCTCATGAACCACCCAGACTTGGCAAAAGACCTGACAGGTTTGCTTTGTTTTTTTGTGTTTGGGAGTTTTTCCACTTTCAGTCTTAACCTGCTGTTTTTCATCTTGATTTAACAGAAATATTCTTGCTTATCTTTATTATTCTTTATTCCCTCAGAGTATTTGAAGGTGCGTTCCCACGACCCAGAGGAAGCCATTCGTCATGATGTCATCGTCACCATCATTAATGCTGGGAAAAAAGACCTCAACTTGGTCAATGACCAGCTGTTAGGCTTTGTACGGGAAAGGACCTTAGACAAGAGGGTAAGATAAATATTTGTAGTACAGATATTGTAACGGGGATGTGTTACATTAGAACTAGTGACGTGTGGGTTTATTGGCTTGTCACTTAACGTTGTCATGGCAACAATAGTGTAATTTTAGTGCCATCATCAGTAGTTATTGACCTTATGAAGTGAATTATGTATAACATATAACAGTGTTCATAAAAGAGATGAAATTTCCCTGAATGCAACATAATTTCTTTATCAAACAAGAAATAATATAATGTACTTCCAAAATCTTAATTACATTTTTTTCATCTTTAATCTTTTTCTCTTCCCTTTTCCTCCCTCTTGCTGCAGTGGCGTGTGCGTAAGGAGGCCATGATGGGCCTGGCTCAGCTTTACAAGAAATACTGTCTGCACCACGAGGCTGGAAAAGAGTCTGCCCAAAAGATCAGCTGGATCAAAGACAAACTGCTGCACATCTACTACCAGAACAGCATCGACGACAAGTGAGAACATGCAGGCTTTACAAATTGGACTAATGATTTACTGCTGCTAAGAATCAAATTCACAAAACCCAAGAGGTTTACTTTTTATTTTCTATTGTTTGTTTTGTTTATATTTCATTTGCATTTTAAAAGGCAAAAGCGAATCTGCGAGGGCAAAAAAGTAAAAGTACTGAAGTTATTTTGTTTTTCATTTTTAGGAAAAGAAACAGTGCGGATAAGTTTTAGATTCAATTAATTGATAATTGTGTTAGGAGGACTGAGGTGAAATATTTGAGCATTTGTACCTTGTGACCTGCAGACCAGCCTTAGCAGCAACTCCGGTAATCAGAAATGAGGCTGACAGACCAATTCAGTGCACCACTTTACAGCACCAGGTCTTTGCTGCAGGCTAAGAGGACTGATGTGTTTTAAAGGAACTGTTTTCCTACAGTGTTTTTGATAATGAGTTTTTCTCCTGGATTAATGTTGCAGAATAAGGCTAGTTGTCCACTACTGGGTAGTGTTTAAAGCAGAGAAGGCCTTTAAACTTGCACCCTAGCTGATTTATTGATTTTTCTGTGTTTTCAAACAATTCTTCCTTCCTTTCCTGCAGGTTATTAGTTGAGAAGATCTTTGCCCAGTACATGGTCCCTCACAATCTTGATACAGAGGAGAAGATGAAATGCCTCTACTACCTGTATGCCTGCCTGGACACGAACGCTGTCAAGTCAGTAAACCCACACTAATGACACCATCAAATCATCATAGATACGTACAAATGAAAAATGACCAGTATATTTTTATATTACACACACCATAAAACTGCCTGGATTATTCTTTACACATGTATGCGTCCCGTAGAGTCTGTGTGACATAAATTTCATCATCTTGCGGTAACCATAAGGGTCTTTGCGGATGTCTGTGTGCCTGTCTGGTTTTTGTTTTTTGTGGCGGCGTGGACTTGTCTGCAGATAATTTGTTTTACAATGCACAACTTACAAATGTGCCCCAGGCGGCAGACAAGTGGACTTCAAAGAAGCATAACAAGACTGAATACTTTTTTCTCTCTTGGTGTAATTAATTTTTGCTTTCAGGGCCCTGAATGAGATGTGGAAGTGTCAGAACATGCTCAGAGGCCTCGTCAAGGAGCTGCTTGACCTCCACAAGCTGCCAGTGGTACATTTATGCAAACACACGCACTGATCACCTGTTCCTCCTATTCTTTAAAACTATAACCTGGTTCTTTTTCTCTCTCTCCCTTTCTCTTAGTCTGAGGCCAACAACACAGCAATGTTTGGGAAGTTGATGAGTATTGCCAGTAAGTTGCATACACACAAACACTAGACAGGTCCTTGTTCTTTAAGGCCAGCTTCTCTTTAAATCGTCTTTCTTTGATTGGTTGCCCCTCATAAGCACGGTTTGAGCAGCAAGTGGGTTATTTGTCCTCACACTAATAACTTACCTCCTGGCTGTAGCTTACCAGGTCATCTTCTAATTGGAAGGTTGGTAGTTTGATCACTGGCAGCTTCAGCCTGTATCCTTGGGCAAGATACTGAACCCCAAGTTCCTCTATGATGCTTTCATTAGGGTGTTAATGGGTGAGTGATGCATGTTGTATAAAGTGCTTAAAGTGCTCAGGTAAAGGAGAAAAGCACCATATACGAACCAGTTCATTTACCATTTACTCACAGCCGGAGATGTGTTCACATTAAAGACAGGCTCTCTCTTTTACATCACACAGAGCCAAGACTAGAAAAACTGTCAGAAACTAGACGAGTGTTTAAAGCAGTTTGAAACCTGAGCTTTTTACCCTGATTATTTGCATTTTTTTATTTGAAACTTTGGCCCAGTATTAGTCCTAGTATCCACCATTGAAACAGTGTGTATTTGTGTATATATAGCACAATATCACTATTCTTTAAATAAATGCAAATAGTGTTGTCATGGTTGCTTAATATGTCCAAGCGTGTTGTTCACAAATCATGGGGTCAATATTTGTCTCTCGGCCACACCAGTCCTCATGTCAAGGTGTCATTGTTGCAGTCTGTGGGTATATGATGGATAATCCAGTGGGTCAGCTTGAATTCTTTAGGTGCATAACTTACCGCCTATTATAACTCTGCCTTGTGTTTTCAGAGAACCTCCCAGATGCTGGGAAAGCTCAGGACTTCATGAAGAAGTTCAATCAGGTACTCGGTGAGGATGAGAAGCTCCGAGTTCAGCTGGAGATGCTCATCAGTCCGACGTGCTCCTGCAAACAAGCTGAGATTTGTGTGGTGAGATGACATGTTTGATGCCTCCTCTCTTTAATGGTTTGGTCCCTAATTTCAGTGCTGTTAGTTTGAATGTATCAGACCAAAAGCACGAAATAACCAAAACAACTTTATTTTTCAATTAAAGGTCCAGTCAGTCAAAGAAAATGCAGATTTCTGAGACAGATTTCAGTCTTGAACTGTGATAGAGAGCAAAATAACTGCTAGGTTTACTTTTTCCCCTCTTAACCAGAGTTTTAATAATACATGACTTGCTGTGAATGTGCATGCATAATAACATGCACAGAATGACAAGTATTAAGATGTTATGATGCTGTTTATACTCTCTGCAGAGGGAAATCACTCGGAAGTTGACGTTCCCCAAACAGCCCACTAACCCGTTCCTGGAGATGGTGAAGTTCCTGTTGGAGCGTATTGCTCCTGTTCACATCGACTCTGAAGCCATCAGGTCAGAAAAATTCACATGTGAACACTGATGGAACAGACTCAAAACAGAGCTAAGATGTTAACATGTGTTTAAGTTTAAACTCTGATTCCAGTAAACTGGATCACAGTAAACCAGTGTGTTTTTGTATAGTCTCCAAAACAGGTAGTTGTATGACTAGCAGTGTGTCTCTTCCCCTCACTCAGACTGCTTCATGCCCTAGCTTTGTCTCTGTCATTGTGTAACACTTTACCATAGACAGACTTTCCTCATTCACTGAGACACCTAGTGGCGATAAGGTGTAACTGCAGGCCTCTGGCAGGGCATAAGTTTAACCCTTTCTTCATTGTGGAAAAACACCATTCTGAATAAACACATGTACTGAATGACTTTTACTTCTCATGCTTTGCAGTCTAACAGTTTCTACTCAACCCTTTTTACTTTCTGAGGCTGTAACCAAACAAATTTGGACATAAATTTGCTTAATATAGGAGTAGTAATAATCTGTGTTTCATCTTTTACTTTAGTGCTCTGGTAAAGCTGTTGAACAAGTCTATTGAGGGCACAGCTGATGATGATGAGGAAGGTGTTACCCCTGATACAGCCATCCGCTCAGGACTGGAGCTACTCAAGGTACATGCTGTCACCAAAGTGTACTGAAATCAAATTGTCAGCACACAATAATAAGAAGAACAAAATACCTGTATGATGCTGCTTAGAAAACATTTCCTTCTCTGTTTCCAGGTTCTGTCTTTCACCCACCCCACCGCATTTCACTCGGCAGAGACCTACGAGTCTCTGCTCCAGTGTTTGAAGATGGAGGATGACAAAGTTGCAGAGGCAGCCATCCAGATTTTCAGAAACACTGGGCAGAAGATCGAGACGGAATTACAGCAGATAAGATCGTAAGTGACATAAATTTACAGAGACGTAAATGCGCCAGGAGTCTTTACGTTTCAAGAGATGTGCCTTTACTTTCAATATACTCACTTATCGGTGCTTCACCAATGGTAAATCATTAAATAACAGCACTATACATTTGAAGATGCTAAGTTAGGGGTTAAAACAAATTACAAAATTAGCTGTGTTGGTCTTTAATCGCTTGTTCTTGTTTGTCCATCAGGACTCTGATTCCTATCTTGCATCAGAAGGCCAAGCGGGGCACCCCTCACCAGGCCAAGCAGGCTGTTCACTGTATTCATGCCATCTTCAACAACAAGGAAGTGCAGCTGGCACAGATTTTTGAGGTATTCAATTATTCCACTTGAGCAATCGTATGATTTTACATCACCTCGATTGCATATCAAATATGTGGCTGCTTTATTCAAACATTTTGTCATCTTTCCTTTCTTTGTATTGATGTATTTACACCGTTTGTTTCTTCTTCCAGCCTCTGTCACGTAGTCTGAACGCAGACGTCCCAGAGCAGCTCATCACGCCTCTCGTGTCCTTGGGCCATATCTCCATGCTGGCTCCAGATCAGTTTGCTTCCCCAATGAAATCCATTGTTGCCAACTTCATCGTGAAGGACTTGCTCATGAATGACCGGGTAAGTGAAGACCCCTGTATGTAGGCAAGAAGTGTGTGTGTGCGTGCGTGTGTGTGTGTGTGTGTGTGTGTGTGTGTGTGTGTGTGTGTGTGTGTGTACGCACGTGCACAAAAAGAAAAAGTGAAAATCTGATTGGCTTGTGCCTTTGTTACTTCAGTCGGTAGGAAACAAGAATGGAAAACTGTGGACCACTGATGAGGAAGTCTCACCGGAAGTTCTTGCTAAGGTAAGAGGTGATTTCAGTTGTAATACAGTCTGTTTGAGGTTCTTCATCAAAACTTTTTGTCTCATTATATTTTAAAAACAGAATCTTTATAACAAGGATCTTTCTCTTTTTAAATTTCTGTTCCCAAAGGTTCAGGCCATCAAACTGCTCGTGCGTTGGTTACTAGGAATGAAGAACAACCAATCCAAGTCAGCGAACTCCACCCTGCGCCTGCTGTCAGCCATGTTGGTCAGCGAAGGAGACCTCACAGAGCAGAAGAAGATCAGGTACCTGGGGCTGGAGGTCCCTTTGCTGAGTGACGGATGTTAAAAGTCATATGTGTGGGAGTGCTTTGGATGGAGACCTTAATTTTTCTTGGCTCATGTTTTGAGGTGACCGGTTGTTTTTTCCTACTCCTGACAGTAAATCGGACATGTCCCGTCTGAGGCTGGCTGCAGGTGGAGCCATTATGAAGTTGGCACAAGAGCCGTGTTACCATGAAATCATCACACCTGAGCAGTTTCAGCTGTGTGGCCTCGTTATCAATGCAAGTCTCACCTTCATATCAGACTTTAGTGCCTCTGTCATCGATGAAAAAGTAAAAAAAAAACCTTCATATCCACTGACGCGGTTTGTTCCTCCGTGCAGGACGAGTGCTACCAGGTTCGTCAGATCTTTGCACAGAAGTTGCACCTGGCTCTTGTGAAATTGCTGCTGCCCCTCGAATACCTGGCTGTGTTCGCTCTGTGCGCCAAGGACCCGGTGAAGGAGCGCCGCGCACATGCCCGACAGTGCCTCCTCAAAAACATCTCCGTCCGCAGAGAGTACATCAAACAAAACCCCCTCGCTCAGGGTCAGTTCTCTACACCGAAACATCAGTTTTTAATGTGCTCTTTCTTAGATGGCAGTTTAGATGATGAAAGAGGATCGTTTAATCCAAATGTAGTACAAATTGTTACTAATGTCATGTTAATATTAGGCTTTTGAGTCAGTTGGAAAAACAGCTTTTGGAATAAATACTTTAGTCAGATGTTGTTAAGTCACTGCATAATTAAAAAAGCATCAAACAGAAGAGAGAAACATGATGATAATGGTTATTTGTTGGTTTGTTTTTATTACAGCATTCAGAACAGCTTTGTTTTTGTCCTGCCAAAGGTCATTTTACAGTTTTATGTTTGGCTTTTCTAATTCAAACATAGCATCACAGAAAAAGTACCAGTATTGTTGGCTGAGATTTATTGAGATACTTATTCAGGAAGTAACATTTCACCTGGCGTTTTCTTTTTCCCACATTGAAAAAGGGGACATAGAAAGTTACTCACACGCATTAAAATTAGCTATTGTCTCTTTCTCCTCAGAAAAACTTGTCTCTCTTCTTCCTGAGTATGTGGTTCCTTACATGATCCACCTGCTGGCTCATGACCCAGACTTCACAAAACCGCATGAATATGAGCAGCTCAAAGACATCAAAGAGTGAGTGTGTTTTGATTTAGCCTCCTGCTGTGACTGCCTTTCCAAAAATGCTCTTATTTCTAAATTGCTCTTTTGTT
Source organism: Astatotilapia calliptera (assembly GCF_964374335.1). Lineage (NCBI taxonomy): Eukaryota > Metazoa > Chordata > Actinopteri > Cichliformes > Cichlidae > Astatotilapia > Astatotilapia calliptera. The sequence continues at coordinate 20,492,633 of NC_137427.1, read as the reverse complement.
CTATTATAAAGTCCAGTGAATACACATAAGTGATGATCGTACAGCTGTGGCATAAAGAATATTTATTGTGTGTGTGTGTGCGTGCGTGCGTGCGTGTGTGTGTGTGTGTGTTCATATATAGATGCCTGTGGTTCATGCTTGAAGTGCTGATGACCAAGAATGAGAACAACAGTCATGCCTTTCTTAGGAAGATGGTAGAAAATATCAAACAAACCAAGGATGCTCAGTGTCCTGATGATGCAAAGGCCAACGAGGTATGTAATAGTGTTACTACAGTTTTGCATTTTAACATTTAAAAACATTTGACTGGACATCCAGTGTAGTTTATATAATAGAGTTAATACTTTGAATTGCATTTACAGTTTGCCAGTAAACTATAAATTTGAGTCATTCCTGTTCTTTAAAATTACAAAGTAAAATCTTTGGATTCTGCATTATTGGGCAGACAGTGTGTTTAGCAATCGGGCAACTGAATGGCTTTCTTTCATGTTGTGATTACAGAAACTGTACATTGTCTGTGACGTCGCTCTCTTCGTGATCGCCAACAAGAGCACTGCGTGTCACCTGGATTGTCCGAAAGAGCCTGTCTTACCCTCCAAGTTCTTCCTCATACAGGACAAGGTCACACACACACCTTAGCGTTTTCCTAACTGTAACCTAATTGTAACCCTGACACTAAAACCACATTTTGAGTCTTCAAATTCAGGGGAACAGCCCTTATTTTCTCACCATAAAGGCTGTTTGTCCCCACAAGCATAGTAAACTTCCAATTTTTGGTCCCCACAAAGATATGTGTCTCACACACACACACAGGAAAATGGTTAGGGTTGGACACATTTGGTCATCTCAGCTAATCGAGCTGTTTGACTCTGGGGATGGAAAGTGATTCATGCTGGTATAGAGCTGGGAAATTGTGCTTATGTGCAGTTAGGAATCTAAATCATGACCTTATTTATGTTTTGGGTTTACGGTGATCAGTTGTCTTGTTTTTAATTTCTTTCAACAGGACTTCAAAAACGATAAAGAGTATTTGACGGCAGAAATGAGACAAATGCTGCTCACTGGAAAGGTAAATGCACGACACCGAGGCTTGTTACGTTACATTAGGCTTGTTACCCACAGTTTGCCAGTAAACTCTAAATTTGAGTCATGATGTGGAGCTAAGAGGTTTAAAATTTTTTCCATGTTATTCTGAGCACAGAAAGCTGAATTCTCTTTCACTATGTAGCCCAAACCAGCTCCTGTGTTAGGAGCAGTGAACAAGCCTCTGACGGTACCAGGGAGGAGGATCTTCACCAAGACCACCACAGCTTCAGACACAACCAGTAACACCAGCACCAACTCCTCTCCTCTGAGCTCAACAATCAACAAGAACAGGTAAGCACGCAGACACAGATGCTACAGGCGCTCGCTCTTAGACATAAAGTTTCCGGTATCACTGACACTCTCTGCGTCTCGCAGTAACAGCAGCTCTACCATTGAGTCATCAGAGAGCAGAGCACAGGAAAACAATGAGAACCCAGTCATCAAGGCTGAAGAGGTGAAGAAGGTAATCTCACGTGGGAACTACACATTCCTGCGTTTAAGCACTGGTTTTACTCAACTGAACTCTTATTGCCGTTTCCCAGGTCGAGCCCAGTCAGAAAGCAGCTCCCGATGCCGGGACAGAAGCGTCGCCTGTCAAACGACGTGGTCGCCCGCCTAAATCAGCTGCTGCTGCTCCAGTAGCAGCTGACAAAGAGGGAGGAGCGGCACCAGTGGGGGGTGGAACCAGCAGAGGCAGGAAAAGGGCAGCTGACCCCAACTCGAACCCGTCTGCAGAGTCAATCAACATCAAGATGTCAAAACAGCAGCAGCAGAATGACGAAGGGACAAAGAGACAGATTGACCTGCAGAGGTGAGGTCTGAGAATGAGAGGAACGTGGTTTGCTGGATTCAGATCTGGTGATCGTGGAGGCCATTTGAGTACAGTGAACTCATTTTCATTAAGCTTTGTGACATGGCCCTTGACCCTGCTGGAAGCAGCCATCAGAGGGTGCTATAATGCTCTGTGTGTACTAAGGAGCCCAGAGTGCTACAAGAAAGTACTCCCCACATGATTACACCACCACCAGCAGCCTGAAACATAATACAAGCCAAGATAGATACTTTCATGGTATTTACACCAAATTCTGACCCCGACCTTCCCAGTGTGGCAGCAGAAATTAAGCCTCAGTTTTGTGCTGTCCAGTATTGGTGACATGTGTGATCTGCAGCCTCAGTTTTCTGTTCTTGGCTCACAGGAGTGGCACCCGGTGTGGTCTTCTCCTGCTATACACCATCTGCTTTAAAGTCAAACTTGTGTGTTTAGAGATGCTCGTCTGCATACCTTGGTTGTAATGAGGTATGCACAGTTATTGCTGCCTTCCTGTCAGCTCACAGCCTTCTGGTTATTCCCCTCTGACCTCTGGCATCAACAAAGTATTTTCTCCCAGAGAACTTTTGTTCGCTGGATATTTTCTGGGATCATTCCCTGTAAATCCCAGTAGATCAGCAGCTTCTAAAATACTCATACCATGGACCATACCATGTTGAATCCCTTGAATCACCTCTCTTCCACTTTTTGATGCTCACTTTAAACCTTAGCAGGTTGTGGTGACCATGTCTGCATTCCCTAAATGACTGACTGAGTTGCTAACAAGTGATTGACTGATAAGAGATTTGAGTTTATGAGAAACTGAGCATGTGTACCTAGCAAAATGAACGGCAACTTTATACTTAAAATGTCCATTTGCAGCCCTTTTCCACCAATACCTACTTGGCTTAAGTCTATCTCCCTCGGTTTTGGTCATTTTCCATTATCTGAAAGTCCTGTGACATAATTTGTGTGTGACATGAACACAACAATGGAGGATGTGGAAGTGATGGTATACCTGTTTTTGTTTTTGTTGGTTTATGGGGTTCTTTGTGTAGCTATATCCCTCATCACTGGCTTTCAAAATGGCAGTTTTGATTTTTGCAAAGGAGTCACTAATGTGACGCCACCGTACAGTCTGTCGGTGCAGAGAGTGCCTACTCTGATGTAGGAGCTTTAAAAACCCTCCTCTGGGGTAATGAAAATATTCCTGTGGTCTGAAAGTGATTACTGTTCCTACAGGTTTTAGGGGCAACCTGCATTACAAAGTGATCACTACTGAGATGTTGCTCAGAATTGACCTTTTAGTTTTTACAGATGTTTGTACAAGTTGATGAACTCTTGGGGAGATCCCTGATTTAAAGGAACAACCTAAATATTATCTAAGGATTTGTGTACATGTTACGTTGATGATGATGATGATGATGATGATGATTGCGCCGACACTGACTCAAAACTTCGTCTTTCAGGTAAAGAGGAAACCACTGAAGGTGAAACCAAGACTGTAGAGACTGGGCCAGACTCTTCCTTATATCCTCCCAACCCTGCGTACAAGCTCCTCTGACTCTTACAGCTTTCCTGGATACATTATGGACCTTTCTTAAAACACACACACAGGCACACACACAAACACACACACACTCTAGAAGGTTTTACCTTGTAGTCATGATTTGAAGCTCATTGTATGTAGGTCTTACTCAGAATCATGTTATTTTTTTCCTTTGTGTTTGTTGCTCTTTGCTTCTTTTGTGGAGCCATTTTTAAGAAAAAACAGGATGGATATTTTACAGCCGATTTAATCTGGTTATGATTGTTGCTTATTAAATCCCCTGGGAAAATCCTACTGTACGTCTCTTGACCTCTTCCTCTTTGTGTCTGAGTTGCACAGTATTTTTTTTTTTATTATTATTTTTTTCTCATCGGTTTTTTACACAGTTATATTTTGTAAATATGCCTGTGTAACTTTCCACTGAAAACTTTTTGAATATCTAAGTGAAAACAGTTAAAATCTTTGCAGCAGTTGGCTTAAATATGGGAACACCTGATGCGTTTAACAGACGTACCGGCACCAAAATTTTATACACTTTGGTAAGTTTAGGTTTCTAACTTTGGTATGTTTAGGTGCTTTTGCTTGTTTATAGCATCACAAGGCCAGTTAGAAACTTGCAGGTGCTTCTCAAGTGACACCAGTAATGCTTTTAAAGGCCTTTTGATTTATTTCCAGTGCGTGTAAATGGACAAAATTAAGCGGTCAAGCATTTCTGGATACTGTGCTCCCAGCTCTGCTCGCTGCCTCGTGCCCTGGACATGTCAGAGGCTCTGAAAATGAGCTGGGTTTTAATGACTTTTGTTTTCTTTTTTTTACTTCTGAAGTACGTCACTTTGGATTGCATAAATGATATATAACTATCCAAGTATGTGTTCAGGTTTTTGTTCATCTTTTATGATTGAATATTTTTTGTACTTTTGTCAGTTTTCTGTTGGGTTATTCCTGATTTTTAAGCATCGAGTGAGTGGATGCCATGTGGGTTGTGTTGATGACGGGGACTAAATATGCCTATACTCATGATCATATTTAATTTTTTCCAAAAAGAAAAAAAAAATAAATGCTTTTAGATGTTATGGTGCAGTGCGTTTGTCTCTATGCCTGTGTTTTGGAAGTGCAGATTTCAAAAACAGGTGATTTTTCCACTTTTTTTTTCTTTTCTTTTTTTTATTCAAAGAAACATGACACTGTCACAATAAATAACCATGCTTTTTATACTGCGGACGCTTGCTTCCGAGGACAAGGAAAAAAAATAAGTCTCAACCCAAATGGAGAAACTGAGATGCAACAGGCCCCTTTTCTATGCTTGTAATCGTGCAATATTGTACATCATGAGGAAGACTGGGGAGGGTGTCCGTTTTTGTCTTTTTCTTAGAAAATATTCGATCCAGCCATCAATGGTGCACTCTAGTGATAAGATGGCTCTTTATTAAGAACCAAACCCAGCTATTTACAAGTAAGGGAGATGGCGTGTGCATTCTGCCTGCCTATGAACTTCCTTTTTTTCCCCCCCATTGTGAGCAAAGACTGCTGCACATTAACTCCATGTTGCAGTGTAATACACTGCTGTGCTGGTAGGGACTGAGCTGGAGGTTAAGCAAAATAATTCCTTTATTAAAAACAGAATGGCCCCTTGTGTGGGGATGCATCTACACCCTTTCTCTAAATGCCAAACATGTTTTTACAGTCCATGTACCTCAAAATCAAAAATATGTGAAAACACTTCCCAGGTCTGCTATTTTACTTCATAGAATAACAGAGGAGTTCCAGCCTCTTTTACTACCTAGAAGACACAGTTCAAAGACGACCTCAGTGAGTGTTTTATTTGGCTGTGTAGTAAAGCATGTTTGGGAATATAGGACATCACCTATATACCTGTATATATGGCCAAAGCCTTTGATTGACTGGATCAGCAATAAAGTGTACAGCGCCGCCTCCTATTGGTTATGTTAATGAGCAGATCCTCAATCTGTGGCCGAGGATGTGCGTATGGTTAAAAAAAAATAAAAAAATAAAACAGCACTGCAAACCCAAATCCTTAATGTCACTCATCAGAATCTTCCTCTCAAATGTCTGAAAAAAAATTCCATTCGCTTTCCATCAACGTGTTCGGTAGGGCTTTGGTTCCCTACCAGTGTAACGCCAAACTGGGTGGTGCTTGGTGGCTTTCCCCATCAGAAGTTCCAGGTGTCTGATTATATAGAATGAGTCCTGTGAGATCCAAGAGTGTAGGAGAGGGGTGTTAAACCAAACAAACACCCACTGCATCATCTGGCCAAATCAAAATAAAGGCAACAACATGAAAGGACAAACACGTGCACAAAAAAAAAAAAAGTTGGACTGTAGATGATAGCAGAAAAAGTGGCTGAGCTGGCTGTTAGCTCCTGTGCCATGAGGGCCAAGATTTTGGCTGTGCCACCCTTTAAAAAAAAAAAAAAATACATTCAGAGGGACTTCTCATGGATCACAAAAGCATGAACACATTTATCTCCTTACAATTGTAAACTAGGCATAGTTTATATTTAAAATCTGTTTTACAATGCCATGTAAGAAAAAAAAAAAAGTACATCCCCACTGTATTTTCAAATTTACACAGATCTATTTACAGATTTTTCTTCTGTGCATGTGTGCAGATGTTGGCAGATGTGTGTGTGTGATTTTGTTCTAAGTCTACATACAGAAAATAAAACCTGTACATCCAAACTTCTGTAGTGGATTGAGGCATCAATGAAAGGTTGTTCAGGAGAAAAAAAACATTACACTGCTCATGCACAGCACTATCCAGTCAAGAAAATTTAATCCAGCAAGACTTTTTTTTTCTTTACAGTACTAAAAGTCTGTAGCAGAGAAACACACACGGTCCAACTGGCTGCCGAAGGAATTAAACGGTAATGTAGTGTAGAAGCAGTCAGCAGGCTTTCCTTTCCTTACATTTTACCCTGGAAAATCCACCTGATTACAGCAGCTGTTCGATCCTTTACAACTTTAAGGAAATTTGTGGGGGGAAAAAATAATGTGTTTAAAGGGCATGGAAGACTGGAGGCATGGGTGGATTTTTTTTTCTTCATTTTTTAAGGGTGGGAGGGCTTAATACTGAAATACACATATTGGGTAGGTGGGAGTAAAGACTCGGCAGGCAACGGGGTGCTGTGCATATTGGCAAATGCAGCGCTACTGGTGTTGACTTAGTAGCAAACAAACTGGTAATAAAAGAAGGCTCAGACTGCCATGGTGGATGGGGTGTTTGTTTTCTGTGTAACAAAAGGCAGTGGTGGAGGAGCTGACACTGTGATGAAGGGTTTTTGGATCCTCACACCTGGCTTCAGTTGCTTAGGAGCAGCTCTGTCGCCGTTTCCACGTCCCAGGATTTTGAAGACAAGGCCGCTATTACTGCATTCTGTATAAAAGGAGGAAGAAAAGTTGAAAAATGATTCTCATCTGAGAATTCGCAGATCTCACAAAGGCTGCAGAGAACAAGAACCACCAACTGCAGCTGGAGTCCATCCACGAGACAAGAAACCCACTGGAGAGAGCTAAATATACTGTTTGTTTGTCTTTAAGTACTGCGGTAATGTAAATGTTTGCATAAGCTTACTGCATAATAATAAATTCAAGAATGCATGCTCACGAACACAAATGAATACTTGTGTGTTTTGTGTAATCCATCTTGCAAGGCCAACATTTACAAGGCTCCAGCCATTTTGAGAAAGTTATTTATACACTAGAGACTATTCTGAACTATAAAGTAAAGAAAAAAGATCCACAGACATAAAAAGGAAGGAATCTACATACTATCTACTACAACTACAATCTACTACTTAAAGCCTTAATTCTGGCAGGTAAGAAGGCCATCAGGAGGAAATGGTTGAGCCCCCAACATTAAACCATATGCACTGCTGAAGGACTTTACAGAGTGAAAAAACCCCCCCAAAAAAAAAAAACCTATGAGTTGAGAATTAAGGCCGTCAATACCTTTGACAAAAATGTGAATAAAATATGTAAAGATAAGTTATAACCTGATGTTTCCAGCTTATCAGCACTGTATATCATGCCCCATTCATTTCTTACTTCTGCACCTGTAAAACGTTCTGGTTTAAATAAAGACTATTAAAAAATACTAATGATAATAAAATTCTGGCTACCGCCAATGCTACCCAATAGCCTCCTACCAGACACATCTATGCTATCAATTTTAAAATCCTATGTTGCCTTGTTCTCAACTTATCGCATTCACTAGATTTTCAGAAAACTTGACCTCTGACTTTAACATTGAGGTCTCTGAGATTCAAACTTCTCCAAGATTTTTAGGGGACATGCTGCCTCATCCTCGAGTTATCGCATTCACAAATTTAGGTATTCACCTTGTCTGCCCGGCTGCCCCGCAGGGTGATGTCAATATTCCGTCAGCCTTTTACAGCTGAGGGGTAAAAATCATTTTAAAAATTATTACATCACCATCCAACTTCAAATCACCCCCCTCCAAAAAAATTACATTATACACATATATTATTGTGTATAATGACCGTATTGAATATAATGCCAGCAACAAACCAGAACACCAATTAATCTCATGCAGCGGTCGATCCAGTTCACAGGTTACTGTAATGTGTAGGCGATCATTGTGTGCCAGTTGGTTTAAATCTGACCAAAACTGCAGCAAGAGTAGTGATTCTTGTGAATTGTAATCGAACAGATGCATGACAGATGGCTCGTCATGGTATGAGTTTGTCCAGCATTCAGCTGAACAAACTAAAAAGTTGACACGCCACATCTCACTGTTCATTACCAAATATTTCGTTTTTATCATTGGGTAAAAACATGGCGCCAGAGATGGAACAAGTCTTCAGGGAAGTGAATAGAGGGTGTGGGAGGGTAAAACTTCAAAGAATTTGAGCATTTCATTAGCAGATGAGAAAAGAAAAAGGTAGAAGGGCTCAATCTGAGCAGCTCACGTGTCTTATTAGGAAAGAATGAAGCAACAGCTTTCAAAACAAAAGCACTTCTCTTTGTTTCACAAGCACAAAATGCTGTTGAAAGAAGATGTGATGCAACAGTGATGAGCATCGCTCTTTCTAAATGTCTCTAAAGCATGTTGCTGCCATCAAGCTGAAAATAAGCATGTTTCTTAAAATATGATGTTATTATGTTAAATATAAGCTCAGTTTCCCAGACAGCGATTAAGCCTAGTCTTAGACTAAAAATTATTTTATCATTATTTACTTTTTTAATGGAGAGCTTCAGTGAATTTTTCCCTTGCTCTAAAACAAGGGACGATTAATGTTTGGGAAACTGGCTGATAGAGTGTAACTAAATTTTACCTATAAATGTGAGGGCACAACAAAAACAAAGGGGTTCTGACCTTATCGAAGCCCATGGCACAGAGTTTGTCTATTTTACGTGTATAGTCAGGACTGGAGACAGGAGCGCCCGCGTAGACGTGAGACCAAAGCCTCGCAGTCTGTTTGAACATTTCTGGGTTCTGCTTATACTGAGGATTCAGAAATACAGGTCTGTGAGCAACATCACAAAATGAACTAGCAAATATGGCAGATTTTATTTTAGACACAAGTTCACACCAGGTACCGAGACACGTACAGTTACCCAAATATAATTTGGTACTTTAATATCCGATTATAAGCAGACAAAATGCGAGTCGTGCATTAAGTCCTTCCCACCTGGTTTGCTACTACTGCATCCTGTGGATCGTCTGGTTCTGCTGCAGCGAGGAGAGCCTGTAGAGATAACAGCACTGTCCTCAAGGTCATAGCAGCTGCCCTGAGAGAGGGTGAGAGGGCAGGTTAAGTCAATGGAGCACACAGGCACACTGAGAACAGTTCAGATACTTTGCACTTACCACTGGTCTTTTAAAATGTCCAGGCATATTGCTCCGGTCACAGAACTGATATTAGGATGCCAGATCTTAGTGATGAAGCGCACCTAGGACATACAGATGAGGAAGCGTTATCTAGAGAAGAACGTGAGGTGACAGAAAGAAGAAATATTTACAGTTTCTTACAACAGATATGTCAGTATCCAGGCTACACTACAGTAGCTGTCATTTTACCATGTCCTGATGTATTGCAAGCCATTGCGAGGGAAATACTGCAAATTAATGAGCCAGCAGTTATAGTTTATGGCACCACTGCATTTTACATCTAAGTGACAAATTAACTTGATGTATTAAGCATTTAAATTACTGTATAAGCCAAACGCCGGTAGTTTAAACCCGTAAACTGTTACCTAACAGGTTATTTGGTGACATCATTTCAGGGAAAGATTGATTTCTTACCACCCCTGTGTTGAAGGTATGTTTACAAGATTCATTTGGTTACAGGAGGGAGACAATAAATGTTTATTTTCACTATTATCAGTATTAGACTTTCTCTTTTGCTTTTAACATACAAGCTAATAGTGACCAGAAACCTGAAAAGGCTGTTTACAAGTCACGTTATGCTGTTCTCTGTTAGAGCACTAACACAAAAAGGTTTTGTTAATTGAAGCATAATAGCTGAATTTACCTCAAAACTCTGATGCTCATAAGAATTATAAATTGATTCCGGTCAAAGTGCCACATACTCGCTTCTCTTCATTGGCTCACTGTTAAATCCAGAAATGAATATAAAATCCTTCGACTCACATGCAAAATCTTGCATAATCAGGCCCCATGATATCCTAAAGACCTCATATTACTATACACTATACTTCGAATACATATCGTTCTTGGACTGCATACTTGTGGTTCCTAAAGCGTCTAAAAGTAGAATGGGAGGCAGAGGCTTCAGCTTTCACGCCCCTCTTCTGTGAACCAGCTCACATTTTGGATTTGGGAGGCAGACACCATCTTTACTTATAAAATTAGACTTAAAATTGTACATTTTGATAAAGCATATAGTCAGGGCTGGATCAGATAACCCTGAACCCTCCCTTTGTTATGCTGCTACAAGCTCTGACTGCTGCAGGGCTTCCCATGATGCACTGAATGTTTTGCTCATCATTTATCTCCTTACTCTACCTGTTTTTATTCACCACCACTGTATTTAATCATTAAGCTCTGGTTCACTCTCCTTTAGTTTGCCTTTTGTCCTATTGGTCCCTCTTTTTTCGCTTTCCTCTCACCCCCAACTGGTTGTGGCAGACGGCTGCCCGCTCCCTGAGCCTGGTTCTGCAGGAGATTTCTTGTTGCTATATGGGAGTTTTTCCTTCCCACTGTTGCCAAGTGCTTGCTCACAGGGGATTGATGTTTCTATTATCGTAGAAACATGGGTGCTACATAATTAAAAGTGATTTGAACTGCAGCACTGGGAGCGGTTTTTAGAGTTGGGTACCATGCACAGGGTCACTTAGGCATGAGCAGTGGCAATTAGTGACAACCGATTTTACCAGCTATAACAAAAGTGTACATGTTTTCAAAATAACTGAACAAGGAAGAGAGGCAGAGGATGAAAGGCACTAAAGCAAATACCTTTGGCGGGTTAAAAGGATAGGTTTCTGGGATTTTTATTTCAAGCTGATATCTGCCACCTAGGAAAGAGAGAAAAGCAGACATGCGTTAGTATATCAGACCACATGACGAGTATCACATATCTTGGCCATCGTTTCCAATATTACAGTACCTTCATATGGTGTGTCTGGAGGCCCTGCTATCTCACCCCTCAGCTCTGTGAAGTTCTCGTCCACCAAATCTACTTTAATCTGGTTTTTACTCGTCTGTAGGTTGGAACAAATGCAAAAAAGAAAGAAAGAAAGAAAAAGGAGTTACCCAGCTCATGTCTTCACGTGTTCACATCAAATTGAAAACAAGAAGTCCCTGGCAAGATGGTTGCTAGAAAAGGCACGGCTAGTGTCATTTTGTGTTAACATTAAAAACCAATTTGAGCCCCATTCCCAGAGGAAACACTAGGACAATTCAGGTTAGCACCAAAGTTACAAAACTATAAAACAGCATTAACAGGAGTTGGGCAGGAGGTGATATGACAGAATACACCTTTTAAATAAACGCAGTGTATTCAGACTGTTAACAAACAGCTGATTAACGCCTGATAAGTTTGTTGAACGTTGCAGCAAAACATCACGGCTGCTAATGCTAACTGTGGATACATGTCAAAATAGCGTTAGCAAGCCTTGCTAACTGCCGCTAACTCATTTACTTTGCTAAACAGCTGCGGTTCCCTGCCTGAGGCGCTAACAGGCCACACACTCTAGGTTTACTTGACTTGTGTAATTAAAACAAAGGTGTGCGACGTTGTTTGTTAGGCATTCAGGGCCTGTCAGCTGAGAGAGCCGAATCCCCGGTGTTTCCTGAACACACCCACCTGACATAACAAGGGAGGTTCGCCTGGACGCTGATTTGAAGCTAAAGCTAGCTAAAGTTCTCCTATTTGGGCCTGACCTGCTGCAACAGAGGACCCAAACCTGACTAGGGTAAATCTATTTGGTCACAATAACGGCTGCCGGTAGCGTATATTTTAACAGAGCTGACACAATTCTAAAGAAAGAGCTGAGTAGAAGTGAAAATAAGCCGGTAGCGTTACCGCACCTCTTCGCTTTTGAGAACTTCTTTGAACTCCCGTTTGATCCTTTGGACCGCAATGTTGGCCATGGCTGTGTCTGCTGAGCTGCTGCCGCCGCTGCTGCCTTCAAGCTACACCCGTGGCCCGTCTCCCTGTGTTGTTTGTTTGTTTGTGTGTGTGTGTGTGTGTGAGGGGGGGGGAGGCCGCCTGTTCGGTGCTTTCCACACTTACGGAGCTCCTTTCACTTTCACCGTGTATAGCGCTTCTTTCCAGCTCAGCGAGAGTTCGCAGTTCGCCTGCCTGCGCTCAGCGTCAGTCCGTCCAGAACATACACACACACACAGAGAGCAGCTGCATGGAGCAGACACTAGAACTTTCATTAATGAGCTCTGGTGACAGTCAACCTGGGTTGATGCTCTTTTGTAACTTCCCTTCAGGGCATTTCTGTCATGGTTTCCATCTGATTGTGAGGGATGTTCTTACTGGAATGGGAACTCTTTCTTACTCACATTTTATCTACATGGTGGTCAGTATCTCTATGTGTGTGTGTGTATGTATATGTATATATATATATATATATATATATATATATATATATATATATATATAATGTGTGTGTGTATATATATATATATATAATGTGTGTGTGTGTGTGTGTGTGTGTAATGTTCTGCATATATGTTAAAAGCCATATATGCTATTAACAGACACATTGCAGCTTCTGTCACTCCCTAAGTATCTTGTGATAACTGGCGCAGGCAGCTGTCTATGTAGAGTGCACACACTCTTCATCTACAGTTCTTCAGCTTAAACTTAAAACTTTTCAGCTGCATTCACACCTTTGTGGTTTGTAACATGAATGGCATTTCAGTGGCTTTCAACTCTTGGAGGTGCAGAAGAGAGCGGATGGAGGGGGTGGGGGCATGTTATGAGGGGGGATTTGAAGGATGCAAGAGTGAAGGGGAGGTTTATAAGATGATATGATGTATGGTTTGGAGATGTCAAAACTGACAAAAAGACAGAAGGCTGAGCAGGAGGTGACAGAGCTGAAGATTCTCAAGTTTTCCTTGGGATTGACCAGCATGGACAGGAATAGAAATCAGTACATTAGAGGGACAGCTCAGGTTGAGCAGTTTGGAGATAAAGTTGTAGAGACGAGGCTGAGATGGTATGGGCATGTACAGAGGAGGAAAGGAGATATATTGGGCAAAGGATGTTGAAAATGGAGCTGCCAGGCAGTAGGGAAAAGAAGGCCCGCAGAGGAGGTTAATGGATGTAATGGAGGAGGACATGCAGAAGGTTTGTGTGACAGAGATGGATACTAGGGACAGGGTGAGATGGAGGCAGATGATCCATTGTGGCGAACCCTAAAGGGACCAGATGAAAGAAAAGGAGTTGCTTCCATCTCTTACAGATGCATCTTTATAGTCACTAGAATAAACTTTTGTTTCATTCACAGAAGTGAATGTATTCCAGGTTGGTAACAGATGAAAGTAAGGTAAAGAACCTCTCATTTTTTTTTTTTATATTGATAATAATATTAATAATAACCTCCACATATATTATTATATTCAATGGGGGGGGGGGGGGGGGGGTTAATGGTGTGTGTAACTGAGCTTGTAATGTTTCTAAAACTTGGAAAATACAACAGGTTGGTGCTTCTCTGGCTCTTATTTCTAAGTATTGGTGTCTTATAAGCTTATTTGGGAATGGTGATAGATTAACTTCCACTCCCACAGTGACAAAATAAAACCAATAAGTTATATAATAAATAAAAGCCCAGATTCAAAGTTAAAGTATGTGTTGTGCTGCAGAAAGGTATCTCTTTGTTTTCCTTATTTAAAAGAATAGCATTTATATAGTAGCATAAAAATTAAATACTTTAACTAATGAAAACTTTAAGTAATGAAAAGTATTCAAGTCGAATCCACCACCATGTATTTGATTACACAACTGCACAGATGTTGTAGGTTCATGGGCCTCTGTAAGCTGACAGGCAACTGGACTGTTTGTTTACTATCCAGAAAAAGTGATCGTTGCTTGTTGTGATTGGCTCAAAGGGCCCGCCCATCAGACTTTCAGACCAATAAGCAAGACAGCTGTTTGGCTGAACACAGAGCAGAGCCATCGGGGAGCCGCCCCACTCCCGAGGTCCCGGATGAAGAATAGCCGCTGGCTCACGTGTATTAAACAAAACACAGACGGTGGTTTGATGTGTTTGCAGTTTGATGGTCTCTGTGTAGAGCAGCGGTGCAGCTCGGGCCCCTGAGAGACAGTGATCGTTTTATTAACATCACGCCGCTCCAGTAAGTCGCTGTTTTTTGCTCTCATGTCTTTGTTCAGTTAATAACAATCTAAAGACAAGGGAGTGGGGGTGGGGGGTGGAATGGGTGTGAGTTTCCTCTGGCTTGGCTGGCGGGGTTAGCAAGAAGCTAGTGTAAACGTTAGGCTAAATCACGTAATTTTAAAACTACAGGGAAGTAACCGTAGATGTCTTTAACCTCGTTTTAGCTGACTTCCGCAAAAGTGCAGGCATACTGCAACCTTTGTATGTCTGATGTTAAACCTCCTGCAGTCTTAATCGGAAAGCCGCGCAGTGACAGATTACGGTCTTCGGCTTTAGCTGTGTTGATTCAGGTTGTTTGTGGTGTTGTTGCACTACGTTGCTTCACATATTTGTGTTGTTTAGTTTACTGTCATTGACGACAGTGGGGTGGAGGAAAAAAGCTAGCTATAAGCCAATAGAAATTTAACAGCACCACCAAATGAAACCTTTAGAATGCCCATAAAGTTCACCCAACAGCCCTCTAGTTTATTACACAATCTTTCGCTGAAGGCTGTGAGGTTTAGCCAGGTGTGCATCACTGGCCGCTGGGTGTAGTCAGTCTTAGGTAAACATGTTTGGCTTTTTATTTTTTTTATTTTGTTTCTTTGTGGTGTAGACAGATAATTCGGATGTCTATTGTGTGCTGGTGGATGCATGGCAAGAAACATGAAAATAAAATAAGTGGTTGAAAATATCCTAATCACTGTATATATGTTGGCCGCTGTTTTGTTTTTTTGTTTTGTTTTTAAATGATAACAAGATATAATCTTGAAAGAAATGTCAGCCAGTAAAATCAGCCAATCCCATCACAGGTATTCAGTGCATTTAGGCGTGCAGATAAGGTCGAGAAGAACTCCTGAGGTTCATAGTTTGTAAAAGAATGTGGAAGAAAGGGGATTTAAGTGACTTTAAACACAGCGTGAAAGTTGGTGCCAGATGGGCTGTGTTTCAGTAACTGCTGGGTCCTATTCCAGGATCAGGTCTAATTTAAATGGTAAATGGTAAATGGCCTGTATGTATTTCTGTTCGCTTTTACTAGTCCCTAAGGACCCCAAAGCACTTTACATATCCAGTCATCCACCCATTCACACACTGGTGATGGCAGCTACATTGTAGCCACAGCCACCCTGGGGCGCACCGACAGAGGCGAGGCTGCCGGACACTGGCGCCACCGGGCCCTCTGACCACCACCAGCAGGCAACGGGTGAAGTGTCTTGCCCAAGGACACAACGACCGAGACTGTCTGAGCCGGGGCTCGAACCGGCAACCTTCCGATTACAAGGCGAACTCCCAACTCTTGAGCCACGATCGCCCACAGGGGCTGAGTTTGTTAATCCTGAGTTGAGGGGAAACTCTGGGTTTTCTGTTCCAGAGAGAGCATTAAATTGAACTCTGAGCCAGTGTCCAAGGGGTAACACTGTGTGAACCCAACCTGCTCACTGGCCGGTTTACTTCAACAAACTGAGATTCTATCAGAGCTCATAGCAGCGCAAATCCATTTGCAGAAGCCTCAGTTAGTTTATAGTTTGCAGTTTTTTATACTTAATATGAGCTCTTTTATAATCAACCAATACTCAGTGTAAAGATGTATCCAACAATTACACTGTAGATTTATTATCAGTGCAAAAAATAAACTCTGTGCTCTCTGTTATAACCTCTGTGACTCTGTGGGCAGTAATTGAGCTGCCACATTGAACCTTGAAGCAAATGGGCTACAGCAGCAGAAGACCACACCTGGTGCTACTCATGTTAGAAATAGGAAGGTTACCGTTCACATGGGCTCATTAAAATTGACAACAGAAGATTGGAAAAATGTTGTCTGGTCTGACCAGTCTCAATTTGTGCAGTGACATTTAGATGATAGAGTTAGAATTTGGCGTAAACAGCCTGAAAGTATGGATTTTCAGGTTTCATATAAGATGATGGTTCAGCGGCCTGAATTGTTGAGGCTGTTGGTAATGTAATGGGCCCAACAAAGTACTGGCAAGGTGTACCCAAGAAAGTGGAAATGAATGTATTTCAGTATCGTTATGAGCTTTAGAAGTTCATCTGGGGTTTGTTATGGGTTTGATAACCACGATTAGACACCTGTAGCAGACATCTGTGTGTTTGTGGTTGTTTTGTTTTTGGGGGGGTGTTTTTTGAACCATTGTCAGTGTGTGTTTCACCTCCATCATTGTCAGCATTAACCAGCTTGATCTTACTCCATCAATGCTTTATCCAAGCCAGAAATAGCTCATCTTCCGTTGTCACTCATAATGACAGCAATCATCCAAGTTCTTGCTAGTATGAGCCACTTTATTAGCAGGTTCTAAGCTCATAGTTGGACTGCTAGTTTGTGTCATATGGATTCATCTTTTTTAAAAAAGTATGTTCATACAAAACATGCTAATACACTGAGAGTGCAGAAATCAGCTCTGAATGATCCAACATGGTGTTTCATAAAGGGCTTCATAGAGTGATAAAGGTGAAGGCTATTTTAAATAGAGGCTCAACATTCCACAGTTAAAGTTTATTTTCTCTTTCAAGGTTACTGCGATGAAACTGTGAGATTGGCGGAATATGGGGATTTGTTGGTATTCCCAGCAAAAGCTAGAAAACCGAAATTAACTTTTCACTGTTGCTGACATGCAGCAAAACGAAACGCCAGCACTCTATGCAGAGTCTCCTTACCTGAACAGTCTCCTCCCCCTAATCAGTGTGCGCTTGTAGAACAAGAGGGAGTGTTAGGTTTCTTTCAGTTGTTCATGTACGTCCTAGTTACATGCTGTACTTCTCTTCAGGTGGATACTGTCTGGTGAGGAATGGCGGAGGGAGGCTTTGACCCTTGTGAGTGCATCTGCACGCAGGAGTACGCAATGAGGCGCCTCATCAATTTGGTAAGCGACACAGCTTGGAGGTTTTCTAAATCGCCTCTAATTTAAGTTGAAGAGACGGCGTGTAGACATGTCAAAATATTCAAAGTATGTGGTGTGAAGTGATAACATCATCAGCTGAAGTTTAAAAGGAAACGAAGATCAACTTGCAAGTAAATTCAAGCCTTAAAGAGATGTGGGGAGAAGGAAATGCAAAGCTACATCCTGGTTCCTGCTCAGTGTTTGTCTTGACAGCCTGTCTGCTCTGCCATGCAAAGACAGTTTTATTGCCCTCAGGCTTGTATTGTGCTTGGAAATATACTTTGGCTCTTCTTATTTCAAAATATAACATTTGTTGTTGTGAGTTTCCCAGTTTCATGAAGGACACAGTTCATAGTTACTGTATGGCAGCTTACAGTTGACCTAATTTACATTTGGTGCACAGGTGTAGCCTACATGGCAGAGAGCTGGATACACACTGGGCCATCTGATTTGCTTACAGTGTTAAAGGATGTTGTTCAGATGTCTAAATAATTCTTCGTCATAGCTATAGTGTTTATCTCAGGAACCAGGTAGAGCTCAGATGGTGGCTTTGTAACACTACTCACCACAATATCTCTGCTGGTTAATGAATCAAAGTTAGTAGGCAGTGTCATTTCCTCCCAGTTTGAGGGCAAAGAGTAAATCATTTTGTTCTTCTGTAATTTTCTTCCAGCTGAGGCAATCTCAGTCCTACTGCACAGACACAGAGTGCCCTCAGGAACGTATGTATGAACTTCTCTCAGTGTAGCTCACATTTTGTAAGTGTTTGAACGCACGATAGGACTCAAATGTGTGTCTGAATAAGAAGTATTTTATTTTATTTTATTGTTTTTCTTCAGTGCCAGGTCCCAGTGGGTCAGTGGGCGGGGGAGGTGACCTGACCCTCCCCATGGTTCTGATGGGATGGGCGGTGTTAGCCCTGGTCCTGTTTTTGCTGCGCCCATCCAGTCTCAGGGGAACCCATCATTCTGGCAAGCCCAGTGGACCCCGCAACGTGAGTGCAGATCACACTCATTTTACATAACAAATATATCTGAAATGTAAAGACGTACAGTAATGTGCAAAAGTCTTGAACCGCCACTCATTTCTTTATATTTGCTAGGAAAATTAGAAAGGTGCAGCAGGTGCAGGACAAGACTTTGAGATGATGTTCATCTGCCGGAGACGTGTTTTTAGGCCTGACACTTCCTGACATGTTATCTTTTGCATTTTGTATAGATTCAACTAAAGAAATGGGGAAAATGTTTTTGCAAAAGACAAAGTGACAAAGGTCTTTGCTAGGTTACCTGTTATGTGTATGCACAAAACTAGTTAATGCCTTGCATTAACTACCTGCAAAGTCTGGCTTTTTGAAAACAAAATATAAAGACATGAGGTGTGGCTCAAGACTTTTGCACAGTACTGGAGTTTTTTTTTGTTTTGTTTTTTTCCCTTTTGCCTCCACCTGAACAGTCCAGATACCACGTGCACATTAAATAAAAAGGAAGGTGTTTTATCAGGGAAACATATTTCCTTGAATCTAATAATGCAACGTTTGATTGCTATGAATGAAAGAGAGCTATTATCACAGATGATTAAATAGAAAAGCCAATTTGGTTGTTAATACGCTGTATTCTGCTTCAGGAAATTCGTGGTAAAAATATTACTGAAAAAGGTTTTACATCTGGTGTGTACTGCAGAGTTAGTAGGGCTAACAGCTGCTGCATGAACTTATGTTTAAAAAAAACATAGACCAGTGTTTATGTAGCAATCAGCCTAAAAACACAGGACCTTTAGTCATTGCGATAAGAGACTTGGGAAAGCACGGAGGAAAATCTGCGTCATCTGAAATAAAAAAAGGTTTTGTTGTAATGAGGTCAGGGGATTAGACAAACCTGATACCTCTCTGACAAGGCACATGTCTTTTATAACAAAAGGCTGCAACATAAAACCAACCAAAATCTCAGAGTAAAACTAACATAAAGTCGCTTCCAAACAAGTTTTTCTGCCACTAAACATTTGATTTTTGAATTTCTCTCTGCCTGCTTTCCTGTCCTTTTCACTTCTGTCAATAAACATTACTAATAGTAATAATAAATGTAATTCTTGGGAATGTTGTTGTCATAGCTCTGTTGATTTTTATAACTGTGTGTATTATTTGAGTTTTAGACAAGTAACATTATTTCCCAATGCAAAAAACGCAATTGCTGTATTTCAAAGCGGATAGGTTAATATTTGCAAAGATGACTAATTCTCTCCCTGAATAGAAACCAGGAACCTAATATTTATTCTGTGATGTCCTTCACAGACCAAACTGGAGCTTTATTTTAAGGACAACATATTATGACATTGTGGTTATTATGGTTTTGGGGGGTTCTCCTTCCCTTTTATGTGTATGTGACAAAAATCCGCAGAGTTGCAAAGCTCAACTCTAACAGCAAGACTTTCCTATAATCTAATTTTTTATTTTAAAAAGAGGAAAGAATAGCATTTCTGCTATACTTGAGTCTACAAAAAGTGACTATAATGAGCAGCTGCCTCACAAACATTTTTATTTACTATCTATAGCGTCTTGTCCCATCTCTAATGCTAAAATGTCTCAGCAGGTCTGCTAAATCTTCAAAGACTATGTGCTGATTTACAAGACTTGGTGGATTACTTTTGTTCTTGATGCCACTGTCGCCATTAGCTTTATATGGCTAATGAGAAACTGCAGAAACTTCAGACCTTATCTTTGAAATACTAGGAGGAGGGTGTGTGTGTCAGTGTGTTTGCATGTTGCCTTTTGTGTTGGGAAGTGTAGCCTCATCATAACCAACTGCTTTATTAGCAATACAGGAAATGTAAATGGTCAGGATCCAATAATGTGTTTTTAATTTTTATGATAGCAGGTTTACTTGTGACATGTGGGCATGTGCAGATCATCATTTCATTTAAAGCTACAGGTACAGAAACGGCTTATTTGAAGTGGGCTAAATTGAGGGGTATGTGGCCATGTCTGTTAGCTGAAACTTCAGCTCCAAACACTGCGAAGTTTTCCCCAAAGGATCGTGGTTCAAACCTTTGTAAGGGACACTTTTTAAGCCTTTAAAAATCAGTAAAATATTTATAGACATTTTTGGATTTGACTGGTAATTCCATGCTAGGAGTTTTTAAATCCCAGTGATCTTTGAAAATACATTCACAAAAAGCCACTTACAGCTGCTCCCTTATTTACAAGGATTTGCAACAGGTGCAGGAAAACAAAAAAACAAAATATAGCTAACTCTAAGAGTGGCCAAGTGTGGTACATTCTTAAAAAGAATAAATGCTCTGACAAGCCCAGCAATGCCAAAATACATGAAAGACCACAGATGAAGTAAAATGGATGATGACAGAAACTCTTCCTTGGCTAAGAAAAACAGCTTCACATCATCTAACCAAGTCAAGAGCACTCAAGTAGGTAGACTTGTCATCGTCTACAATGACCTTGGCAAAGATGTCTTCCAGAATGGAAATACAGAGGATTCAAAACTATGTGCAAACCACTGGTTACTCTGAAGGACAAGAAAGTCAGATTAGAGTTTTGCAGACAACATCTAAAAGAGTTCTTTGGAAGATTAAACCCAGATTAACTTGTACCAGAATGATGGGAAAGGAAATGCTGCAAGCCTGCACACTATCTGTGAGGCAAAACCAAAAAAAAAGGTTAAAAACATTGTCTTTTTTCATGTATTTATACCCAAAATTATTATTTATTTATTATTTATTTATTTATTTATTTCTGGGTTTGTTTTGTTTTTTGCAGAGTGATGGAAGAGAGCCCCCAGCACCACCTATCGACTAGCAGTGGAGCCAAACAAACAGCAAATGTACACCTCCTCTGACTGGAGTTGCACAGTAGCTGCAACCAGGACAGCACCATCTGTCTTTCTGTCAACATTCCCTCACATATCTTTTTCTTTCTTCTTCTGATGCTGCCACAGACTTGTCTTTGATTTCTTATTACTAGAGTCCAACTGATCAACGAGGCCAGCACAACTATGATATTTAAAGGGGACCTATTATAGCTCATGTCCAGCTCCAAAACTTATTTTACTCAATTACAATGGCATGATTTAGAGTTTGAAATGATCCTTTTTTAGGTTATACTTGTCCTGGTGCAGCTCCTTAGCTGGAGAGGTGTTAGCCCCTCCCTCTTTAAGTCAGCTTCATTCTTATTCGCTGCCATGCGCAGAATTTGAAATGAAGGTGGGTGTAGCTTCTATGCTTACAGTCAGAGCTACAAGCCTGATATCAATTAAGGATTACTGCTCTCACTGACATCACAAAGGAGGAAGAGTAGAAAAAACTGAGCAACTTTGACCGTATTTAGTATGAGCATCCACCCATGTAAAAGCATATATGTGACACACATGGGGAAAATGGTGAAAAGCAAAATATGTTCTCTTAAAAACAGTTGCATTTCTCAATTTAAAAGATTTTATCCAGAGGAATGTGATAATAGCTGAACACAATCACATAAAAAATATAAAACTTGGTACGACACATGGCTTTTCATAGCAGAAGTACACACTCAACTACCAAACAGCTGTGGCTTAAAAATATATATCAGTTGGATTTGCTTAAATGAGCAATCGCAGGCATCAGAGCTGGTCCCTGATCCCAGCTGTGATGCCTGCGGATCTGCAGAGACTCGGATGCAAATCTATGATGAAGGAATGTGTCACATAATCGGGGAAGAAGGGAGGGGGCAGTAGTAAAGAGTTCCTGTTGAATCGTTAATTTGTTTTTCCGGTGCTTGAAATAACAAAGGGTGGAGGGTCCTTCAGTCTCTCTCAAACATTCCACACTTCTTACTTTATGAAGATAAAACTCTATACGGTGCCAGTAACCATGACATTTTGTATCATGTTTTAGTTTCATATTTAACCCTGCAGAATTTTTTTGATAAGGTTATAGTCTCATTACAGTAACACAACATAGGATTCTTAATGCAGTGAGTAAGTCTAGTGTGTTTACATTCAGGCCTTGGTGAGATACTCATCTGACTCAAGCAGGTAGTCGGCTCTGCTATATTGACTGTAAGGCTGTCCCTTTAAATAAGGTGGTGCAGCAGCACATTTGAAGGACAAAATTGAAGTTGATCTGTAAAATGTGAGCAAAATATTTGATGCACACACCAGAGAAAACTATTATTCACCTCCAGTAATACAGAGATGCTTAGCCTCATTTGACAAAATGAAACTATCTGCAGTTATATCATCATCGTATGTTAGGATGATTGTGTGTATTATTGTGCTTTAAAAGAAAGTTGTACTAGTACCCAAAATAATACATTATTAGCACTTTTTTGATTCCTTTTGGAGGTCTTGTGTACAGATTAAGCTTTCTAAAAGATGAACGCAATCAAAGTTTCTGCTTCACAACTTCAGTACCACGGTTTGTCAGTGGAAATTAATGAAACGTGCCAATGTGAGTTTTTAGTTTCGAATTATTTGTGTTGAAATGGCAATACTGAGGGGTCCTTTTATGATTTTCACTTTATTTGGGAATGATTTTTCATTTTCCACATTTTAATTGGGAACATTACCGATACTGGAGCCTTACCATAAATAAATATATAGCTCCCTCCTATTGTATTGACCCACACAAAGCAACAAAACCATTGAACCCACATGTTTTCAGAACCATCAGCTGAGTGAGTCTGTTTGTGTTTTGTGAACATCTGTATAGTGTGTGGTTATTAAAGTGTATATGAGCCTTGGGATATATCCCAGGGTGTCTGTGATACCAGAAATTACATGCATTAATCTTAAAATGGAAGAGTATTTGTTGAATGCATGGAGGGAGTTTTAAACACATCTGAATCTGGCTGCTCTTCATTATCAGCGAAAGTCCTCTGAATTATGTTGTACTATGGCTTTCTAGGGTTGTTCTGCGAGGTCACGGGGAAGAGCTGAAAGATTGAAAATGCTGGGTCAATTGTATGGTATCAATGGGGAAGCCATGAGACTATTGAGATGATTGGTGGCATCAAGTAGACCTCAATTTACACTGTTACTGTTTAAGAGTAAAAGGGCTTCAACTATGCACTTTTCCTACAACAAAACAGAAAATAAAAAGACTTATGTCTGAAGCTTGGCTGTGTTTTTGTGTGAAGCTGGCACATTTCCTTCTCATCAGATTTATAATTGATATATGCTTCCAGCCAGAGTAAGAATGTAACACTTACACTTTTAAACATTTGATTATCAGGTGTAGTTGGTGACTCTGAGTATTCAACAAAACCACTGATGGTCTTTCTGTTGTAGCATCAAAGCTACAACAGAATGGCTGAAAAAGAAAAGAATCAAGGTGTTGCAGTGACCCAGTCTAGACCTCAACCTGACTGAAATGCAGTGAAGGGTCCCTTCACTGCATTTCAGTGCAGAGAGCTGTGCATAAACAAATGCCTGTAAAATCTCAGTGACTCAAGCTATACTGTAATAAACAGTGGGCCAAAATTTCTCAACAGTGATATGAGGGACTGATTAAATCATATAGAAAACCACTTCTTCCAGTTACTGCTGCTAAAAGTGATTCTTTAGTTTTTCACAGGACTGCATATTTGTATGTGTTTGTCATCCTTAAAGATTAGGCTCTCTCTAGTTAAGGTATTTTCAAAATAAATTTTAACAATGTTAACCGTAGCTCAGGGGGTTGGAAATCGCATCTGTAACCGGAAGGTCGCCGGTTTGATCCCTGGGCTCTCTGTCCTGGTCGTTGTGTCCTTGGGCAAGACACTTTACCCTACCGCCTACTGGTGTTGGCCAGAGGGGCCGATGGCGCGATATGGCAGCCTCGCTTCTGTCAGTCTGCCCCAGAGCAGCTGTGGCTACAACTGTAGCTGCCTCCACCAGTGTATGAATGTGAGAGTGAATGAATAGTGGTATTGTAAAGCGCTTTGGGTGCCTTGAAAAGGGCTATATAAATCCAATCCATTATTATTTATGTGATTACTCCTCTTGATAATTAAATCACTTATTCAAAAAAAAAGTGGTCCTTATTAATATCAATTTGAGGCTAGACTGGGTAAATAAAGTAGATAACTTCTGACGTTACAGTATTTTTTCACATAAAATTCCTTCATTGTGTTTTTGCTATATAGCCCTCTGGTTGTGTGCAACCCCCCTTCCCTTACATGTAGTGTTCTGGTCACAAGTGACCAGTTTTAACAGCTCTTAAATTAACATAAGAAATATTTTTCACCACCAGATTCAGTTCAGTGGGTGGGTCAGTGGGTCGTTCAGTGGTCATTCACTTGGCCATTCAGTGAGGTATTCAGGGGGTCAGAGGCCAAAGGGGCGTGAGGGGTGGATTCCCATTAATTTCCTAAAAAACTCAAAATTCAACGAAAGAGGTGCTCATCACTTTTAGATGTTCAAGTGCATCGTGTGGAGGATGCCACAAGTCCTCAAGGAAATCGGATGTAAAACACAATAGTTATGAGTTTTTACATTTGTAAATCGGTCAGATTTGACCTGAACACGGCAGGAAGGTTTTAAATAGTCTATCTCTAATTAGCCTTCTTGTTACCTTTAAATAAACTTTGGACTATAAAACTATGAATCATGTCTCCCAAGCACTGAACACAATAGTTTAGACATTTTAATAATTAAATAAACAAACATATTCCTTCCGAAACAAGTCTTGTCCTAAGTCTTCTAAGCATGCGCAGTGCTAAAACGGAACTGTCCGTCTGTTTCCCTGGGTTACCATCAACAACTTCGCTAGCCCACAGTATCTTCAGTATGCTAGCGTGGCTTTAGGGTCTCGTGTATCATTATACATCGGCATAAAAATATGTATAGAATAGGTGATTAAGCTTGAAGAGCAGCACGGGAGGTTAATAACGTGTTTAGAGGCTAATTAGCTCGAGCGAATGAACCCCAGCTAGCATTTTAGGGAGCTGTTTACAGCTTTAGGATGACCGAGCAGGAGTACGGGACTCTTGCTTATTCAAAAAGTCCGAAAACATCTAAAAGAACAACATTTCAGGTAAGGACCGTTTCTAAACAAAATAAGAAATGAGCGGCTCAGTTAAACCTGATTATTAAAGGAGAATCATGTTAACCTGAAATTATGTCGCTTTAGGATGAACTCCAGGCTGCTGTCTCTGCCAGGGCGACCAAAGCCAAGACAGATCAGTACACCTACTCTGATGACTTCGAAGAAGATGAAGATGGTATAACGAAAAAGAGTTATTATATCTAAAAAGGACTCTAAGTGAATGGAGTAGTTCATTTGTTACAGAGGGATAGTAGCGAAGGTTAAAGGGAAGGCTTAAAAGATGGACGTAAGACCTGCTGTGATGCATGGTTTAGAGAGCGTTATACTGAAAAATAGACTGGAAGTGGAGCTGGAGGTGGCAGAGCTGGAGATGTTGGGATTTTCAATGGGAGCGACTGAGATTGACAGCTTGGGTTAGGCTGTCAGGAGACAAAGCTAGAGAGAAGGTTGAGATGGTTTGAAGACATGCACAGGAGGGATAGTGGATGCTGCAGGTAGAGCTGCCTAGATGTAAGTGAAGGAGGACATGTAGAGGGTTGGTGTGACAGAAAGGGATGCTAGGGGTAGGGTGGGAGGGAAGAAGATGATTGATTAAAAACAACAACAACAACAACAGTGTGTGTGTTGACAGTTTATCTTTTTGTTTTTCAGATTTTTTAAACAGACTCCTTAAATTAAGAAAAAAGAAGACAGATCCTCTCAAAGCTGGGAAGAATAAAGCCAAAATCATTAACAACTTTGACCTCTCAGATGATGAAGACAAACACAGGAGGACAAAGAAAGTTTCATTCCTGAAAACAAAAAGAATCAGCTCTCCCTCCAACAGCACCACTGCGTCAGAGTCACAAGAAAAAAACGAGCCCCTAGACTCACACACGGCTGCACGTGATAGTTCTAATGGGTCAGCATCTTCACAACACTCCACAGATGACGCACAGTTTAAAAATGCTCGTGTGGATTCAGCTGATCCTCAGATCACAAGAGAAAGCTCAAGTAAATCTCTGTCATACCAAACATCAGACGATACTCTCCTGGACATGCCTTTACCGTTACCATCTGACAGCAGCGTGGTGGAAACTCCAGGGCCAGAGCAAAAGAGCGGCTCTGCTGCTGAAGAAAGCTCACAGACTTCACAGTTATCAACATGTGACCTGAACCACACAGCTTCAGCAGGTCTGTTTAGTTTAATACACAATACTGCTATCAGGAATCAGTGCAGATTTTACATTTAGATTTACACCTGTCACCATTCAGATAGTGTTTCAGAGAGGGAGCCACCAAGACCTAAACCCCGGCAAAGGACCCTAAGATTGAGCTTTCACACTTCAGAGAAGCCAGCTGAAGACTTTCAGGATCTCAGCAGGCCTCAGACTTCTTCTGTATCAATTCCTCTCTCAACTGATACATCTGGCACCATAGCTGTAAGGAGCTGCAGTCCAGCTGTGCTTTGTTAATCAGTGTTTTAAGCTGCAAACTAAAATGAAACTTTTCATAATCAGAGGATGTTTGTGATGTTGTTTCATCATAGTGGACAGAAGGAGACCACACAGTTTCACCCTCTTCAAATAAGAGTGCACGGTCTGCACTCCTCACAAAGTCCACTGTTGATTCTGGATCGAAAGGTAATGATCATAAAAAAAATCTTCAAAACCTTTTTTTCTTTTTATTCAGGACATTTAAAAAAGGGCAACTACAGATAATATGGTGTGACGTTAGCAAATCGTAAGGAAGACGAGAATAAAAATACTTTTATATTTATAGGTATTGGAGTTTGCATGCAATTATTGATTAGTTATGCACTGACTTGGGCAGCAAAATTTAACACAAAAATATTCATTAAAATCTGGACTTTAGAAAAATGTAGAAAAATGTGTTGTTTAAATATATATATATATATATATATATTTTTTTTTTTAAACCTACTGTGGGAGAAAAATCAATCACTCCACATTATAATAATCATTAAAAAGTCAAAAGAAAATAACCAATATTTTTGCTACATGTCTAATTAATGCTCTTAATATTTGTTTTATTGTTTTAGATGGCTTTATTTCTGATGACAGCAAAGAGCAGGAGAGGAACTACTCCACATCATTTGAAGAATTTACTGTAAGACATATTCTGCACTGTGTAACGTCGCTGTGAAGTTTAGTTTTTTTTAATGAATCACAGCTTATTCTGAGGAGAGCTCCAGCTTCAGTTTGTGTGGGTTTTCAGTCACTCGGCTGATGGTAGTCTTAAGCGCTTGAGTTGAGGCAACAGGACTGTTTTGTAGGTTTGTGAAGACGTTACACATGTCATCTAAGAGGCATCTTCTTATGTTCTAAAAACTGATGGAGAATTCTGTGTATTTAACCTATAGCGAGGTCGTCCTCTTGGAGGTGGTCCTGAGAGTTGTTGACCCACCTTGTAATTATTAAAGGTCACATGAGGGTCTGAAGGTATGAATCAAGGCATGCGTCATTACGCTGCATTCCAGATTGAACACATAGAAGAAGCCTTGTGGATGAGAGGTCAAACATCTTCACGAACCAAAATCAAGTCCGGTTGCTTCCATTTCAAGAGTCTAAGAGCTCAGTCTGTGCATTGTTGTCTTCCAGGGATGCTCAGGAGATCCCTCAGCTCATCTCTCTCATGTCTCTGAGGAATCTGTTGAAGCAAGGTTGGTAATCAAGCTGCAGTAGCAGAGCTCTATGTGTGAAGCAGACCTGATCACTTAGCTGGCCTTTCTGTTGTTGTTTTGTTTAAATTAGGACTTTGAGTTCTCACTCTAAGACCACTCCAAGATCTCAGAGTGCATGCTCCAGGAAAGTGGAGTCCAAGTATTTGGGGTCTCTCAAAGTTCTGGACCGTAAAGTCTCTTTACAAGAGTCTCAGCCACAAGAAGCAGATTCCCTCCGAGCTGCCATTTATCAGGTCGGTGTGGTTCTGAGGGTGTTGTCTTTTCTAGTTTTTTTTACATTGTCAGCCATGCAGTGGAGAAAAGCACTGTGACGTACCCTTATATCTACAGTTAAAAGTCTGTGTGTAAAAGACAATGAAAACCTTACTCAGCACTGCTCCGAAGAACCATGCAGCTAAATATAGAGTAGCAGTGGTTTTACTAATCTAAATTAAAAGAGTGTTTCGTAATCGTGTGAGTTGTTGGGAGAAAACAATGTACTGCACATTGAACATTTAGATTTGAATGAATGTGTGTATGTGTTAAGCGGGCCTCAGAGTATCAAAAGCACATTCTCAGTCCAGTAAAATCCACCCTCACTTTTACAAGGAATGGCTCAAAAAGAAGAAGGAAAAGTCGAGGGAGAACATGCAACTGAAGAAGAAAGAGGCCATGTTGAAAGAAAAAAAGGAAAAGGTGAGTCATCTGTGTTTTAGACAAACTACAGAGCACCTTACAAGCTTTAAAGATTACATGGATGCTCTTCAATTTTTTTCAAAAAACAAACAGGAAGAGGAGGCTAAAAAAGAAGATGCTGTTGCGTTCTATGAGGCTTGGAAGAAAAAGAAGGCAGAAAGCCTCAAATCTAAGGCCAAAGAGAAGGAAGCTGTGATTAGAAAAGAACAAAAAGCAGCTGAGGAGAAAGAAGAAAAAAGGCAGACTGCTCAACAGGTAAAAGCATACATCACTCTGACACCTATAATGAGATTGCTTGTGTGTATCCGTGAGGTTAATTTGGTATTTTAATAACAATTAAAGGTGTTTGAGAAATGGAAACGTGAGCATGATCATCTGCTAAAAGAGAATTACAGAAAACAAAAGGAGGCTGAAAATAAATTGAAGCTTAAAAACAAAGAACAGGAGGAGGTGAGAAAAAGGGACAGCAGGTCTGCCTTTTCTAACTGGTGAGTGGAAATCATTCATTATTAATTTGTCCCATTTATTTAAAGGTGATGAAAAGAGATATCTCTTTTTTTAAGGCACTGAGAATTCATTTTTTGCAGAATGGTCTGAACAACAGATCCAAAAGATGACTGAGCTTTGCTTTTAGTGGTGGTAATACATAGATTTAAATGTGCATATATGTTTAATAAAACTTGTAACAGCTGTGGTGCCGGGTTGAAAAATATCGCCCACCAGATGGCAGTCAAAGCTCAGATCTTCATCCACTGTTTATTTCTAAAAACCTCACAGAAAAGTCATGTATACTGATTTTTTAATCCTCTTTTTAAACATGATTAAGGTGTGAAAAGAAGAAAGAAGTTATCGATGACAAATTCACGTCAGAGCGCAAAGAAATCAAAAATAAAGCGGAGGAGGAGAAATACATGAAGGAAGAAAGAGATAAAATGGCTTTAGAGGTGTATGAAAACTGGCTGGTAAGTAGAATTATTAATGATTATTACCAGCATCTGAGGTGCTGCTCGCCGCATCCTTTTTTGTTCATGAGACAGATGGTCTCTCGCTTAGCAGTCGCGACCAGGCTCCAGTGTGAACTCTTCTTTTGTGACTACTTAGATGGCACTGACAGATTTCACTGCTCAGGAGGGGAAAATCTGAACGTTCAACCAACTGTTTCAGCATATCTTTAATGAAAATGTTGTGAATTTCTTCTGATTTAATGCTTTTACCTCATTCTGTTTCTGAGAATTTTTTCTGAAAGTTTTTAAAATAAAAAAAGTGTGATAGCTTAATAAGATCAGAACCTTACGTTATATAGATTGTAGATTAAATCAGCATCTAAATATATTTTTTGTTTGTGTAACTTTTTGGCCAAATGAGCCTGCATTTTACACATAAAGCTCAAATTAAATATGTACAGTACTGTGCAAAACTGTTGATCCATCCCTCATTTGTTTATATTTTGCTTCCAAGGAGCCAGACTTGGCGTTGAGTGATAAATCTCCAGGCTTTCTGAAGGTCTGCTGGACATTTTTGAACTCATTTTTAGAGGATTTCTTTGTTTTTTCTTGTGGATCACCATGCAGTAATAAAAGTATTCGTATGAAATATTGACTTTCAAGCTTGTTGGTATTGCACCAGGTATGGCTCAAGACTTTTGCCCAGTATTGTATATCCAGCCTTACTCCCTCTTTGATTAATCATTTCCTGACCTCGGAGTTTTTTGTTGTGTTGCCTTGGATGTGCGTGACTCGTAGCGCAGTAACTCTCTCCATTTCATAGAGCTTTCACAGCATGACCACAGTTATGAAATTGTACACGTGTCTTGAGATCATAATGGGCGTGATCTTTGACTCAGAGCTTTGTTTTGTCTGCCTGAAGTCCATCTTCCCCCTCGATGTTCAGACTAATTTATAGAGACGAGATCACATCATCCCTGTCAGTACCCGTTACATACATAATTGATTTGAACTTTTATTAAGTTAAATATGAGGTTCACACCACTGTCCCACGGTCTTCTTAATTTCTGGTTGTATAAGGCGTTGTTATCAGGTGTACAAATCTAGTATTTTTGAATATATTGTATGTGTGAGCAGTCCTTGTCCTTGTGGCTAGTGTCACAGATTTTCTTGTTGTTCTTTAGGCAAGAAAAGATCTAGAGCAGAAGAGACGCAGAGAAGAGAGACGGATACAAGAGATACTCGGAGACAGCCCACCTCCACCATGGAGCCCCCCAAATAAAACCATACCGTTTCGAAGATGACGAATAAAATGTAACATAACACCCGTGTAATGTCTGTTAGTGCTATGTTACATGTTTTTGCAAATGCAAGTTTGTAATGTATGTTGTTCTCTGATAGCTACTTTCATATGATTTTGTATTAGACAGCAGATCTAGTGTGTGTTTATATTTTTATATGTTTTCTAACTCAGATGTTTGCAAAATTGGAAACAGTTGTGGGACAGAATGATTTTGTGATATGTCAAGGAAAAATTCATGTATTTAATTTTTTAAAATTGTATTTGATTATTTTTATAAATATGTTTATGCTTTAGCATGTAATAATAATAATAATAATGATGATAATAATAATGAATGTATTTAAAGGCCCTTTACAGGCACTCAAGGACACGTTACACCCAATTAAACATCATATTATGATTGAAATTACAGTTGAAAAACAACTTAGAATTAAAAGTTAAGATAAAATTTTCAATAAAACAACAGACAATTAGGGCTTAACATGAGAATGTGCAGTAAAGCAGTTTAACATTGTTGTTGTTGTTTTTGCTGATTCCCTTTTAATGTTTATTTTTGTCTTCTGGTTAAGAAGAACTCACAAACCTGCAAATGATTTATTTATTTTTTGTATTGTAAGGGCATTTCAGTAATTACTTAATAACTTCTCACCCACAGTTATGTTTATAAGTATTTGGAGGAAGACAGGTTTTTGTATTTTGCCTCTGTACACCACCACAGTAGATTTTGAGGTGCAGACTTCCTGTTTTAATTCTGGGGATTTAACTAAATATTGAATAATTGTTTTACACAGGCTCCTATTTTCACAGCTCAAATGGAATTAGAGAATTAACTGACATGTAGGAGGCCCAAAATGCAGTCATCGCCCAGATGTGCCCAGAGATCACGGTGACTGTTGTGGAGGTCAATGGGTCCCGTTAATTCTCATTCATAATACCATTATCTAAAAAGCTGATATGAGGATAGTCGGACAGGATTAATTGTTAGAGATCTGGTAAAGCTTTAACTAGCAGCAGTTGGTCATAGGCTGTATTGATATGCTCACCTTTGAGATTCAAATACAGCATCTCAGAAATGCTTCAAGCTTCTTTCATTTATTTGACAGAATTCTAAACATGGTTTAAAAAAACAACTTTAAATTGGTTGCTTTCCTGGCATGGAGTTGACTTTTAACTGTAGTTCACAAATTTTCAACAGGGTTGAGGTTAGGGGGTTGATATTCCAGCAGTTCTTAATGGCAGGCTTGATTCTTAGTGGTCTCTGGGTTGTTGCTGAACACGTTTGAATAATTTGTACAATTATTTGAACTAATCACCCTGGAATCTGCAGTTGTTTAGAAGTGGCTCTAAGAGACCTTCCTGACTATGAAGCTATGATTCTCCCTTTTAGATCTCCACTGAGTTCCATGGAGCTTTGCATTGTTCTGAGAATTGGTCCGTCCAATATTTGCTGTCTTAAGTCATGAAAGATGGATACTATACAATTATTTCATCTCGGAAAAAGAACAATTACCATGACATTCATGTCCATGATGACTGTAAACTTCTAACCACAGCTCTCTATATAACGGTGTAAAATGCTTTTACTTTGAAGGTATGATGCCGGAAGTCTGACCAGTAAATAAATAGTGGTTTCTCCGAAGAAGCGCTTCACTTTAGGTTGAGGTCCAGGTGAGGAAAGTTGTTGCAGAGATTTCATTGGTGTGGTTTTTATACGTCGAGCTCTGGTTTGCTTTCATTTATCGTGTGCAACGGAACCGTGGCCGTGGGTTTGACGCCGGGACAGGACACATTTAGCGGAAGAGCTAACACAGTCTGCGCATTACTGAAGTTCAGAGACTGTCGAGCTGGCAGAGGTAATGAACCGTTAGCTAACCCGCTGACAACAAACACTTACCCACTCATTCATTTTCGTGTTTAGTTCTCCCTGTTTGAAGGAACAGAACTTAAAGTAGCTTCATCGTTCTCCTGTCGATGTGCCACATCAACGCGGGGCAGCTAACGCGAACTAAGTGAAAGGCATCACCGATAAAGGGCTCATTTTTCATCTCTGCTTGACGTGGCTGAGCTGCAATAAAAGGCTCTTTATATTCCACCAGGCTACAACTGTGCACCTGGCAACTATTACCGCGGCACCACCGAGGAGGTGAAGTACTCCCGAGGAGGATTTTAGACAGAAAATCTAATTATTTGGGAGGAGCCACTCCCCTCTGAGTGTAACAGGGAATCAGCTTACCTGACTTGTAAAGTTGAGGCATCAGCAAAGCAATTATTTTCCTGTGACGGAACTAGTCATTACTGTAATTTTCTGTTATTTTGATAGTTGGATGGTAGCGTTTTACTTGCTTCTTATGCACTAATATTCCAGTCATCATCTGCAGAGAAACTGGATCTATAACGTTTAAACTATTAGAAATATGTTTGAGATGCTGTTAAAATGTTTTGTCCTCGACTATTTGAGCCACAGTTTTTTCATGTTTTTTCATATACATACCAACTTTCATGATAGCAAATTCATTTTTTAAAAAAGATTTTGTTGACAAAGATTGTATTGTTATGAAGCTGAAATTATGAGTGAGATCATCGATTACTACTTACTCTTCATCTTCAAATCCTTATAAATTGTTTTTTTTAAGTGATTTGGAGCAAAAACTGTCCAGGACTCCTTGGGACCCCCTCCTCTTATTTTCTTATCTGGCAAACCCACTGATAAGCTGTTGGCAAGCACTGAAATGTGTACAAATAAGGCTTGCTTGATGGGTACTTTATCTCTTTATTTGCAGGGAAGTGTGTTCACTTGATAACTTTATAGCTCTGTGTTGTGTCCTCCCCAGATGTTTCAAATAAAGAGGATCTGTTGCATTGGTGCGGGTTACGTAGGAGGCCCAACATGCAGCGTCATCGCCCAGATGTGCCCGGAAATCACAGTGACTGTTGTGGACGTCAATGAGTCCCGAATCAAGGCCTGGAATTCTGACACTCTGCCCATTTATGAGGTAGCGTGCCATTATTTTAAAAAAACAAAAAACGTGGCGCTGAGGATAGTAGGACAAGATTAATTATTAGAGATCTGGTTAAACTTTAACAAGCAGGAGTAGGTCATAGGCTATTATCCTGATATGTGCAGCTTGAGATTAATATTCAGCATCTCAGAAAAGCAGTAAAGTGTTCAGATTCATTAAAGTGTTAAAGGAGTAGGTGTAGCCAGGCAACAGTTCCAGGCAAATGTTTTTGTTAAACATTGCTCCACCTCATGGACAAAATGAAACCTAAATTACTTCCAGACTGTGTTGCAACTTTTCTACGTCAACTCTGACCACGGTGTATTGCATCATCGTGAGTAGTTTAAGGTTAGTCAGTGGTCACTGTGAGCTGGTGTTGCACTCTTCACGTTTATTTTTCCTGCTGTCTTACTAACACGGCCTCTCACTTCCTCCCATTTCAGCCTGGACTGAAGGAGGTGGTTGAATCATGCAGAGGAAGAAATTTGTTTTTTTCCACAGACATAGACTCGGCTATCAGGGACGCAGACCTCGTCTTTATCTCTGTGAGTCCATCATTTAGCTCCACACACACACAGCCCTAGAGCCCGACTGATCCTGGATATTCGGTGGTTGAATATAAGTGAAAGATGTCTGTCAGTCTTCAGTTGTATTTAAAAGAGGAGATTGTGGCCTTATTATTTAACTTCTCAGCAACGCATGTAACATGCTATGCAGAACACGTTCTGCTCAGCTGTGATGTGTAACGGCTCTGTAATGACACAGTTTCTAATTTACTCCACTTTTCTCCTTTCTGCATTAAGTTTCTATCTTGTTCCAAATATACAGTTCAACACAGGCCGATAATGATCGACCAAAATTTCATTAGGGTTCTCCATCACACACCGGTTTTGCTTGTTTGGCCCACTGACATAATTAAACTGCACCTCTCCTTGCACTCCTCCAGGTGAACACCCCAACAAAGACTTACGGGATGGGGAAAGGTCGCGCGGCTGACCTGAAGTTCATCGAGGCGTGCGCCCGGCGCATTGTCGAGATGTCCGACGGCTACAAGATTGTCACGGAGAAGAGTACGGTGCCAGTGCGCGCCGCCGAGAGCATTAGACGGATATTTGACGCCAACACCAAACCCAGCCTCAACCTGCAAGTGCGTACCGTCACGTGAACAAAGCTCTTCGACCTTTGCTGAGCTGCTTGTTTCTAAAGTTGTGCTGCCGCTTCAGGTGCTGTCCAACCCAGAGTTCCTCGCAGAAGGAACGGCGGTGCGGGATCTGAAGGAGCCAGATCGCGTCCTGATTGGTGGAGATGAGACTGCTGAAGGTCAAAAGGCGATCAGAGCGTTGTGTGCTGTATATGAGCACTGGGTCCCCAAGGAGCGCATCATCACCACCAACACGTGGTCATCTGAGCTCTCAAAGCTGGTGAGTGAACCTCTGGGTGAGGTCGACCACAGAGAACAGTTTCGTAAATCTGTTGGTTGTTGTAGCAATTTATTAATCGTTTGCAAAAAAAGGCCAGTTTTCTTGGAAAATATCTCATGATTAATATTTTTAATATTTAACAGTCAATAAAAAAATAAATTACCAGAACTACATAGATTAGATTTGTGTTTATTAATCTGTTTCCAAATAGCTGCTCTTTATTTAATCCGTATATTGAAGGGTATATAAAACATGGAAAAAGGGTCAGATAGATGAACTCCACTCCACCCTACCTTTCAGTCTGTCTGTGAAGCGGTCCTTTTATGCAGGAAATTGAGAAGCGCTCTGGCTGAATGTTTCCATTCAGTAACATCTTCGCCCAGTGCCAGTGCTCTATAAAAGCTCTTGGAGTTAGTTGCTGGGCGTCTCTCCTGCCCTGAGTCACATTTGATTTCTGTGGCTTCTTGGTTTGCTTGTTGGACTAAATGTCCTTGAATGCACCATCTCTTGACTCGTGCATTCACTTGCACTACGGATCACATTGATTACACACACCACGGCTCAATTTCAGGTCTTTGTTCGTTTGATAAAAAAATAAACTTTTTTTAATTGGATTTGTGAGTCTCCTTCTGTCATCGCTGAGTGGCCTGGTGTATGAGAAGTGTGTAAGTGATTATCACAGTACTTGTCCTTATCACAGAGCTAAACGAGTATTCCTGTGTGTCTGTGTGCAGGCAGCTAATGCATTCCTGGCACAGCGAATCAGCAGCATCAACAGTATCAGTGCTCTGTGCGAGGCCACTGGAGCCGACGTGGAGGAAGTGGCCAAGGCGATCGGCATGGACCAGAGAATAGGGAACAAGTTCCTTAAAGCCAGCGTAGGTGGGAGACAGTTTGTTTTCACATCCGCTGAACATGTACGAATGTTTCCCGTTCATCTCTTTGCTGTTTCTGATGCCTCGTACAGGTTTCGGTGGAAGCTGTTTCCAGAAGGATGTGCTGAATCTGGTGTATCTGTGCGAGGCCCTCAACCTGCCTGAGGTGGCTTCCTATTGGCAGCAGGTGAGAGCGACGCTCCTTTTAGATGAGGAGGAGTAGTGGCTGAAGTCAGAGCCTCTCCCGAATGACTGAACACTTCGCCTTAGGCTAAGGGAGATTTTGTGGCAGAGTCAATGCAGAACATTTTGGACATAACTGTTTATTTCCAATTAAACAACTTGTACATCTAGTACTGAGTAGTGACAGTAGCACTTATTTTATTTATTTATTTTTTTTAAGGTGATCGACATGAATGAGTACCAAAGACGACGGTTTGCCTGCAGGATCATCGACTGTCTCTTCAACACTGTTACCGGCAAAAAGATCGCCCTGCTGGGCTTCTCCTTCAAAAAGGACACGGGTGACACGAGGTGGGTCTCCTCCTTTTATTTTGGCCATTTCTTTCCCGTTTTGATTCACTTGAAATGGCTTTGTTAAACTTTTGTTAATCATAAACCTCAGTGTATGAAAGGATAATGAAGAGCCCATTTCAAACCCTGGGTTTGCTCTTTGTACATACAAAACCTGCAGAGTCACTGCTGACTGCTTTAATGTGCATCTGTGAACTGTAACCTCGATTGGAGCTGACATCAAGGTGTTCGTGTGTGCACGTGTGTTGTGTAACTCCAGGGAGTCGTCCAGTATCTACATTTCTAAGTACCTGATGGATGAGGGCGCCAAGCTGTTCATCTATGACCCCAAAGTCCTTAAAGAGCAAATCATTCACGACCTCTCCCAGCCCAGCATCTCCGAGGACAACCCAGAGAGAGGTGTGTGTGCAGTTTGCAGGTTGCAGTTTCCAGTGCAGTACTGAAAAACTCATTGTGTAGTTTATTTTTGTCAACACCCTGATTTACTTCATGTCTGTATGAGTGAACCAGGTGGTTTAGTGTAAAGACACCTTCAGCTCACTTCAGTACCTGGCTGCAGACAGCTTAAATAAACATGATTGTAATGTGGTAATAAGTGAGCTATAGAGATGCTGCTCTGTGGGTGGTGTTACCTTTGTACAGGGCATTGCTAAGCAAACTGGTTACGGGCTCGAGCTTGACACTTTACATGCAGACAGGAGAGGTAATGATGTTATAATCAAACACCTTTAAGATCAAAACTATTAAATGACTACTCCTTTTCTGATAATAAAATCTGATAGGACTTGAAAATAAACCAGAATTCCAGGATGTATTTAATAAGATTTATAAAACTGTAACTCTGACTGTGCTGTAATAGTTCAAATTGTCTGTTGGGGAGAATTTAAGCCAACAAAGTATATCATGTCCTCTACACCCACCAATGTTATCTTTGGGTGGGTGTAAAGGACATTTTCAAGAGAACCTAAGATAGGATAGGGACACACCATGTCAGAAGCGACTAAACTTCTTAAACATCGCCTGTTTTTGCTCCATTCCTGCTCCATATTTTCATTCTTGAACTTTGGTACAATTCACATTTCAAAATGATCATTGTTTGGCTTTTACTGGGCCTTGGTGCAGAAAGTGTTTGTCTTTCCTCTCTTCTGATTGGCTGTCCCTCACAAACAGCAGGTGTGAAGAGCAGGCGGGCGTGGCAGCTGTACAGAGAGAACCACATTAGATATTGCTTCTCTTAGATGCCACTGAGATCTCAGTAACTTTCAGTTGCTTTATCAGTAACTAAAGCAGCACTCACTAACACTAATTTGTTTGAACTGTTCTTCATTTTTAGTGTCTGAGTTGGTGACTGTGACATCAGACCCTTATGAGGCTTGCCAGAGCGCTCATGCATTGGTCATCTGCACAGAGTGGGACATGTTTAAGGTCCCAGTTACATTTTACTACTACTTTTATTTTTTTTTAAATGCTTCGTATTTGAGGAATATGTGAGAAAACATTTTAATAGTCATATCTGCTTAATCCCACCACAGGAACTGGACTACGATAAGATTTACAAGAACATGCTGAAGCCGGCTTTCATGTTTGATGGCCGCAGAGTGCTGGACCACCTTCACCCTCATCTCCAGAGCCTTGGCTTCCAGGTAAGATTTACAAAAAAAAAAAAAAAAGTTCCAACCCCTCCATCATGTAAAAATCCAAAGTATTTAAGTTTTGGTTTTTTTGGTTTGTTTGTTTTCCTGTCTGCAGATTGAGACCATCGGTAAAAAGGTGACACCAGCACGAATCCCCTACACTCCAGCAGCTGCTGGTCCTCGAATCACTGCCAGCGACGTTCCCACCAGCAAAGCAAAAGTCTGAAACTCATTTCTTCATCACTCAACATGCAGCAGATTCCTCCTAGCCTTTCCCCCCCTGTAGCTGGTGAAACAATCCAGATCCTTCTCCCTCAGATGCTGTATCATGCCCGATGAACAGTGTGTGTGGGGGGGATTGGATGAGAGCTGCTGATCCTTGAATCCAAAATTTGTGAATGATTGTTTTTGATTAAAGCATTCCATATGCGGTTAGTTTTATACATTTCACATATCAGGTACACCTGTTGGACTGATTTCTGATGAACACTATCAGCCTGAGTGTTATATTTACTGTACAATCAACTATTGTTCTAAATCACAAATTTTATACTTATAGTATTTTTTATAAATCTACTGTATGTTAGTCTGTCCTCAATATCTGTGGCTGTTTACTCAAAAGGGCCAATGCAAGTAAATTAATTTTTCTGTTTTGTCTGTTTCAAAAGTAATAATAAAAAAAAAAATAATTAAGAAATGACAAACTGCAAAAATGTGACCTTTAAGACTTTTATTTCTATAAATATCAATGTACATTTGAACTGATCGGTGTGCAGCATAAACATCTTTCTTGTCCAGCTTTGACATTTACACTGTTTTACTCTAGAAAAAGTGCACTTTCTTCCAAATTGGCTGTTCAGCAAATACACGGGTATCAAAATCTTTTGCCACCCATTTACCTGCTGGGAGGCTAATTGCCCTTGCTTTGTACCTTTCTTCCACACAGTACAGGATGGATGGTGCTTCTTGTTTTTGTATCACAAGACTGATCAAAAAAAAAAAAAGGATCCCGCTTCATTAAATCAGTTCTAAAGAAGCAGACATGAAGATTGTATAGGAATTTCTTTTACTTATGTATTAATCACATTATTTTATTGTATAATGCCTTGGTGCCACTGGATTTTAACATGTCTCACACTCATACAGTAAGACAAATGGTGGGGGTCTAGTAAGGAAGTTGGTGGAAGCAGACAACTCCACAGGAAGAGTCTTTTGTCTCTTCGAGGACTCTGGGAGGTAGCAAGGGAGTGTGAACCTTAAGGTGTGAAACAGCTGCGTACTGCCTTTTGTTCCTGAAGAAGGTATTTAACTGGGAGCCATGCTAGGCTCAGGGAGACTCTGCTGACCGTCTGCCCCGCGGTCATGCAGGCTCTCCGCCAACTTGGTTGTCTGTTGTCTTTGTGTGTTTGGATTAAAAAGTGTTAGCTACTGCTCGTCTGTAGGCTTTATTTAATCGAAAACTTCCACAACAAGGTGATCGTGAACAGAGCCCACTGTTAAAGGTCAGTAGCTGTTGAGAATAGATTCCTTAATATACATCATAGTTAAAGAGAATATAGTTTGGGATTGATTGTAATATTACAATATGGCCGTTAATGGGTGTAAGAAGGCCTGGAATGGGAACAAAGAACTGGGGTGCAGGGCAGGAGGACAATCAACCTGGGCCAGGAAGCAAGAATTACTGAGGGTGAGGGGCAGGCAAAGGGACACTACCTTAAAAGGAGATGGGGTCAGGGTGTCAGCACCCTTGGCCACTGTACTAGTGTATTTCCATTGTGGGGGTGTTTACTGTAGGGGGGAGGAGACCAGAGGTTATAACTGTAACTGTTGTGTGGAGTTCTTTAGATCAGCCTTTAGCATAGGACTGCAGTGTGCTGATCTCCAGATGCATCTGTAAGAATAATGGGTAATAAAAGGATTGTGTAAAACATGGAAACATCTCAGCGTGATCTCTACCAGGACCAAAAGAATCGCAGAGACCGGCGTTGTCTCAACGTAGCTTTTTTTTTTTTTTTAAACCCAAAGTTCACTGAGACGAGGGATGGGATTTAGGAATCCCCAAGGAGCGGAAGCAAATTACAGCCTCTGCTCCTGACAGCTGGGCGAGTTGGTGGACACTCGGGTTACCCAACGTGTCTGCTGTTTGTTCTTTGATAGTCTCTTTAAAATGCAGCCCTCTGGCTTTTTCTCAGGGAACACAGAGCAGCAGTTAGAGTATGGTCCCTGTACTTACAAGTCTGTTATTGTCACTTCTGTAGCTTTATTTAATGCCTCCCACAAACATTGTACTAATATTAAACATGTTTCCTGTGCTGTACTTTAAATCGGTGCATTACGTTACAGATGGACGAAGCTCATTTTGTCACTGCGTACAGCTGAACGCACACAGCAGGCTCCTCATTCTGCTGCTTCTGTTTCCCTCTTCTTCAGTAGATTCTTTAAGAAGAATTCGCCTGTGAAGAAAGAAAAGAAGAAATGCACTGAATTCATCCATCCTCTGCTTCTTGTCCCGTTCACAGGAGCAGCAGTCTAAGCAGAGATCCCCAAACCTACTTTCCCTGCCCACTTATCCCAGTTCTTCCATGGGGGACCCTGAAGCATTCCCAATTCACCTGAGAGAGATAACCTCTTAAGGCTACTGTGGGGTCTGCCCCAGGTCCTCCTCTAAATAGGACATACCTAAAATACCTCATTTAGGAGGAGGAGGAGTAGCAGCTCCACACCGATTCCCTTCCAAATGACTGAGCTCTACATTCCTGTCTCTGAGGGGGAGCCCACCCGCCCTTCAGAGGAAGCTCATTTCCACCACGTGAATTGATCTAATTTTTATTGAGTGATTTGGCCCAAGTTTTACTGCTGAATTTGTCTGAAAATGCAAAGCCACGTTTAATAACATGATTTCTCTTCTTAACTGAAACAAATTAACTGTCTCTCTTTTGTCTTTGTAATCATATAATTATGCTTATAGTTGATATCCCTGATCACAGTGTTTTATTTTTATTTTTATCTCTGACCTAATATCTCCATTTTTATTTGAATGTTTTTGGCTTAGTTGGCTTTGGACAGTCACGAGGATGATTTGTGCACTTCATTAGGCACTGTTTTCCCCACCTGATCGTCTCTTTAAAAAAAAAAAATTGCAATGTTTATCTGACAAAGTCTATAATATGTTTCCAGAAGTGCAAAGTTGAAAATATGTAACTAAAATGATTTCATATAGAGATTTAATATTCTTTGCACACTGGCTGGACATGTTGAATATTAATATATCCAAAAAATACTAATAAACATTTATTAACATCACTTCTCACCTGCTTTGTAGGAGGATCGCACCAGTGGTCCGCTGGCTGTGTAGGTGAAGCCCATATCACTGCCAACTTTTTCCCAGTGGGCAAACCTCTCTGGAGTGACATATTCCTCCACCTAAATCCCAAAGACACGCACAGAGTCAGAGTGAATGTGTCTGTAGCCAGCAGCACAGCAGTAGGAGTGTTTACCTTTAGGTGGCGTTTGGTCGGCTGCATGTACTGCCCGAGTGTTAGACAGTCCACTTCTGCCTCTCGCAACTCTGTAATGACATCCTGTCAGAAAACTGTAGAGTTTGTCTGATTTTTTATAATGTGTGTGTGCGTGAGACAGCGGACTACACACCCGTCATAGTGCTGATGATCTGTTGGTCAGTCTCTCCGAGCCCCAGCATGATGGAGGTCTTGGTGAGCACCGTCGGTTTGACCTTTTTAGCGTGCTTCAGGACGCTCAGAGACTGATCAAAGTTTGCTCTGGGATCACGTACATGCCTGTAAATACACGACAAACATCACTGTGCATCTGAGAAATGTCTCTGCTGCACCACCTGCTGGTCAACATGTGTTACTGCAGTGGAACGACATTGCATGTTGTTATTAACTTTAACAATACTTCACACGAGCCAGCTTTATAATGTGTGTTTATGACCATGAATTTAAGCTTTTTAATGGCAGAACTAGAAATTAGATGCTCAGATTTTGACTCTGAGGACTTACAGTCTATTAAAAATCCCTCAGTACCTTTGTAGCTCGCGCACTGTTTCCACATTGTGGGCGTACACGTCTAATCCCGACAGGGTGATCTTTTCCACCGCTGCCAGGTCTCCACGGAAATCAGGAGTCAGGCATTCAACCAGAATCTGAGGATTTCTAGCAGGCAGGATCAAAGTTGCTTTTACAAAGACATTCAGATAATGTAATAAATCCAAAAGGGGCGGAGTCGTGTTTACCTTTCTTTCAGGTTAGTAACCGTCTTAGCAAAGTGCTCCGCTCCACCATCAGCAATATCTGCACAAAAATACAGAGAGAAGAAAAATCTAAGATATATATGATATATAATATTTTGAAAATGCCTTGAATTTTATCTTTAATTTGTGGACATTTTTGTATTTGTAAACTGAAAGTTAAAACCAGAACAGTCTGATTTCTTTACAGCTTTATGTTATTAAATTCTACAAATTGCAATGCAGTTGATCGTCACTCATGTAATTCTTGCTGATGCACAACAGCAAGAGACTCATGCAGATACAGTCAGGTAAGAAACTAGTACCGTCTCTGTCGACCGAGGTGAGGACCACGTAATCCAGTCCCCAGGCGGCGATGGC
Source organism: Astatotilapia calliptera (assembly GCF_964374335.1). Taxonomy (NCBI): domain Eukaryota; kingdom Metazoa; phylum Chordata; class Actinopteri; order Cichliformes; family Cichlidae; genus Astatotilapia; species Astatotilapia calliptera. The sequence goes on along the minus strand of NC_137427.1, from coordinate 20,449,752 downwards.
TTTGGCTGTGTTGTACGGCTCGTCAGGGTCAAGAGGCGGAGGCTGACGTGCTGTCTTTACTGAGCAAAACCTGCACCCACGGGTGCATGTGTCTCCCATCAGCTACACACACAAATACATTATCTCGCTAAAATAGAACAAAGAATCCAGACAAATACAAAACACTGATATGGCAGCGCCAGTTCATAAAAGAACAGATGGTGAATATTAAAGATTAAAGTGCTTCTTTGCCCTCTTCAAAAACTGGAAGTAAATTCAGAGAGCAGCAGAGACTCACCATGATGGTGGCTGTGGCTGTGGCGTACTCTCCTCCTCCCCAGCATTCCCCGATGTTCGGACACCTGGCCTCCTCACACACCTGAGATAACAGACAGATTATTCATAAATCACAACAACAGTCATCTAAAGATGCTTTATATCGTAAGGTAAAGACCCAACAATATTAGAAAGAACTCCAAAACCAGATGAGCTCCTATGAGATAGGACTTTGTGACAGAGGGAAGGCAAAAAAAAACAACAACACAAAAAACACTTCAACAGGAAGAAACCTCCAGCAGAACCAGGCTCAGGAAGGGGCAGCCATCTGCTGAAATCCAAACTGGGTGCTGGAAGCTTTGGAATTTTTTGAGCTATCCTACTGCATTTAAACTGTTTTAATGGGCTGTTTAATGTTTTGGCTGCTGTTACACGGGAATTTCAAAATTTCTTTCTTATCTTATTAAACATTTTTCAGCCTTTCTGTTGAAGGTTGAATAGTCAAAAACGTAGCATGTGCCGTTCAGTGAGCTGAGAAACTGCAATATTTTGATAAGTGCGTCAGTGCTACAGCAGTGTGAAGGCGAATCAGCGGAGACCTTCAAAGATCACATTAGTTGCACCTCAAACATTTCTTTAACAGCAGCCAAAAAGCAGCTGGGCTGCCTGACAACTTACAGACGGAAAACTTACCGTGTGAAGGTTGAGATCTCTCAGGGTGTTCTTCAGCCTGTTGTAATTCTTTCCAATGGGGATCTCAGTCTTCAACCATGGAGGAAGCCGCAGCCTGACAGGAACAACAGCAGACAGCTCGGTGTCTAACAGTGCTCTCATCTCTAAGTATCTGTGTCTAAATACTGCTAAAAAACGTTTACTGATAATAAAGAAACCTGCTAGGTCAGAGCCTGCAGTATGGGGAAGAGCTCATTGAGAATTAGTGGCAGGCTGTCAGGTCTGCCTGATGCCCCTACATGTAATAACTTTGTCCTCATCTGTATTTTGAGCTCTATGATGAAAAATCCTGCATGCATTTGGATGCGTTTTGCTACTAAACAGTCGTTTTCTTAATCTCAACTTCACTTGCATCTTTTGTGACTGGCTGCAGGGCGCTAACCAAGCGCCCGTTACTTTTTGCATGTGTCGACTTCGCCTTTAATGCTCATTATGGTGTTGAACTGTTCTCTATAGCATGTGTCTGCACATTTATGGTAGAGCCGAGCAGGCCAACAGCTCATTATCCAACAAACACTTTTATATTTCCTCTGAAATCCATTTTTCCATTTGAATGTTTAATGCAAACATTTTGACTAGCTTTTACTGAAGCTTTAACAGCGTTGCTTATAGCAGTGTTTGTGATGAAGTTTTGGACTCAGAGACTCAGCTTCTGTTTGTGTGCATTAACAGAACAAAATAAACGTGCAGATGCTGATTTCTATACTAAATGATAGTCGACCTATCATTTAGTATAATCCAACAGCTGCTACAAGTGAAATGCAGTCTGTTTATTTTTGTCAGTGATCATGAGTTTAAAACTCAGACATGCCAGCATCTTAACATGGACTCAAACCAAAGCTCAAGCTCCCCGGGGCCTGAAGCCTCACCTCTCTCCCTTCTGTCTCTTCAGGGTGCCTTTGTACTCAGCCCACTTGCTTTTTTCAGATAATTCCCCTGAAATAAAGTCTTGCAGGTCAGGCCCGTCGTCTCTGAGCAGCTCCTTCTTTCTGTCACTTCTCTCCGGGGAGGGTCTGGTTGATAAGCAGCTGGTGTAAACCTGCAGAGCAACACTGACGATTAGTTCAGGAGCTTCTCTGTGTTTCTACACACGGCAATTCACACTGACAAGGTGGTCACGACTCCGGCTACTAAACTACATATTCGCTTAGACACATACAATCTGTCAGAGGCCTCCTGACAGACCCAGCTGGGAAGCCCGCAGTCAGATTTTTTCACCGGCTGGAGCCGTTAATAGACTATCCGAGCCCAAGTTTGTTAGACTGAGTTGTGAATTTAACTACTCACGTGTGGGATGCATCTGGGACTCAGCCATAGGTGGTTTGTGGAGAAACGACCCGCTACGCAACAACTTTGCTTGAGTAGCGCCATGACTTTGGCTAGCAGGCGGTTAACGTTGGGATAGCACCTCGGTGAACGACTGCTTTGGTCTGGTGCTTCACGTGAAGCGGACAGAATTGGAAAGTATTCTTTAAAAAAAATGAGCTAAAATTTCAACGTAGGTGATTTTTTTACGAACTTAATGGGTTATAGATATATTTTAAAATGAAGACTAGACGAGCTGGAACATAACATTATGGCAGCATTAAAAAATTTCTAAAACAAAATAAGGCAACAGATGGACTAAAAGATGGCCATTAATGATGATAATTTGAAAGGGACTTACATGAAAACATGTTTAAATACTATTTAACAAATTGAATCAGATTCAAATTGAGAGACAATACTCAATATTATACAATACTTAAGTAAGCGAAATCGCCCATCAGTTATAATGTTGAAATCCCTTTGCAGTGAAGTGACAGTGAACGCGTCTCTGGGAGTGCTGAATGTAGACTGTACGATGCCACTCGAATGCAGCAAAGCTAAATAAAATGTTTGAAAAGCTTGCAGTAAAAAATAACAACAGAAAACGCTGCTCTTTAACTTTTGGAATCTTTTTGGTGGTTTGCGACACCTCTGTTCAAATATTTACATCCAAAATATGCGCTCCTCGATCGTCTGGTAATGCCTGCTGGTGGCACGTACAATTGCGTGGTGACGTCGTCCTTTCCTCCTTTCCTCTGCTACCGGCGAGGTGAGGATAACCGAAAAATTGTTGCCTTGCTTTCATCTAACTACATCTATGTCTCTTAAACCTATATTTCGCTCGATTTTGAGCCATCACACTGAGAATATGTTACACTTCTCACCATAATCTGTATTTGTAGCCTACTTTAGCTCTGTCGGGATATATGATGTTAGTTTTAATCAGGTTTGATGCTTGAGGCCTGGCGCTCTGTAAGCGCTGAGGCCCACAGCGGATTCAACAATGCTCATATTAAACATGGCGTTTGCGCGGCTCCAGGTGTTATTTAACAACTTCTAACGTTTTTACTGTATCGGTATCTCATGAAAGGAGCTGGTCGGCTATCTAATGCTTACTTCTGTTAGCATTGTAGCTAAAGCTTGCTGACACCAGTGTGGTGTGCCTGTATCTCACAGTCCGAACTTTAGTAAACAGTCATTGTGGAGCTGTTAATATCACAGATATAAAGGCATACACGCTTTAGCCTGAATCTTTAGCCAGTCAAACTTTTCAGAGTTGAAAGCACCTATTTTGTCTCTTTACAGAATGAAGACCATTCTCAGCAGCCAAACTGTCGACCTCCCCGACAATGGTAAGGGGAAAATCAGTTTTCCACACAGATGTATTTATGTCCTGTCTGTAGAGTAGCTTCTAACCTTTTTTTATATTTGTGCTTGTTGTGCGGCAGTCGAGGTGAGGCTGAAGGGCCGAACTGTGACTGTCAAAGGCCCCCGTGGCAAGCTCACCAGGGAGTTCAACCACATCAACCTGGAGCTCAGCCTGCTGGGCAAGAAACAGAAGAAGGTATGAAAGAGCCAGAATAATGCTAAGTTACTTAAAGTGAAGTTAGCAGCCCCAGGATGTGATGGCAGGAGGGCATCACACATGTTTGGTATTAAGGATGTGTGATTTTAGAGTGTATAAGTTTTCAGATTTAAATAGTGAGTTGTTTTGGTTGAGGTTGGATATGTAAAATTAACAACTGCATCATTTAGAAAAGTGCTTTAAGAACTGGTCGGGTCTTCAAACTACTCTGCTCAGTGCGAAGTTTGTAGATAAAGGGCTTAAAATGTCAATTTATTGTCTTAAAATGGGAGTAATCCTAAAAGCCAGTTATGTGCTTTGCCTAAAAGTGCCATAAGTGGATTGCAGAATGAGTTTTTGTACAGGGCTGTTTATATGACTGTTGAAAAAAAGGTTTAATACATACACGGCTGGTGTCAACAGTGCTAAGAACAAGTTGTAGAAAAAGTCTTTAATTTTAGAGGGAAACTATTGAAATATCTGACTGGCTGTGACTGAGATGATATCAGCGTTTGAAACCATCCAACTGTTTTCTTCACGTGATCCAATCCCAGCTGTGATAGGGCGAGAGGCAGGGTGCATGAACAGGTTTTCAGTCTATTGCAGAGCTAACACAGAGAGACAGACAGCTGTTAATGCTCACATTCACGCCTATGGCACACTTTGTTATTAATGTATCATGCATATATTTGACAGCAGCACTGTTGCCGCACAGCAAGAAGGTCCTGAGTTCATTCCACCATCAGGCCGGGGTCTTTCTGTGTGGAGTTTGCATGTTCTCCCCGTGTTTGCGTGGGTTCCCTCCGGGTACTCCAGCTTCCTCCCACAGTCCAAAGACATGCAATTAGTGGGGTTAGGTTAATTGATCAATCTAAGTCGCCCATAGTTGTGAATGCGGGAGTGAATGTGAGCGCGAATGGTTGTCTGTCTCTGTGTGTTAGCCCTGCGACAGACTGGCGACCTGTCCAGGGTGTACCCTTCCTCTCGCCCTGTGACAGCTGGGATACGCTCCAGCGCCCCCTGTGACCCTGAAAAGGAGAAGCGGATGAATAGCATATATTGGAAGTGTGGGAGGAAACCAGGATACTCTGAAAGAACAAAACAAGGGGAGAACATACAAACTCCACACTGAAAGACCCTGGCCAACCAGTGGATTTAAACCCAGGACCTTCTTACTGGGCTAAGCACCACACCTCCGTGCTGCCCCTCGTTTAAAACCTCTAGAATGTGTCCAATAGTCTGTGTGGTTTGCACTTGCTGTATAGTAAGTGTATACTGACATTAATGCATTTGGACGACAGAGTTGGTTTTTGGTGTTCTGACATGTGTTCCTGTCAGATTTGAGGCTGTTAGCCGGGGTGTAGTTAGTGTATCGCAACAGGTAAACAGCAGCTACTGCAAAAGGTAAATGTGGTTGCATTTTCCAATGGCGGTCTGCAAGGCCAGTATTTCGCTCACATGTGGGCTGATTGCTTCAACACCTGTTTCATGCAAGTGATTTGAGCTGCTGTGCTTTTTTTTTTTTTTGTTTTTTGTTTTTTTTCCTCAGCTTCGTGTGGATAAATGGTGGGGAAACAGGAAGGAGTTGGCCACAGTCCGCACCATCTGCAGCCACGTCCAGAACATGATCAAGGGAGTCACTTTGGTGAGAGCTCAGATATGCTTGTTTCAGTCGGTCCAGTTATAAACCCTGTGCATGCTTCTGGCTGACCCTGCCTATTGTTCCAGCATCAATTCTGTTTGCCTCTCATGCTTTTGTGCCACTGCAGGGTTTCCGGTACAAAATGCGTTCCGTGTACGCCCATTTCCCCATCAACGTGGTCATCCAGGAGAGCGGCACCCTGGTCGAGATCAGGAACTTCTTGGGAGAGAAATACATTCGCCGTGTCCGAATGAGGGGTGGTGAGTCTGCGTCACATCATGGAAATGTTTATGAGAATGGCATGTGTGAAGTCCAGAAATATTCAAAGTTTCTGAGGTGTGGCGTAAATGACTTTGTCAGGAGAAGTTGGAAGTTATGTATAACTTCATATTGGGTTTGTGGTTGATTAGACACAAATACTTGTGACACATTAAAAGTTAAAATAGCCAGATGGAAGGGACCACAGTGAATTTATCATTTTAGTCTTCAAAATGTCAAATTATCTTTAAAGATCATTAAAGACTTGTTTTTCTGATCTTTTGTTTCATCAGTTCAAAGCCCAAGAGGCATCATATTAAAATCATGAAATTCACACACTTGTGAAGCTGAACGAGCTGCTGGTTGGGCAAAAACTGCTAACGGCTGATTTGAAAACCAGGGCTCGTTAAATTTATGGATTAGGAAATTATTTTGTCAATCAATCAAAGCTTTATTCGTCACATGCAGGTTGCCCTGCAGTGAAATGGGACCCCCCCCCGACCTTACACATATAGCACAAACATTACATGGGGATACAGGTCGGAGATTGGTAGAATCAGAGAAAAAACATTGAAATGTACACTACAATGGGGAAAGTACAAGAGGAAAAAAAGAGACCCCTACTCAAGCTATGCTTCCATGGGACAGCATGAGAGCAGGAAACAAAAAAAAAACTCCTCTGCACAAAAAGCACATAAATGTCCACAGCACAACATTGTGAAGACATGACAAGCCACAGGGGTGGGTGGGGGGTGAGGAGTAATCCGAAGTGAACACAGCAGCCGCCCTGCACAGCGCTACCATTCCAGCGCGGCACACAGACCCGCCGTGTTCCCTCGCAGGAAACAAGCATCGAAGGCGTTGGAAAGGGAAGGGGGATGAGTGAGTGCCTATCAGTGTAAGTGTATGTGTGTGCGTGTCCATAGGCCGAAGGACACTGTCTCAGCTGAACTATCAGGCTAAGTAAACAGTCCTCCAGCCAATCCAGGTGTCCTTGCATGGGATGGGAAGAATAGCCGTAACACAGTCGTTATCAGGGAGTGATTGTTCGGCTCCAGCCTTGGGCCTGCAGCTGGCGCCGTGATGGGGATCCGCAATGTTCATGTTGGTTTTGTTAATTTCCATGCGAGCAGCCCAGGAGAATTTTCAGGCTGCTCTTTAACACTCTGACACTGGCCTCTCAATCTCCTGTTGGAGAGTCGCGAGCCTCCCCATGATGGTATCAAATTTCTGTTCCATGGTGTTGTCATTCTTTTGATTCTGAGACCTCACAACTGCAGTGATCCGTTCCGCGATGTCTTCCAACTGTCGCTCAAGGGTCTCATTTTGAGCAGGCCTCTCTCTGTTTCCCCTCATACGCTCAATGGTGTTGTTTTGAGCCTTCACAGCAGCTGTAAGCGTCTCAAAGGTGTTGACCATATTACGTTCGTTGTGAGAGGTTGCGCCTCGTTCCATTGCGATTCCAGCGGGCAGCCTTGGGGGGGTTTGAACAGCCGGTTCCGCTCTCTTATTTCTCCGATAAACCAGGGCTAAGCCAACTCCGATCAGCATGAACCCTGTTATCACGGTTCCGAATAGATAGATATCTTCAGCGTCCTCGATCGACAGTCCCGCCAGGCACATACAGATTAATTGGTGTAGTGAGTCTCTGAGGAGGGATTTAGAATTGGCAGAGAGTGAGGCACGTGCAGACTTTGTGGAGTCATTGAAGCAGATTCTTTAATTTGTGATGAAGTCTGGAGTTGCACTCAGAGTTCAAACATGGTCAGTTAAGCATATCGACTTTTCTCTCAGCAGATCTAAAGATCCTGAGCTCGCCTCATTTTGGTGATGTAATGTCTGAAGCTGGATATTTATTATTTGGTGGAACTGTCATCTCATTGGAGGGCCACTTTAGTGTTCAAGTAGTACAGAAAAAACAAAACACAGACAAATATTTCTGAAAATGTAGTGGAGGTTTTTTCTTTTTTTTAAACATTTCTAATTTTGTATAATAAGACTAAACTTTTGTCCTTGTTCTCTTTCAGGTGTGCTGTGTTCAGTCTCAGCCGCACAGAAGGACGAGCTGGTCCTGGAGGGTAACGACATTGAGCTGGTGTCCAACTCTGGTACGTCTGCCTGCTGTTTCCTCTTTAGGTTTTCTACACCATAGGATGAAATGATATGATTATGTCAAGCTCCACCAGCAGATGAGAAGTTTTTCATTATTTCAGTCGCAGCCGTCCTGAAACTGATTCAGTGTCACCTTGATGCTCGGTGTAGATAAGAGTGAATAAAACATCAGCGGATGTTTGTCACCGACCTTATGGTTGGAAAACTGGACTCTGTGGACAGTTGTTGCACATCATCTGTACACACTACATGCAGTTGGACATCAGTGCAGCTGCTAATCCAGTTTATCACACTTGACTTCTGATCAAGTTTCCCTCCACCTAAAGTCCTACTGTTCTCCTTACTGGGGTGCAGTGAGGGTTTTATCGATTATCTGACAGACATTAAGTTCAGGTTCTCAAATGAAATTATGGAAAGAGGATAAACTCAAATCAGAGAAGAACAGCGTCTGATCTCACCAGTGTTTCTAGACTATTGTAAGTTTGAGTTTCTCCTTGAGTTGATTTTTCGCCTTCACTCTTCTACATTAAGGACTGAGCACGGTCTTGTGTTTGCACGTCTACTTTGATGAACAAAAACCCCATCGCTCCACCTCAGTTGGGTTTTTTTTTTTTTTTTTTTTTGCTAGTCTATAGTTGTTCTCCAGAATCTGTATTTTTAGTTTTTGTCCATATTAGTTGTTTTTTTTTTTGGCTCAGCTTTTGAAGGCAAAGCTTTGTTATACAGCAGTGAGTATAAATATCATATTGATGTCAAACAAAGGCCAAAAACTGTCACCTGACCATAATCCACTCAAGACTGTATATAATTTCTGAAAATGAGTTTAAAGTCAAAATGCTCCTGCAGGTGGATTTTCCTGTAAATCCCTGATGGAGCTGTGAGATGCGAGTGTGAGATGCTTTTAGACCTTTTTAACTACCTTTTGATTCACATGCTACAATCCAAACAGCTCGACCTGCATGTATAAAAAGGAGGGTCGGTATGAGACCGCTGCCTCAGGGACATATCAGGTTTTTCTGGACTTGTATCCAGATTCTTAGTAAACACGTTGGAGATGAAATTTGAACTTGGAGCCAAAAAGACAGCAAACAGTGTGTCACACAGTCCTTCCTGAATCTTGTGTAATCCTGTTGTGATGTGCTACTTATCACCCCAACTTCTCTGTTGCAGCTGCTCTGATCCAGCAGGCCACAACTGTCAAAAATAAGGATATCAGGAAGTTCTTGGACGGCATTTACGTGTCTGAGAAGGGAACAGTCTTGGAACCGGAACAGTAAAAGTTACACCTACACTCTCGGAGGTTAGACATCACCATCCTCCTGTCCTGCATGCTCTGCTGGTTTTTCTTCCTTTTAATGGTTTCATTCTTTCAGATCTTTTTACACAATGCGCTGCTGCTCCACTTTATTTAAACTTATTTGTTGGGGCTCATGGATGTAGTTAAATTATTTTCCATTAATAAATACTCCTTACATGAAGTCGCCTTCATGTGTGAATCAATCTCCAAAAATCTGACTGGGCTTTTAACATTTTATCGGCAGTTTCAGATCATTACCAGTTTCATAAAAGCTGTAACTGATACGAACTGTTTTCCAGCCTCATGTGGTGTTTGTGTGGATGCTTTTGGCGTCACTGTTTGCATGAATGTGCACCACAGCGTGCATCTGTGCTCCTAAAGCTGCCCATTATTTTTGAAGTAAACTCTTCATTAATCCTCCCACTCAGTTGATCTCTGTCCTCACACTCGGCTCCTCTGTTTGTTTCCAGCAGCCCTGATCCAGCAGACCACCACAGTCGGAAAGAAGGACATCAGGAAGTTCCTGCACAGCACAGTGCTAATGACAAGCTAATAAGACCAATAAACTAATGTGTTTTCCAGTTAATCCAGTCTCTGCCTCCCTTTCTTATTGGTTTTTGAGAATAGTTCAGCAAAATCTTGATATTGTTATAAATTGCACACGAAAGAGTCACTGGGGTAGTTCTACCCATCATCAGAAGTTTAAGATTTGAAGATTTTTATTTTCACTTTGTTCAGTGGATTTCCTTGTTTTAGTTTAGCTTCACTGTTAGTTTGAGTTGTTCTGTTTCAGAGGAAAGATTTAAGAAATTCAGGATGAATATTAATAATCAAACAGTGCTTGTTAGAGGTTGTTTCACCGGCCAGGTTTTGAATACTAAAACTAAAGACATTGTAATCACCGATGAACTTAAGGGCTGTGAATGGGCTGGATCCCTGCTGTCACAGGATGAGATGCAAAGTACATCGTGGACAGAATGCTGGGATCATGCTCAGCGACGGTGTTAAACACTACAACACTGTGCCCCCAAAACTGATTTTCTTTTACTTATACAAGTATACTGTTTTTGTTAAATTTCTGCTAAGCTCATGGTCAGTTTTTCCTTGTAGTTCATTATAATAACAATAAAACTGATGGATCAGATTCACTGAGGAGCTTGTGAAAATACTGAGATTTCTTGAGGACCAAAGTGATTCACAGACAGTTTCCAGCACATCCACTGGTTTGTTGCCAGAATGGCAAGTTTTAATTTTGAACATGTAATCGAACACAGACTACTAAAAGCAAAAGATTTAACCCTAAGACTTGCCTAAAACAAATGTCACATTTGTTACCTAGATTTTTACTTTTTGTTCTTAGCACAGCATTTCAGACTCCTCACAGCGCTGATACTTCAGTCTCACACAGACTGAGGTGGTTTGATGTGTGAGGCGTTTGTCTGACCTCAGGAACATCTTCAGGAGGACCAGGAGTCAAACAGACAACCTGTTCTAAAACCAGAGGAACTCAAATGCAACCTAACCTGAAGGTTTTCATAAACTCACCATGTGTGGTTTGTGTGAAAGTCTCACGTTTAAATGCAAGAGGAGCAGAAAAAAAAGATTAAACCTTCATTCCTCACAGTATCTATAAATTATTTGGGCTATACAACTCGGATTAAATACATCCAGGTCGCTTCTCTTCTTCATACTATTATTTTTTAAAGAACAAACAATAACGCGGAAGCAAGAAAGTGGATTTGCTGGGGGGAAAAAATGAAAGGAAGTAGTTTGAGTGGTGTTTTCCTCCGGGAGAGTAGTTTGTTTTTTTTTATTTGTATTTGCATTTTTAGTTAGAATCTGTAGGTTATTCAAGTTTTAAACAATATTCAAACAGTGCAGACACTACAGTTTATTTTTATTTTGTATTGATTGCTCAAACCATATGTATTGTGGTCATTTTTTGAGTTTAATTTTAGTTCATATATTTATTTATTTTACTTTCAATTCTACAATTATGGATATGAAAGTCGAGCATTATCAAATCAGTGATACAGCTCATTGCTTTCAGTGGTAAAAGCGCGCAGATTTTACCGGAAATTCTTCACAATAAGAAATGAATGCAAAAAAAAAATCTGCTAATTTATACCACAACAAAAAAATAATTTTTGTTATTTATTGTTTTAAACTTTTTTTTATTTATTTATCTTGACATATCTGTAAACATTTAGGTTTTCTTTAGTCGAATAAAAAAAACGTACTCGTGGTGACGCGGTGACGCACGCCAACCAGCTGCCGGAGCGTCATTTCCAGGCGACCGCGGACTCTTGCTTCGCGCCAAGCAGTTGAAGCTTTTTCTTACTTTTTTTTTGATAACAGACCAACACAGCGAGAAAGCGCGTTCATAATGGTACGTGACATATTTCAGCTGCTTTTTCACTCAAACCTGGAGCCTGTGTGCATAAACACAGCGGGTAAATATGGAGGAAATGATGCTGTTGTGTGGTTAAACCTTGCTGCTGCTACTGATGATGATGATGATGAAGCGCAGTGCGCAGTTAGCTCCTGCTAAAGAGGATAAACTTCAATCCTTTGGTTCAGGTGAAGCTTTGAGCAGCAGGTGAAGAAGGTGAAATCTGTGAAGTGTAAGAGCGTACAGTTTGTAGTTTGTGTAGCTGTGCGGTCTGCTGTGGAAGCACACTGACTAACATGCAGAGGGGTGACAGTTTAAAGGAAAACCATAAAGCAGTGGGTGTAGAAGGACACACACAGGTGCAGATGCTTCCTCACAGCTGCACTGCAGGCTACAGTGAAGCAGCAACATCTGTGGCATGAGTGAAAAGACTGAGCTGACTTTGAATACGTTTGTTTTTGTTTGGGTGCCAATAAGGTGATTTTAATTCACTTAAATAAAACTAAAGATAAAATCGTTTTGTTTGTTTTTTTTAAAAAAAGCAAAATTAACTGATGTAAAATCAAAAGTTGACTCGTGGTGTAAACTCATAAAACCTAGCATAAGGAAATGTCCTTATGCTAAGATTTTCACTGGGAGTGACAGGATGAGGGAACATTCATAGATGTAGTGAGGACATGCAGAGGGTTGGTGTGACAGATGGTGGTTATGTCCACTAATGGGAGCAGCAGAGTGAAGAGGATGGCTTCATTCAATTAGGGAAAATATAGGGAGGAACTAGTGGGTATGAATATATTATCAAGGAGGGCCAGTCGGTATTAATTTATGTATCTGAGTAAGCATAATAAAATGGATTTAAGTAAAATAAGTTATTGGGGAACCAAAATAACTACAAATAGGTATAAAATAAGTGAGCTAGTCTACAGACAAGATTGGTAAATAATTAAAATAATAAAAGATTTCCACTTTTTGGGGAAAAAATGAATATAGCTGCCTTTGACTGTGAAATTCATCTTTTCTAATTTGCAAAATGAGATCATGTGCTTGAGCTGCAAAGATGTGGATGGGATAGGATGGAAGGATACAAAGTCTCACTGAGATGTCAAAGAATGAAATAGTTTTGCATTCGTAGCTCCTACTCCCAGGCACTTTATGAGTCAGGATGTATAGTTTTGATAAAAGTGATTTTTTTCCCTGTTTTTTCCTTTTACGTAATTCTGTAATTCTTACAGTTTGTACTCTTCTGTGTGTGCAGGACATCAGGCGGTTCTTTGCACCGACGTCGGCTAAGCCTGCGGTGCAGAAACCTGCCCCGAACGGAAATGACAAACAGGAGAAGAAGAAGAAGAATTCCTCGTCAACGGACGAGGAGGTGAAAAAGAAGAAGAAAGAGGCCAACAAGGTGAGGAGCTGCCCCCTCTCCTTGTCTCCTTTCTCTGTTCCTCTTCATCCTGTTTATCCGGCTTTATTGTGGTTTCGTGTTCTGTAGGTCAAAAGCAAAAAAACTGAGGAGCAACGCAAGGATGGGGAGAAAAAACGAAAGAAGCACGCAGTCATAGCCTCGGGTAGGCATTTCCTCCACAGTGATGTCTCGGTGTAACAGCATTGTTATTTTTCTTAAGGTTTTTAAAGGATTTGTTAAAATACATTCCTTTAAAATGTAGTTTATTGCTGTTTGATGAGATGTATGCGGGGACTCAGCGACCTGCAGCATCCTCAGGCTCTACTGTGCATCTGGATTTAAAAAAAAAAAAAAAAAGATAACACACATTTTCTAAAGTTTACAAAAGATTTAGCCTCATATTTTCATCCAAAGATGAATGGAAATAGATTGTAGATTTAGATGAGGACAGAATTATTAGCCCCCTATAAAAGTTGAATTTTTACCCCCTCAGAACTAGAAGAACTAGCAGGGTCAAAATGTTGTAGTTTTCAACAGTCTCACATGTGCTCCTGACCAATCACAGCTCATTCTTCCTCACCTAATCTTCTTCATGATCCCTTCCACTTTGAGTTTCTTGGAGCCTTGCAGCCCGTTTCTGTGCAGGATTCTAGTGATGCGTTGTGTTTGTGCTCAGACTCAGATGAGGAGGAGCCAGTGAGGAAGTCGAAATCCCCCAAAGAGAAAGCGAAGACGAACAAAAAAGATCCCGTGCAGTACGTCTCTGAAACAGGTGATGCTTCAGATGTGCTCTTACCCCAGCGTTAAAGGGAAAATGTCCTTTTTTTATAAACGCGTGATAGGAGGCCTCTCTTTTCTGCTTGTAGACTCAGACAGCGACAACTTCCAGTCCTTGAAGAAAACTTCCAAATCCAAACAGAACGGCGCCGCAAAAACGACAAAAGCGGACGCCAAACAGTCGGGGAAGTCTCCCGTCAAGCCATCCTCCACCCAGGGAAAAACCACACCAAAATCTCCTCCTGTGCCTTCCACCCCAAAGTCAGCTCCGCCCCCTCAGTCCAAACAAACCCCCACATCAGTACTCGATTACTTTGGCAGCGCGAGTGTTCAGCGCTCGGACAAGAAGCTGGTAGCCAGCACCAAACGAAAGGCTGTGAGTACTGAGGCATTACTTCTGTGTGTGTTTCCTTGTTTTTTTTACTCATCCTCTCATGACTCAGTAACGATCCTTTGTAAAAACTCCTCAGCCGACTCTCACAGACGACCTGATAAGCGATGAGGAAATCGCCAGGCAGCTGCAGATGGAAGAGGACATGGAGGTAGGCTGATCAGCCACTGCTGGTTTATTTGACTTTGAATTAGAGCTGCTCAGTAAATTGACAGATGGCTTTGACCCGTAGTTCATTACAGCTCTTCTGCTGTTCTCATGTTTTTGCTGCTTCACTCTCAGCTGGAGAAACAGGTCCACGAGGATGAGGAGTTTGCCAGAACGCTGGCCATGCTGGATGAAGAGCCAAAAGCGAAGAAGGTAAAGGCTGCAAGCGTTAAAAAGGTTTGTGCAATTAAATTCTCAAGTTTATTTCAAGTCTTGTTTCTTTTGTCTTCCCAACCATCCAGGCTCGCAAAGGCTCTGATGAAAAACAAGTCTTGACCACGAGCCCCAAAAAGAAAGCCACAGACGCTGCCGCCCCTGGGAGCAGCTCGAAGACCAGCGTGTCTGAAGATGTTGTTAGTCCGTCTCCCAAAAAGACCACAGCTCCTGTAAAAGCCAGCTCCAAACTGGCCATGATGAAGAAAAAGGATGATGACAAGAACGAAGGGGTAAAGAGCAAAACCCCTACTAAGATGAAAATTTCTCCCAAAAAGGAGCCCCACGCTTCATCTATCTCAGAGAAGACGTTCACCCCCAAAACTGGAACCACGCCCACCGCACTTAAGACTTCTCCCAAGAAACCGGAGGTGAGCCACACAGACGACCTATCAGATCAGAGGAAGAAAAAACCTGAGCATATAGATAAAAATATCCACTTCAAACAATTTAAAACCCAGATTATTTGCCTCTGTCTCAGAGCACGAGCACAAGCCCTGACGACCAAGAGAAGAAGAAGGCCAACTCTTCAGCTTACAGGAACTTCCTGAACAGAGATGGACCACGAGCTCTGGGCTCAAAGGAAATCCCGAAGGTAACCTGTGCTCGCTGTAGACGCCATCGTTCAGCTGGCCAGCAAGCTTGCGCTGCCTTTGCTTTACTGCCTGCGTGGTTTGTGTTTTCCAGGGAGCAGAAAACTGTTTGGAGGGCTGCGTGTTCGTCCTGACCGGCGTCCTCGAGTCCATGGAGAGAGAAGACGCCAAATCTCTCATCGAGCGCTACGGAGGCAAGGTGACGGGCAACGTCAGCAAGAAGACCACCTACCTGATTCAGGGCCGAGACAGCGGTGCATCGAAGCTGGAGAAGGTGATTATCTCTTTGAACATGAATGCATCACCATATTAAAGGATTTGACATCAATAGAAAAAACTGTCTGAAGCCCGAGCTTTTATCTCACAGGGATTAGCTGTTCCAGCACCGATCATGTGAGTTATGAGTACTTTATCAATACACATGATAGAAAATAAGGAAATTCAATAAATTAAGATAGACTTTAAGGATAAACAGTTTGAGCTCCAGATACGAAAAAATGGCAGAAAATGATAATAAAAATTGCTCCTTTTTTCTTTATTATCCTCTATTTTTCCCACACACACGTGAAACATTTTGCTCCATAGTTTTGTTTCTTGCGTTTCTCAGGCGGAGAGCTTCGGCACCCAGATCCTCGACGAAGACGGTCTGTTGGAGCTGATCGGAACCAAACCAGGAAAGAAGTCCAAGTATGAGATCGCTGCGGAAGCTGAGGTCAGTATTGAAATTATCCTGTAATGTATGATTCAATCTTCTGTACATCAGTTAAACTAAAAAAGTGTATATATATATATATATATATATATATATATATACATACACATATATATATATATATATATACATACACATATATATATATATATATATATATATATATATATATATATACATATATATATATATATATACATATATATATATATATATATATATATATATACATATATATATATATATATATATATATATATATATATATATACATATATATATACATATATATATATATATATATATATATAAATAAACTTATCTTGTGTCACAGCTGCTCATTTCTGCTCCCGGAATAAACGCTTTACATTAAAAGATGAATTTTACCCATTTCCGCTGGGTTTCTATACCCTCTGCTTTTGTCACATAGAGCAAAACCACAAAGACCAAGACGCCTCCAAGCCAGGCTTCAAAGAGCACCCCGAAGGCCCAGAAGATCTCTCCCTCTAAGGGTAATTCCAGATCACCTCACACCCCGAGCCCTTCAAAGACGGGACAGGCACAAGGCCGCAGTACCAAGACCAGAGACGGTGGGACTCCACCCGGGAGAGGCTCGGGTCAAACTGCGCGAAGGGAGCTGGGCCTTTCCTCTGCTACCTCTTCTTCTTCTTCTGTCCCAGAACAATCATCTCCATCACCCACAGAAGAGGGTGGCAGCCTGTTGTGGGTGGACAAGTACCGTCCACGCTCTCTGAAGGCTGTGATTGGCCAGCAGGGGGACCAGAGCTGTGCAAACAAGCTGCTGCGCTGGCTGCAGAACTGGTACAAAAACCACGGCAGCGGCAAACCAGCAGGTAGCAGAAGACTGAACGTGATTTGTTTTTGGTCGATTTCAGCTTTTTAAACCCGTCTGTGCTGAAGTCTGCGTGTGTTCTTTTCTGCTTTCTTCTATGCAGCGGCTCGGTTTGGTAAGTTTGGAGGGAAAGACGATGGCTCAGGATTCAAAGCCGCTCTGCTCTCCGGCCCGCCAGGGGTGGGAAAGACCACCACGGCTGCCCTGGTCTGCGAGGTCAGCGTGAAAACACACACAGATTTATTGTGAGCAGTCTGTGTGCGTATTGAGCACGCCGCTCTAATCTCAGCCTCGCGTTCACTGCGTCTGTGTGTCGTCCTGCAGGAGCTGGGCTTCAGTTATGTGGAGATGAACGCCAGCTGCACTCGCAGCAAAAACAGCCTGAAGGAGGTCGTCGCCGAGTCGCTGAACAACACCAGCATAGAGAACTTCTACAAAGGTCACTCCAGCTTTCAGCTGCCTTTTATACAAGTGATTAAAAATGACACGCAGTCTGTGCACAGGCTGTTATTAAAACAGCAAAGGTAAACAGATGTGGTTGTTGTTCTCGTACAGCAGTGACTTCTCCATTAAAGTAGATAAGAGCTCATTTATTCCACTTTTTCTTAAACAGCAACTCTGGCTGTGCTTTTACAATATTTATGAAGTGCATGCTGGACAAACTTTTTAATAAATTAACATAACATACAAACGATTAATCAGTGACACTTAAACCTTCTTCTTGTTTCTTGGCGTTTTGCAGGCACGTCACAGACAGTGAGCAGTAAACACGTGCTGATCATGGACGAGGTCGACGGCATGGCTGGTAACGAGGACCGCGGAGGAATTCAGGTAAATGACGGCATTTTTTTTTACAGACTGTAGAGATCTTAACTTTTATAAGTTAAAAGTTTTAGATTAGGGAAATGTGGAAAATAAGCACTCACAGGTTTCAGCGCTGGTTGATGGTCGACTGAGCAACTGCAACAGAAAATAGTTCAGTCTGATCCTCAGACCTCTCCAGCTGACCTTTAGATCACATGCTTATTGGTTTATTTCTGTTGTTTCTTCGATATTGATGTGTTTCTGCTCCTGTAGGAAATGATCGGCCTTATTAAAAATTCAAAGATCCCCATCATCTGCATGTGCAACGATCGGAACCACCAGAAGATTAGATCTTTGGCCAACTACTGCTTCGATCTCCGCTTCCAGAGACCGCGAGTGGAACAAATCAAGGTACTCACACATCTGTCCTGTATATAGCTTTCAGTATAGATGGTGCCTTTCCAGATGTGCAAACACTAATCAGAGCTTTGCATGACAAACTTGTGTGTTTTTTAATGCGAGGGCCTGAAGATTTTCGGCATTGTCCTCGTGCACAGAGGTTTCTCCAGATTGTCAGAATCTTTTGAGGAGATTAACTGTAGATGATAATATTCGCAAACTCTTTACAATTTTGCATCGAGGAACATTATTCTGAAATTGTTCTGCAGTTTTCTGCAGATTGGTGAGCCTCTGCCTGTCTTTACTTCTGAGAACCTTTTTCTCTGTAAGATTTATTTTTAATACTCTGTCATGTCACTGTCCTTTTGCCTGTTAATGCAATTAGTTGCTAAATGTTCCTCCAGATGTTTCTTTTTAGTACCACTTACTTTTGAGCCTTTTGTTACTGCCATCAAATTCTAAATAAGCTTAGTTTAAACATTTGAGATGTTTTCTGTGTTTGTGTTTTCTTTTATTGTGGATTTTATCAGTGAGGTTTTAAAATCGTTTCCTCCTCCTTTTATCTATATGTAATCCAGTGTCCCAGCTGCTTTTGGAGTTGGGTTTGTGCTAAGTGACAGAGTGATGAACACTAGAGTTTCAGTCACCCAGAGAAACCACAGCAAACAGCATCTATGACAGTCGCGCTTACTTCTTCATTTCTCAGGGAGCCATGATGTCCATTGCTTTCAAGGAGGGAATCAGGATCCCGCCCCCAGCTCTTAACGAAATCATTTTAGCCTCCAATCAGGATGTCCGACAGGTAAAGAAATCAAAGTGTCAACTCATAACGAGCCTGAGATGGTTGTGTCCTGTGGTTACCTCCTTACCACTGTGGCTGTTTTCCTCTCCAGGTGATCCACAATCTCAGCATGTGGTCAGCCAAGGACAAGGTGATGACGTACGACCAGTGCAAGTCCGACGCAGCCAGCGCACGCAAGGACATGAAGCTCGGGCCGTTTGACGTCTGCAGGAAGGTGTTTGCCTCGGGGGAGGAGACGGCCCGCATGAGCCTCATCGACAAGTCGGACCTCTTTTTCCACGACTACTCGCTGGCGCCGCTGTTCGTCCAGGAGAACTACCTGCACGTGCGCCCAGCTGCTGCAGGGTGAGAGAGGCCACCTGCTTCATCCCATGCGTAAAATTGACCAAGATGTCAAACTTTTATTTTAAATTTGCTCGTTTGCTTTGTTTTTTTTGGCAGTGGCAACCTGAAGTCCCACCTGGTGTTGCTCAGTAAGACGGCTGACTCCATCTGTGATGGCGATCTGGTGGATAGACGGATCCGCTCAGGACAAAACTGGTCACTGCTACCCACCCAGGTAACTAACACACACACACACACACACACACACACACACACACACACACACACACACACACAAAAGCATTGCTATCATGAGAGCGTGAAAAACAGGACAGAAAGCCGCTCAGTGAGCCTTGAACGTTGATGAAAGGCTCCCTGTGGGATGCATACACAGGTGCTTCTCTGATGAAAGCCCCTGATCATACTTCTTCTTGTGTTTGTGTGTGTCTGTGTGCATATTTGCAGGCCATTTATGCCAGTGTGTTACCAGGCGAGCTCATGAGAGGCTACATGAATCAATTCCCGATCTTCCCCAGCTGGCTCGGCAAGAACTCCTCGACCAATAAACACTCACGCATCGTGCAGGAGCTGTCCTCGCACATGGGTTTAAAGTCAGTGTTTCTTCTTTATCGTCTTAAAATGATGCTTTTAACACATCGCTGAGCTCAAACTGCTGCTGCAACACTGAATTATTTTATCTGCTTGGCTCTTTTCAGGACACTGAGCAGCAAACAGGCGGTCAACCTGGATTACCTGCACTACCTGCGACAGGCGATTCTAAATCCACTCCAGAAGCACGGAGCAGAGGGCGCTGCCGAAGCCGTGCAGCTGCTGGACGACTATCAGCTCATCAAGGAGGACGTGGACAGCATCATGGAGATCAGCGTCTGGGGAGGACAGCCCGACCCCTACTCCAAACTGGACTCCAAGGTGAGGAGGTGGCAACATTTAAAAGTTTTCCTACTGATAATGACCGCTACTACTGAGGCCCCCTGGTGGTGGTGAAAATGTTAAAAATCTACAGAAGGGAATAACAAAAAGTACCTTTAAAACCAAAGTTATGACGTGAATGATCTCAAATTGCTTCGTCAATCTCTGCGACTCATGAGAACAGAACTGGATGTCTTTACGTCCCAACAACCAGCGACTTTTGACACCTGTCGTTGTCACCTTCCAGGTAAAGGCCGCCTTTACACGGACATACAATAAAGAGGTCCACCTAACGCCATACTCCCTGCAAGTGGTGAAGAAAGGCCGCCGTGGTGGGGGAGGAGACTTTGAGGGAGGGGAGGAAATAAGCCAGGAAGATCCGGAGTCTGAAGACGAAGGAGAGGGGCTCAAAGCAGACGCTATGATTAAGGTGAGTGCATTCAAGCTCTGGGATCATTATAAGTGTTAAGTTCACCTTTCTGTATATTTCTCACACATGCATTCCTGTTCTTCCCTGCAGCACAAGAAGGCCAAACCCACCAAGGAGTCAAACAAGGAGAAGAAGGAGGATTCTGGAAAGGGCAAAGGCAAGGGCAAAGGCAAGGCTAAGAAATGACCCGAGGAAGAAAACTAGCTGCCCTGGACTGGTGATGTTCTCTGAACTTGTATCTATCCAAAGTAGTAAAACTGGTCCCTTTAAACACTTGAATACAGACTGAGGAGCGTCGCACCTGGTTTTGTTTTTTTTTAACTCCAAATCTCGCCATACTGAACAAATGATGTGCGTAGTCTTCTCGCTCCACCACCATCATGTCTGTACATCTCTGTAGGAACGTGTCTCATCAGGAGTGTCGTTCACTCTTTCTGATAATGCGACTTTGGCTGGAGGACTGTTTCTTTTTCTACAACTACAGTACAGAAATGCTTTTGCTCGGCAGTCAGCACAGCTTCTTTTTCCTGTAAATTGCAATTTTGTAAAAAAAAAAAAAAAAATCCAAACAAAAATACACGAGTATTAATAGAGAAATGTGTTGCCTAGTGACTTATTTGAACAATTTGTCTATATTTGTATATAGTTGAAAAATGTTAAATATTCTGAGGATCCAACAAGAGGGCTTATCTCATGCACCACCATCCTGACGATAGCCGAGCAAACTTGCATTAAATCGACTCAACAGAAAAAGCATCCAACTGTGGACAGACTCAGCTGTGAGCAACTGCAGATTGTGGTGACTAAACGGTTGCCCTTTTGATCGGATCTGCCACAGGGTGAGAGGTGGGATACACCCTGGACTGCTCACCAGTCTGTTGCAGGGGGAATCATCAGTTAACCTTACCCCACTAACTGCATGTCTTTGGACTGTGGCCCAAGTTCTATACAACAGCTGCCTCACAGAGCCCTGAACAAGAATTACATGGATGATAATTGAAAGAAAATCTGAAGTAAGCTCAGACAGTAACCCAGAGGAGAGGTGAAATTCTTCCACTCTCGGTGTATCGTCGTACTGCAGTGACTGATTATAATTTGAAAGAGACACAAAGAGATCTCAAGTGTTTCAGCTTGAGCTCTGGAAATGAGCTTGTTGCACAATTTTGATACCAATGGTGATAAAATAGAATTTCTTAATAATAAAAAAAACGACATTTTTATTGAAAATACACATTTTGTTAGAAACATGAATACAGAACATTTACTGACCCCCCTCCCCCAAACACACTGGACTACCATATTAAAAATGGGAAATTTGGACATCTTTATACATTTATATACACACACACACACACACACACACACACAATAAATTCAGCCACCAGCTCGCTGCAGCTGACCTAGTTGATGTTGAATCCTCGGAATACGGCTCAGACCCGCTCTCTTTACAGCCTCCTGCTCTGCAAACTACAGCAAAGTGCAAATGTGCTACCTGTGACTTACTTGTCCTCATATCTCTCTCTCAGACTCTCTCACACACACACACACACACACACACACACACACACCCACACACACACCCAACCACCCACCCTCTGGTTGATGTCTGTTGTACTTTTACTGGGTTTCATCAGGTTCGTAGGTTTGCAGGTATTTTGCACAGTCGGAGATCTTTATCACCTGACTGGCACTCAGACTCTCAGAACACATAGGACATGATGTCTCCCTCTCCAGCAACCTGGAACAAAGTTCAGTTTACACGTGAACATTTAAAATTTCTATTAATTACACTAATTGATTCTGCTTCTCTTTGGTGAGAAAGAATACAGCCAGAGTACTTTTAACATTATTTAGCACAAAGACATGGTGAAGTGGTTAAATGGGTTTTTCCTGTTTGTTTGAAAAGATAAAAAGTTGTTGAAAAAAGGGCGTTGAAAACTTTCTATCACATAAACTAGAATAACAAAGTGACCATTCAATGGTTTTATGTGCTGTTCTGCAAATGCGATGTAGATGCCAACAACAGCTCGAGCTCATTTAATTTGGGTGAGAATCAGGTGAAGATCAAGGAAATCGGTAAAAACTTTATATTACTCACCATTTGTTATGGATCGTCTTAAATTTCAATTTGTTAGATCATAACATAAACGATTTAAAAACACGCTTTAGATTTTTATGAACGCATCAAAACTGGAAATAAAGTGCCGAGTCTGTCCCGTATGAATCACTGTTAAACATCAATGAAATGCTGACAGTGTAGATGGCTTCACTCTCAGGAGGTGAGACCACTCTAATGTTTAAAATAAGAGAAGCTTCCTCTTAAAGTGAACATTAAGATTACTAAGATTACTGATAAAGGTGGAAAAGTATTCAGCGCTCCAATAAAAATATAACTTTTGGCAAAATAACAAAAACAAATTTGACTCTGTCATGTTCAAAAATAGTCAACAGGGAAACCAGTTCACCCACTGCTGGTGAACTGCTCACTATGGTTTTAGATGTGAGTGTGCCACTTACAGGATGAACTGTGAGTGCAGTGCAGGGAATTCACAATGAGGACAGATGGACCAGTCCTCTTTCAGCATGTGATGACCCTGAGGAAGAAGCAGATGGATCGAGAATCAGATGAAGAGTATACGGGTCTGTCTTGGTGAAGAGCATCACAGTGTGTGAGCGAGCCGTCCTGTGTACCGTGGCGATGCAGTAGGGCAGGTTGTTTTTGCAGGAAATGCACAGCAGTTCGTTTTGCGGCAGCTGGAAGCCACAGAAGGGACACGGAGTAGTTTCCTCCTCCAGCTCAGACTTATCCGGGCGACTAGGGTGCAGATGGGAATTAAAATGAGGAGTCAGGGGCAGAATGGGCAAGAGGAGCTGATAAAGCAGAGGATGGATGAAGAGGGTAAGGATCACACGGACTCACCGAACCATCGCCTCAATCTTCTTCCTGTATTTGGTGTCGATGTCATTGCGATACTCCGGTCTCATCAACATGGCAGCGAAGCTGAATGCCGAGTTCTTCAGTCCAGCGCGGTGACATTCGATTACTGCTGACGTCAGAATGGGAACAACATCTACCCACACGCAAACACACACCGATGAGTTTTTGGCTTTTCACCAGCGTTTAGGTTTTATCAGCCATCATGTGAATCGGACTGACGGGTTGACTCACGTGCAGGAAACTTGCTGATGTTGTTGCTGACGCGGATGAGCATCCGTGCCCCCTTTAAATGGTCTCCTCTCTTTACATGAATCTAAATGTAACAACAACGAGAAGCAGGAGTCAAAAAGGTGCTTGTGTGAGCTCTGACAATATCAGGAGCACTTTGTTTGAAACTTATCCACATCTGCAATGTTGATAATTACAGGCTAATATGTTGAGCACAATTTGTTACCTTAAAAAGACTACTGAAATACAGTACACTGTAGGTGGCAGTAATAGAACATAACGAATGTAATTCTTATACTTTGGAAATAGCAGGATCGTGCTGAAAAGGTCAAACCATAGTTTTAAGAGTCAAACAGTCCAGGACCCTTTGATGGACCCACAGAGGTAAGAAATAAGTCTGTATTTGTAGTTTTATATGTAAACAACACAGTCGACCCTGTCGATAATGGCCAGCCTTCGACTCCGCCTCCATCTGGAACATCTACTAAAATCTTTTAATTAGGACATGCTCATTTTATCCCAACCCTCCCACCCTTTAAGGCAGACAGCGGCCCCTCCCTGAGCCTGGTTATGGTTTCTTCCTGTTAAAAGGGAGTTTTTCATTCCCACTCTCACCAGATGCTTGCTCAAAGGACATCATCTGATTGTTGGGGTTTACTCTGTATTACAGTCTTTCATTTGCTGTTGTTTTTCTATCCTCAGCTTTAAATTTACAATTGTCCAAAAAGACAGAAATTGCAGACCGTCCGAGCAGCTGCATGACAGACGTGTGCTGTACTCACCTTCACCAGTAGGTAGGAGTGGAGGATCATCAGATTGGTGGCCATCTCAGCAGGGATCTTAATCTTCTGAGCCTGCAGCTCTGTGTACATGCTGAACAGCACGTCGTGGGCATTACGGTAGTTCCCTTTGGAAGTTACACACAAACGATTGGAAGTAAGCATGTTTTATTGTGCTGTTGCTGCCCACACATAAATATGTTTGTGTGAATCTGTTTGCACCTGCACACTGCTCTTCTCTGGCGATGATGATGGCAGTGCGAGCTGCCTCCCTGTACTGCTGCAGGGCCATATACAGCCGGAACAGGTACTTTGCATCCTGGGAGGAAAAGAGAAACATGAACTAACAGATTTAAAAAGTTTCCCTCTCAAATTTACTCAGGGCTCTAGCTGCATAAAACAGTAACAGCTGCAAAACTATCCGGTTTAAGTTGTGTCTTTGCCCGACTGGTGACCCATCTATCAGAGGCTTCCTGTGACAGCTGGGACAGCTCTAACTCCCCTGGGACCCACCCACTTTCAACTGCTCCCTTTACAAGTCATCACAGCAAATCATCTCTGTCCCTCTCACCCAATCCCTAACGTAATCATCTGCCACACCAACCCTCCGCATATCCCCATTCACGACATCCATGAGCCATCTTCTGTGGTCTCTGTCATTTTCTCCAGCCTGGAAGCTCAATTTCAACATCCTTTGTCTGGTATATCCACAGTTCCTCCTCTGCACACATCCAAACCATCTCAGTGTATTTCCAGTGTATCATTTCTAATCTAGTCCATCCTGGTCTCTCCCAATAAACGTGACACATGGTTTAGGAAATGGACAGTGGATAATTTAAAGCAAGAGATACTGACACATAAAAGTCTTGCAAAGCTAAACTAAACTAAAAATTCAACAAACAGAAATGAGAGAATAAATAGCAAACACTTGCCCACTTTCTCTTAACAATGGCTCATGTGCAAATTTTCTCTGATATATCAGCAAGCTTAGAAAATACTGCAGATACACAGTCAGCAACATTTGTTACCAAAACACAGGCATTTATTAATTTATTTAGAGTTTAACACTCAAAAATATTATCTGCTGACATACTAGCTCCACTGTAACTGTCATCAGACATTATGCAAGTGATGGTCCATCCTGACTGCAGGAAAAAAAATAACACCTTTCTACAGCAGAGACTCACCTATTTTAACCATCAGGCATAAGAAAACTGCCTCAAGTGCTTAGAGTTAAAACAAGAAAGCCTCAGCAGTATTGAAAATCTTCTTCTTCAGTCTTTCAAAGTAATGCTTACTACAGACAATCTGTCAAACAAACTCCCGGCTGCTCTCTAATCACAGATCTGCTGTCCCATTACCTCTTGAAACACAACATTTGTGAAGAAAGTCTAAATCTTCTGGGTCCTTTTTAATATTACATCAAAAAACAGAAAACTCACGACTACAGCTGCTCACTGAAGGCGCTACAAAGAATATATTCACAGGGAGAAAAGGATGTAAAAATACTGCAGAACAATAATTTAATAATCAGAATATGCTTGCTGAGTTCAACCTGAAACTAAAGGCTCTAGTGATCCAGTTACCTTGGGCATGCCGTCACTTTCACCCATCAGGTAATCTATCAGCTGATTGGTCAAAGAGTTGTCCTTGGCCTGGCCAACCTGGAATACACACACATCAATAAAAGAAATGTCGCACACACACACACTCTTTAGCTCACAGCTCTCACCGTCTCAATCGCCATCTCGATCGCCAGGTTGTCTTCAGAGTTAGGGCACAACAGGAAGTGCTTCAGCGCCTGACAGTTGTCCAGAAAGAAAAGAGCCGTCTGAATAACAGGAGTCATAAAACTAAGCATGACTGATGAGTGACTTCATCGCTCTTACTCTGCTGTACTGTCCACACTTTTGAAAGAACTTGCCAGCCTGCAGGTGCTTCTTTTCTCCCTCAAAGTACAGAGCGATGCTCTGATAGTCCTCCTGCGTCGCCTCAGAACCTGATGAACACAAAACCCACCAGCCATGAAACAACAGTGAAAACTACGCATAATGAAACAGAATAACACAAAGAGAAAACAGCTCAGGCCTCGAGCAAACACTGCAAAAGGGAAACACATTTCCAGAAACAGGCTGACCGATGATGTCTGCGTAGACCTCCATCTGTCCGTGCTGCTGCGCCAGCTGGAAGGCTTCGTCGTTGCAGTGGGATAAAACCAGGAAGTGGATGGCTGAGCCATAGTCGTTCAACCGCAGAAAGAACCTGGGGTGCACACAAACAGACAAATGGAAAAAAATAAATAAATCACCAAGCGGAAACAAACAGAGCTGACAGAAAATTAATGAGCACCAACCCTAACAGGAATGAATCCTTAAAGCCTTTAAACATCAAGTACACTGAACCACAGCTACTCCCAGCTTCTACTGTGATCCTCCTAACTGTCATCCATCACCTGTTAATAACATTTACAGGCCTCAAAGACATTCAATTCTCTAAATCTATAGTAATAATAGTCATTGGTTGCAGCTTTGTGAATGCAAATGTATCAGGCACCAGTTATCCAACCTTCAATCTCAAGAGGTCACTAATAAAATAACACGGTACTGCCAATGTTTTTGTACACTCAGTGCCTTTAATTTGTTAAGCTGTCCCTTTTATAGTAAATGTTAAAAAAGTGAGTTATTTGTTGGATTTTAAGGTCAGTAAAATCCTACCTGGCAACCATCTTTGCTCCGTCGATGCTCTGCATCTCTCTGACGATGCGAACAGCTTCCTCTGGGTTGTTCAGGTGGTCCAGTAGCACGCGGATCACATTGTCCCAGTCCTTCGCGCTTTCGTAGGCTCGTGCCGCATCCTTGTATCTGTGCACACAGTTCTCAGGACGTCAGGTTCCCTTTCAGCGATCCACACATCACAGCCACAGGTACACAAACTAACAACCTACTTGCCATCCGCCTCCTTGGCCTTTGCATACTGCAAATGAATCTTGGGAGAAGAGACATTTGGAAGCAGCTCTCCCACCTTTGTCCTGAGAAAGAAGCAAAACATAGTAAAATCCAACCAAGATGATGAGAAACGTGCAGATTGGATATGTTAGTCAGGGTTTGTTCATATTTGCCTCACCAGTTTTTGCAGCGAATGTAGACAGAGGCCGCTTTGTCATAATACTGTCCTTTTTCATAGAGCTGAGCAGCTTCAGAGTATTGCTGTGATTAAGAAAAAACACACACAGATGAAGATATGAACAAGACACACCACCTCTGATCTGTAAATGCAGTCGTCTCCATTTTTCAAAGTCTGACAAACAAAGTAAGACAGACTTTGACTAAAATATACACAGCATATGTTGTGTACATTTCTGCTTATAAAATTGGTAGAGACGCAGCTGAGACTCACTCCAACAAGGCTGTTACTCACACTCAATTTTTGCTCCAGTTTGTCAAATCTCCCCTGGACCTCAGGCTCCACGGATAAGGGACATCAGGGATTATTATATTTTTAAATTCCCACAGATGTCCCTTATCCGTGGAGCCTGAGGTTTTTCATTTTGGTCACATGGTTTTCAAGCTGTAACTGACTAAATTTAGGGATGCTTTTTTAGGTGGAAATGTCTGCCAAAAATGTGGGGCTGACTCTACCTTCATGCTCTCCAGTATGGCCCCACATTCCTTCTTGAGAACTCTGCTCGGGTGCTGGATAGCCTGAGCGGCTCCTCTCCTGATGTCACCCATCCTGATGGACATCCTGGCCACACCTGCCTGGCACGCCTCATCGTGCTCCTGGAACTGCCCAGAGAGGGGGAAAATGAGAAAAATGGCTACAAACACAAAACTGCTTTATTTCCTTCACCTCTGACTAGAACCTTCAACTGCCATCTTGTGCAACAAATAGAAAGAATATAATCTGTAATCTGTAACTTGTGCTTGATGTACAGCGACCCTCCAACCTGCCTTCAAGTGTCCTCTTTGTAAATACAGGGAGAAGGTGAGCAGGAGATAAGACTCTAGGTGACATTTTCAGCTATGAAACACTTAAAAAAATAACACTAAGTCACAAACATCCCTTAAAAGGAAAAAACTGAATCGTCAACATGAGATTTCTCTTACTTTGCTGTTGTGGGTCATGCCTTTTTCATAGTGTGCCAACGCAGTAACATAATCTCCACTACAAACAGAGAGAGTGAGACATTTAATGAGAGTGTAGACAAATCAGGTCTGTACTAAACCTGTGCCGTGTGTGTAAACACTTACACAAATTCTAGATGAACAGCATATTCTTTGGATATAAAGGGAATCTGATCCTCTGCTAGCCTCTTGGCTAACATGAGAGCACTGTCCCAGTGCAGCAAGTCTCTTCTCATCTAATACACACAAAGACACACACACAATACCACATTAACAATATTATCGTTACAGATGTTCTGCATGCAGTAAAATCTCATGATTGTAATGAACAGCTTAACATTTTATGCATGTGACACCATAAAAAATGCAAGGAGTCAATTTTCAGTCTCTTAAATGTTTACACAGACGCAAACACACCTCCAGAGCAGCGACTGGGGAACTCGAGGACAGATAAAGGTCTTGGGCCCGGTTGTAGTCCTCCAGAAACATGGCCAAATGTCCTGCCAGTAAATTCATTTCCTCTGTACCCTGGAAAGAGAGAATGACATAAATACTAAGAGAAAATGAGAGAGGAAACAAGTGGACCAGTCTAAAATTAGAACAGACAGAGACGATGTCTGTCAGGAAGAATCTGTGACACACAAATTATTTTTATGTTTATTTAAAAGGGACAATGCATATTAATTAACATGGGAGCATAACTAGTAAATATGCCAGATTTAGCTGTACAGGCTACTTTACATCCGTGGTCCCTGGCAGGTTGATGGCATCATAAATTAATCAACACAACCAAACATACAGAGGGATGTGAGCATAATTAAAAAACAGAAACAAATGTAAAATAAACACATACCCAAATAGCATATTAAAAATCTAATGCTAAAATCATTTTATGAAAACACATTAGAATCAAGGACTTTCAGTGAGATTATGTCTAATCAGGAAAACGTGTGTATACCTGGATGCTCTGCAGAGACAGCACCATGCCGACATTGCCACTCATGCGGTACACCTGGATGGCCAGCTCAACCTCCATGTGGACCAAGCAGGCTTTGCCCAACTCTGCCCAGTCTGCATTAGTGCCTGCAGACTTGCACAGAGCCCAGGCTTCGTGGAACCTGGACAGGAAGATTATGTTATTTATAAGTCCTTTACGGTTCTTCTCGCCTCCATCAAAGTCGTCATTGGCTGCCCTAAAATTGCAATTTTGTAAGTTAACAGACTGCTTATCTTGAGTGAAAATGTAAAAGCGGGTAAGAAAAGTAAATCAGTGAAAAGGGATGAGTGGCTTTTTCAGATGCTTTCTTTTATATCAAAATGAAGTTTGGTAAAAATGTTTCAAATTAATAACTTTAATCTCTTCCTTCATAACAATCTTTCAAAGCAGCGCAAAGCAAAACCGACTGCAGACGGGACAAATTCATTCCTTACATTAAACATTTGCATGTGAACCAACAGCGATATCACTTTAAGGCCTTTTCCACCTGGAGCACACACAGTTCAGTGTTTCCAGCATCGCTGACCTTTTGAGCATGAGAGCCTGGGCGAGCTGCCTGCTGAGCTCTGCCGATGAGTCTGTCGCCGTGCGCTTCAGGAATGAGTGTGTGCTCAACTCCACTTCGCTGATTTTACCGCTCGCCGTTTGACAGGTCAGCTCACCGTTGTGAAAGAGCAGAGGCTTCTGGGAAAAGGGGAGCGCAGTGCTCCCTACTAACACCACCTGTGGGCCTGAGCAGAGTCACAGAGAGAGGAAATACACTTAAAAATATCACCTGTAGTAGATTTGAATGCATGTGGGCACTGATGTGACCTTCTTATTACCGCCCCGTGATGTGGTGCCATCCCCCTACCATAGATGGTGGTTTTATGCAGGGCGTAGGTGTAGACTTTGTCATCATCATAGGCTACAAACACCCCTCTGTCTGCATGCCAGTTGTCCCAGAGCACTCCTGTGATGGTGGGTGAGAAGTTGGGGAGCTCAAAGCAGGACTCTGTTGCCTGCAACACACACACACACACACACACACACACACACACACACACACACACACACACACACACACACACACACACACACACACACACACACACACACACACACACACGTATGTTACTGTAATTCTAAAGACGTTATGCCCCCAAATTAATGCTGAAAGACTGCACTTCAATCATATCTTGATTGCTTGATTTAAAACCCAGTGTGGTGTTGTACAGATGGTGGTGTCTGCTGCTTCTATTACTACCACAAAATGTAACACACAGTGACATTCATCTTGATGAAATATTAGTTATCTTATTATAAAGTTTCACTACAATATGCTCAGGTACTTTATGTGCTTTTTTATTTAGGTGAATATTAATACTTTTAAAAATCACTGACGTTTGCAGGGGAGAGCAGGAAGCCGCTGTTCTTGTTATCGATGAACACCAGTCGAGTGCCAATAACATCAGGGAACACTTTCCTCACACCAACTGAATGGCTGTAGCTGTTCACTGTCTCCCAGTCCTCCACCAGGACAGACACCACACTTCCAGACTGAGAAAAACAAAAATTCAAGTGATGTTAGCAAGTGACAAAAAACCAAACAAATAAACAAAACACTGAGGGGGAAACAGGACAAATATGACTGACAAGAAAAACACAATTAAACTAAAGATAAAAAATATATATTTAATGACTGACAGTGTTATACTGATGTCCCCTCATATAACTATGACATGTAGATTTTGTACAAAGGTGGGGTTTTTTCTCTGATCGCACTCACATCAGTGCCATAGTAGAGGAAATCAGCAGTGAGGGCGTGGCAAAGGATGCGGCCTTTTCTGTCATTGTCTGGAAAAAGCTTCATCTGCTTCTTCTCGTCCTGATCTTTGCCTTCAATCTAAAAACACAACACATATACGGAGGCCTGTAGTTTATTCATGAGATAAAACAAAAAAACGATGAAACCTGCTCGGTGATCAGTCACCAGATGGCTCACCACATGGAGCTGGACTTTCCCCTCAAACAGCGCTGCTGCGTAGTCAGAGTTAAGACACATGCTGGCTATTGTCCCCAAATACTCGATGTCCTTCAGCTTATTAAAACCTGAGACACATAGAGACATTTCAGGGACGTAGAAGGGCAGTGATTCACTCTTGGAAACCTGATTCACTGGACACACAAACACACACACACCTGGTTCCTGGTCTACCAGGGCGTAAAACCAGGCTCTGTTGTTCATCCCCACAGCCACATGGTACGGTCCCACTGCAATGAATGTGGGCTCTACTTCCACTTCTATCGTTACTGGACTCTCCTGAAAACACAGCAGCAGATTCTCATATTACATATTACATATTTAAAGAAATCCTTCCTCTGTTTAAGGGCTGCTGTGAGCCTGTATGAGTGCACTAATCCCTCGACTCTATTAAAAAAAACCCGGTTTTTAATCCAAGTTGTTTGAGTTCGTTGTTTTTTGCTGATTTTCTTGTTTTATTTTTCATCTTGTTGCCAGCAGTAAGCCACTCTCCTATCTCTGCTGTTTTTTGTTTTTTCAGAATAATAACTGATGATAATTATAAGAGAATCCGTGTTTGTGTGTGTCCTTACCTCCTCCACCTGGTTGCAGACAGTGACCTCCAGCAAGGAGGTGAGGTAGGCCAGCCGGGTGCCGTAGCTGTCGCCAAGAATGGGCAGCTTTGTCAGGAAGACATGGAGCGTCCCTCTCTGTGTGGAAAGTGCCAACAGCTGGCCGTCATCTGTCCAGCTCAGCTGATCCAAACCTGTAGGAGGAGACACAGCGGGATCCACAGTGATTGAAGAATGTAAGATGGACTATCTGGATGGCGGAAAAAAACCCCTAAAACACCCCCAAAACAAAACAAAAACAACAGCCTCACCTTTATTCTCATCATCCAGCTGAATTATACTGCTGATATCTTTGCGATCTGACAGCTCGTGGATTTTTATGCTGGAGCAGAAGCACAGGGTTAGATTTTTCCCATTTACAAATAATTAAAAAAAAATAAACAACACTGAAATGGCAGCCCAGCTGCTTTATTGAAAGTCTGTGTGCATCCTCGCTTGATGCTGGTGAGATGGCCACACTATTGAGTCCATCTTTACAGCTATAAGTGTGACACAGCTCATTCCCTCTCTCTCTGGATTTTTGTGGGGCAAAAAAACCAACAAAGTACACTTTTTTTTTAACATCACACGAAGATTCTGAAGAGTGGTGGTGTTTTGCGTACCTGTTGTCCCCACAAGACGCAGCCTTGTTCAGTGCTGTGGAGATGGCCACGCTGTTGAGACAGTCTTTATGGTTGTGAGCCTGATAGAGCTCATATCCTATCTCCCTGATGTGTGTGGAGATGACCACAAAGTATCCATGGGAGAAACCAATGAGTATATACCCATCACCATACCTACACAGTGCAACAAAGATGGCGAGAGAACACGTTTTACTGCAAATAACTCAAGCGTGATTACCAAAGCTTGTTGTGTGTGTGAACAGATGCAATACCAGCGGTAGGACACAATGTTTCCATAGCGACGCTCGAAGGCTAGCTCTATTGGGTTTCCAGGGTCGTTGATGTTGAAAAGCATCAGTATCTTCTTGTCCACAGAAACACTCACCTGAAGGGTGGAATAACGTGCACTTTTTCCATGACACATTTCAGACATCCTAAACCTTTTATCCCCTTCATAAGAAAAATTGATTTTAACTTTTCTGCAAATCCCAGCTGTCATGTTCAAACAGACCTTCTTAAAATTCATCTCCAGTACAGGTTCAATTTGAAACTAGCAGAAAGCAGACTCACTGTGCTCTCTCCTTGAGCTGACCTTTCATCCGTCTTCATCACCGAGAAATAAATTTCAGCAGGCTCACCGCGAACTGTTGTCTGGCAAAAGATCAGAAAGTACACTCGGTCATTAAGGCCTGCTGTGACTGATTTTTAGTCCAGTTCAGATTTAATTTGGCGTACCTCAGCCTTTTCTCCCTGTTTCCTGACTAGCTACTTAACATCCACCCTTCCATTGAATCCATTTCTGATGTGGCTTTAACAAACAGGTCTGCTCTTTGGGAATCACCTTGTTGGTGCAAAAATACTATTATGTATTATTGTGCATTATGTACTATTACATTATGCCTGTCACACTGTGTTATGTTTGGCATTTTTTACAGATTCAACCAAAGAAATTATGTGTTTTTGTCACAGGCGTATAGTAACAAAATGCCTAAAGATACAACTTAAAATTGCCTGCTTGCTAAGCTGTCTGTTATGTAAAGAATCAACACTGGTTCACACTTTGAGTTAGCCTTCTTTAGGCTTGAATGATCCCTTGATCAAATGGCTTAACAAACAAAGCACAGACTGAAGTGAAAATGAGTGAAAAAGCAGCAAATGTCCAAAGAAAAACTCTGAAAGACCTTCAGAAAAACTGGAAAACAATTCTTAAAGAACATTAAAAAAATTATAAGACATGAGGGCTGATTTAAGATTTTTGCACACTACTGTATTTGACTACCTGTCTGATGGTGTCTCCCTCATGATTGCTGATACTCAGCGTGTTGTCGTCACTCCCCAGAGCCAGCAGATTCTGGGAGCTCCAACAGCCACAGGTAATCTTCTTGCTATGTTTGCCTATCAAGTTCGGAGAGAAGGAGGCAGAGAATCAATATTACAGAACAGACTAAAGACCATTAAACCATCCAAGATTATATATACAGTTGTGTTGTGTGTTACCCAGCACAGGGATCTTGCGTGAGGTCTGCTGATTGTAGATCAACAGGTTTCCTTTGACTGTTCCGACTGCCAACAGCGGGCTAGTCTTTGACCACAAGATGAAAGACATCTGATCTCTGTTTGAAACCATCAACAATGAGAACACAAAACGTTTAGCTTTACTTATTTCAAGATTAGTGTTCTGTTGAAACAGGGAAAAAAACATATTTGCAGTGAAATTATGCAATGACTAACACTTGCATCACTTATTCAGCAATTAACTGTAGTAGAATGATGGGGTTTTATTTTCTCCCTCTGAAATGGTCGTACCTCATACCGCTGTCTATCTGGGATGTTTTACTGACACTGGCATCCCAGAGAAAGATGGAGCTGGATTTTGCAGCTATCACTGCCAGAATGTCCCCATCCTTATCCCAGTCCATCCCCACACAGCGTCTTACAGAGAAAGAGGAGAAAGGAAGTTATTAAGAAAACCTGAACATTCAGTGGTAATCAGCTAAAACTGTTAGATGACACAAAACTGGAATCTGAGTGATTTTCTCACACTTACCCTGGAAGGTTGATTTCAGTCCACTTGTGTCCATGTCGATCAAATATTTTCACTGTGTTGTCCTGTCTGTGTGATTGAAAATAAAGCTCAGTCGAAGACAAATAGCAGACTGTTACACAGCCTTCTCAGAGCTATTTTGTTAATCAAAAAGGCATACTCACCCTGCAACAGCGATATAATTACCAAGGCTTTTCTGCCACTTGTACAGCAGGTTAGATCCCGCCCAGGCTTTTTCAGCAAGTACAAAAACACTCTGTGGATTTAAACATGTCCTTATAGGTTTGTTTTTCCCACTCTACCAATTTTATAGGTCAAAATGAAGAGCATTATAACACAGCCAGAAAAGGGAGTCGCTCATCATCTTCTTGTCAAATCCAAGAAAATGTATCCAAGTTAAATTTTTCAGGGTACCTGGTAACTGATTGTTTCCCCAAATAAATCTGTTTTATTGATTAGTATCACTTCACATTTCTCACCTATTTGTCCACACCCCACGGTCTTCAAAGCCACTTATGTATGGGGAGGATGAATTTTTGGAGAGGTTCAAAGTCTCTCTCTGGCATAAGTTTTAGCAATTCAATTAAGTTATTTTTTCATGTTAGCGCCCCAACCTTAGAGACATACAGTACTAAATTTATGGAGTGCCACTTCAACGTAAAGTTTCATCTTATTTGCTTCTAAATACATATTAAAGCATCGTCTAGAAAGCTCCTTAATCAAAGTATATCAAAACATGTGCCAGCTAGCTAGGTGTACAACATACCCATGTACTGGATGCAACAAAATACACCCGCAGAAGTTACTTATAAAACAGAAAAGTGACAACTAACTTATTTTAACTTAGCTTAAACTCATGTCTGCGTTATCATTACAAAGATTAGCTCAGCAACCTAAAACATTTTAACAAAAACGCACAAAAAACGCTGTTTAAAAAGACGGGTGACAAAGGAGAAAGGTGCTATGGGTAATATTATTTTAGCTGTGAGTATAGAGATTTTTGTTATCATTACTGTGACTATGTTTGCCAAAACAGCCCGTTTGTTCGATTATTGGATAATACACAACGCAACACACATTTTTAGTGGACTTTGGTCGACGTTCAGTCTGTCTTCAGCTAACACTTGGCTAACGCTTGGTTTCTAGGAGGTGAATAAACGCAGTTAGCATCCAGCTAAACGTGTGGAACGAATGGAATGAGTGAACGAAAATAAAATTAATTTATTGGTACAAACCTTCATCGCGATGCTGTTTTGTCGTTAAATATTGGAAAGGACAGGTATTCACTTCTCAAAGCATCTCAGATTTACAGATATGTGTATGTATTACCCACAATCCTTCACTCTGAAGCGTTTGCGGTTTGGCGCTGTCATGGCAACAGTCAGCAGCCAATGAGGTTCTGTACAGATGAGAGCGATCAACAGGTTTCAAGCAAACACTGTAAAAAGAAGATGTAAAAGATAAAGAGGAGGTCTCATATTTAACAGTGGGTGTTGTTTAATATGGATTTGTTCTATATTTAATACACAGAATAAAACACAGATTACTAAATAATGGACACCGAAGAAAGCCGAAGGAACTGAAATATGTCTCTCCGCATGTGAATTTAGCCTTTGGCAGCAAATAATTTTAATGCTCTGGGCATTATCTCAGAACAGATATGTACTGGTTGCCCTTCATATAGCATGCAACAAACGGTGTGGATGCACTAAAATAAGAGGGAATAATTTAAGGCTTTACAGGAAAAGACAAATAATTATATTTTAAGAAATGTTAAATAGTGAGTAAGTCATTTTAAGTAGTGTGTAAGGTGTTCAGGCATTTTTACATGAAAGGACACACAAATTATACTATAAGTTATTTTAAATAGGGGATTATTTGTGGAAGTTCTCCTGTTCACAATGTAAATACGCTGTCCGTCTTGATGCAGGCTCAATCATCAAGGTAAGTAAATCTCCAAAAATTGATTCTGTTCATCTGGATGTAGCATATTTAAGTAGCGTAAATACGCTGTACTTTTAGGGGCATGACAATTGTATATTGATATGCATCGTGGATGTTCCACTATATAATTGTCCGCTTATATTACAAAAATAGGATGAGGACTGTTCTTGCTTTCCTACCTGCCCATGTGATCTTGTAATGATGAAGTCCAAACAATAAAATCAGCGTGAGTTAATCAGGGCTCGACAAGTGAGTGGGTGTTACAGTTAAAAGTGCAATGAAAAATACAGAAGTTAAATGTTCCACCTTGTCTCTTGTGAAGGATCTCCTTCACAATCAAGAATCATTGTCCAGATTCAAAATGATTTCAAAGTTTGTTGAACCAATGGACAAAGCTAAATCACCCAACATAAAGTCTCTCTGTATTTCATTTGCTCTGGGAATATAATTAATACATTATTTTAAAAAACAGGTAGAAAGTGAGCATTGCATATAGCATGAGAGAGAAAACAATTCATTTCAGTTCTGACAGGATTTTCTAATCAACTGCAATAAATGGCATGAAAAATTGTTATTATCCATCCATCCTTCTTCTTCTGCTTATCTGGGCCGGATCGTAGGGGCAGTATCCTAAACACAGAAGCCCAGACCTCCCTCTCCCCAACCACCTCCTCCAGCTTATATGGGGGAACACCAAGGCCTTCCATCCCTTTATGCAAAGACACAGTTCTTTCGAAACATCACAAAACATCGAATACAAATTAAACTCTCAGATCCAAAAAGTAGGTTAAGCAAAATTTGCACTTCAGTGCTTGCAAACACAAACTTGCTTCAGCCATCATAACTCCACTGACTTGGATCTCTAGAGTAAAAACTTCTTCATAGCTGGATTAACCAAACAGTAAACAGTACTGATTCTTAGGTGAGGATATTCACAGCATAACTGTTTAATACAGACTTGCAGCTTTAAAAAGAAAATGTAAGTAACACCACAAATTAATACCACTGGCCAGTTTTCACCTTTTCCAAGCAGCATTATTGTTACAAGTATCAAGCCCACCTGAAGTTAACTGAAATCATGCTTTCACCACAGATCCAGCAGGTGGCAGCCTTTCATAGTTTTTCTTTAAAGAACATCTCTTTCTACTCTCCAGGCATGCCTATCTGCATATCTTTGTCCCATTTCATTTCTGCTGTCCTCTGGGTGTTCACTGATGTCCTTTTTGGAAGTTAACCAATTTCAGTGCTTTTCTCAGTGCTTTACAGAATGACCCACCCGATATAAATTAGGAGAAACTTCTGCCTCCCTTGTGTTACCTCATTTTGCCCATAGGCAGAAAGAAAATGCTGATGACCTTCTGATGATCCGTGTACAACCCAGGCAGAGAGCTGGGATGAAATGCCAGCTGTGTCACACAAATATTCCTGTCTGTGCTCTGGCATGCTGAAGCAGAATACACCCTGCTGACTCAGATCTCATTAAGATGCACTGAAGGGAGCAGCTGTATGATTTTCAAGCAAAATGGTAAAATTAGAGCAGAGAGAGATGAAAAAACGAGCTGATGAAAAATGAATGAAAGTGTTTTTGCCAACGAGACAATGCGAGCAGAGCTTTTATGCAGGATGCGGTGCGTTAATAGAAAGAAAAAAGGAACTGCTGCACTTTACGAAATATAAAGAAAGCAGGTCTATATGACATAGTGAAAGCTGACAGATAATCACTGAAAATGACTTCCTTTATTTCCTTTATTATGTGAACCATTTCAGCTTTCCATCGTTGCAGCTGCGGAGGAAATGAGATTCTCATGGTATTTTTTTTCTGCTCCTTCCTCCTTATTCTTTCACAAAAAAATCCCAAATGAATATGTTTCTGCCCTCCAGGAATCATGCAAGTTTTATGTAGGTGTTACAAGTTGCCCTGAAAAGATACTTTGAAATATCTTTATGTTCTTTTTAAGTTTTTTTTTTTTTTCCCCTTCTTTTAAACAAATCTGATCCTGGAGGTTTTTGTCAATCCTGTGGTATTATTTTTTTCCCCACACTTTCTAGGCATTCAGTGTCTAGCAGAGCACAGGAGCCTAGCAGGAGAGCAGTTCCTTAAATATTCTATTTTTGGCAGGTTAATTGGTACTGAACCTCGGGCTACCCCTGCACGACAATCCTATTTCTCTTTTGCTGTATATGCATTTATTAATAATACTGATAAAAGATAAAAGGCATTATTACAGCACTACATGCAATCATGCTACATACAATCTTGAAACTGAGAATCAGTCCTAGACTATACAGTGAGCCCTTATCAAGACCACACAACCAGAATACAGAGCAATCCAAACACAACACATGCAAGACGGAGTCACCCTGTGTGTGTTGGATACTAGGAGGCAGTTTTGGCAGTCGACAGATCCGCGTCAGTAACCACTGAGATCCTCCTAAGGAGCTTTTTATTTTAGTGCATCTCATAATCTTCAGCTGATGATTTTTCTCGCCCCAGTGATCACGGATATGAAAACAGTCAAATTTCAACCCGTGGTGGTTTAAAAGCTCCAAATGCGACAACTGTGACAAAACTGTCACCATGATGTTGACTTGTAAACATCTATGATGAATTTTTAGTCTGCAAATCAATATTCTGACAGTGTTAACACAACAAAGTGCACTCATACACTTTCTTTCTCAAAGCTGCAATTAAAACGTAGGCAAAACAAACACGTGTAAAAATTTACACATCGAGTTTGCCGCAAAGTGATGACACCATTTGTGGATGAAGGATTGCACGAGTGCCAGCACCGTGATGACACCATCAGTAATGAACGCACCTTTTCCCATTTGTTTTCCCCAAAATGAAGAGGAAATTTGCTCTTAATTCACAGTATCTGTCATTTCCTTCTGTTTGTTCCAGCTCTTTATTGAAGCCATATAGTGCTTTTACTGGGCGCCACATAAAGGATTTTATACACACTTTTTATACACACTCACACCAGTCGGTCTCCACAAACTTTAGGGTCTTTACTAGAATTAAAAATACAGTTTTGTGGGTCTCACAAGCGCTTGACTGCACAGCATATCTGCTTTATTCTGCTGCTGCGTTGATGCAGATGTTGACAGATGTAAGTGTTTACCGGTTATTTCCAAGTGTAGGATGCAGAATGAAGCAGACCACTTTGTGTCTCCCTCTTGCTGCTGTCAGGGGAAATAGACTCAGGTGCAGTAAGGCGGCAAGACAAGGTCACCAGCATCATCTCTGAACGCCACCGGGAGTCGTTTGTCAGAAGCACTTATGATTTAAAGCTTCCTCTGCAATAAATATCAGAGTGAATCACTTGCCTACTGGTCACTGTCCTGAGGCTAAAATATCTATAAACTGCCCCCATTCCTCCTCCCTGCACACTTGTTCCACTCTGCCTCGAACAGCTGTGGCGTCTCTGGTTCAGTGTTTAGCTTTTACATTTGAGGAGCTGCACTTAAGACTAATGAGGATCCATATTAACCTCCAGGCACATGAAAATACATTCAGAATTGCACTTCAGCAGCCAAAAACCTGCACAGAAACCTTTGAATTGCAAAGGGCCTTGGCTGGAGTCGCACCAATGGGGGTGCTGTTAGAAATAAGAGCCAAATTTACACCACAGTGGCATTTACTGTGAATGTGACAAACGCAAACTGCCAGCTGCAACATCTGTAGCATAAACATGATTAGCTGTTGCTGTTAAAACGCCTCTGTCGAGCAGGGAAAAAGCCACGGGAAGTGGTAAATCACATCTTGACTTTAATGTATAAAAGACCAATGATAGCTACAGCAGCATATATTGTACATACATAATGTATTTTGTAAAAGGCGAGCAGCTGTGCAGTTTCCCACTGACCGCTTTTATTACATCGCTTCATCATCTGAATTCATGTTACAAAAAACAAAACACAATAACACACAGCATTTTCAGTGGGAAGTGTATAATATAGACACCGTAATGCAGTAAGACTACATTCAGACTTTATATTTATTTATGTACATAATATACAGTTATAGTTAGATTTGGAATGTGTTTTATGTTATTTTTAACCTCTTGCTGAAATCATACGACACAGTGGAGATGACACACTTCTTCTGCTGTGATCTGAAGAGAATTACTCTAAATAAACACCAGGCAGGTTTGAAGAAGCAAGCGAGGGTGGGGGAGAAAATAGAATAATGCAGCAGTGCATTAGGCTTGAATAAACATCAGCTCGGCAGAGGGGAATTGAGAGCCTTCGCGTCTCCGCTTTTTAGATGTCAAGCTGGCAAATTTGGGCGGCTTTTCAGTCTTCACCGGCTCCTGGGGCGCTTGGCTTTCAGCTGTGTGGTTAAGTGTGTCTTTGTGTGTGTGCGATATGTCCGTGTGTGTTTGTAAAGTGCATCCTGGGGGCTACATTAGCCCTACATCTGTCAGTTCAGAGAGGAAGCCTGTTTTGCCTCTCACTGTCAGGAGTTTCCTTGCTCTGCACTGGACAGACAGACAAACACACACACGCACAACATGACCAATAGGAAACAGACAGGAAATGCACAATTAAGGATGCAGCATGAAATTTTTGTGCCGTGTACCGGTAGGGAATCTGCTGTCAGAACCTTGCATTCCTTACGTTTCCTGACCCACAGTTTGTTCCACAGCATTCATCTGCCCCTCATGTCTTATGTTTTGTCTACAGTAGCATCGAATCCAATAACGCTTTGAACTCGACATCAAACAAAATATCGGCACCGGCTGAATCAACGTTATTAAATTCATGGTCTCATTATATGGTCTGTTGTTCATTTTTCTGGGCCTGAAATTGGGCTCTAAAGCAAAGCGGTGCAAGCAA
Source organism: Astatotilapia calliptera (assembly GCF_964374335.1). Taxonomy (NCBI): domain Eukaryota; kingdom Metazoa; phylum Chordata; class Actinopteri; order Cichliformes; family Cichlidae; genus Astatotilapia; species Astatotilapia calliptera. The sequence continues at coordinate 20,408,226 of NC_137427.1, read as the reverse complement.
ACGTGTGTGTGTGTGTGTGTGTACGTGCGGTGATGAAGTGGGAAAACGGGGATGAAGAGAAAGCAGCAGGGAATTGAAGATGTGGTGAGGGGAAGATTCTCATTTGAGATAAAAATATACTCCTTGCAATTTCTGAGCACCCAACACACACACACACACACACACACACACACACACACACACACACACACACACACACACACACACACACACACACACACACACACGAAATGAAGAAACCTCTACAGCGGAGGGAAAAAATACGGTAGCTGAACAGACCCTGTCTGTAAATAGCTGACCCTGTGGTCTGGGGGAAATTGAAAACAAAATTTTCCTGCAGGGATCAACAAAGGATCACAGTGTTATCACCATTATCATCTCACACACACACGCACACACACTTCAAACCCAAATATCCTGCTTAATGGACCTAGAGTTGTGCAAAAATGGCAGTTAAAAACAAATAACGAAGTCAAAAGTTGGACAATCTTCTGGCGCAACTTAAAGAAAAATAAAATATTAAAAAGCTGAGATAAACTTCATACCGCAGCATTGCAGAGGCTTCAGATGTGAGCTGATGCAACATGGAAGACATATGCGCAGAAATATTTGATGAAGCATGAAATGTTTTTGCATGAAAATTGTAGTTCCTCACAGAATCGCTGTTCGTGAGGGTGTGCTGATTATGTCAAAAGTCTTTCTTTCATCTGTCGGCGGGTAACGGTGGGAAAAAGCAAGGGGAAGAAGAGCACTTGCCAACTGCAGCATAAAAATAATAGGGACTATCTTAAAATAGCATCAGTACACAGCATCAGATACTGTTTGGAGAAACGAAGAGCGTAACGTGATGAGGCAGTTTTGACAATCTCGCTCTGTCTTCCACCTTTTTACTCAGCACAAATGGGAGCTGAAAGCAGCCGTGTAGATTTACACGTGCACGTACGGTATGTGTGGGACAGCTGTTCTGTCGAGCTCGGATAAACACTGCAGATTTCCTCTCTGCCATGTGTATTTCTGGCAGTTCACTTCTGTGGCACAAAGTATCGGGACGTGAGAACTTTATCGGAGAGCTACTGACATGTACCTGAACCCTAATCTGCCTAAAATCTGAAGGATTAGTCGGCATTACGCAGAGTAAAATGTGTCTTTGCTGAAGAGTGTTCGCAAACAGTTTTCTGGTGTGGCCGGAAAGACCTCTCGGTGTCCCCAGCAGTGTCGGCGGTGGCAAAGAGGAGGGTCTGCGAGCCATATGGTGAACAGTCTGCCATCTACTATGTGAGGTTGTGCTTTCACAGTCTGACAGCCACCACGCACGCGCCTGCCCTGCCCAGACACAGAGGTGCTACCTGCAAAGATAACAGGACAAACATGAGGAACACAGTCAGAGATGTGGATTGTTTATATAACTGAAAATTACTATTAAACTACTGACTTGCATTGTTTCATAGTTTTGAAAACGTTGAATGTAAAGACTGCAAATTTGGATACGGCTATATTTTTAAATGGTCTGCAGCTCACTTGAGCAATTATTTAATTTCATTTTAGTCTTTTGGGGGAACAAATTTATTGATTTTGGCTCAATAAAAAAAAAAAACAGTTTTGAGTACAAATGCTGTAAATAAATCTACAGCAGAATATCTGCCCCGTGCCCGAGGGTAGTGATCCAAAATAATGGGAAATAGACTGATTCTTATACAGCAATCTACTTACTCAAAGAGCACTTTTTTTAACAAGTGATTTTTATCTAACATTCACACACACAATCACACTCCAATCAATGCATCGGGACTTTGGGTTCTGATTGTAGGGGTCAGTATTTTGCTCAAGGATATTTTGGCATGCAGGCTGGAGCAGCCAGGAATCCAACCGCCAACCTTCAAACTTTACCACCCAAAACACGAGTCAATACCAGAAAAAAACAAAAAACTAACTAGAAACATGACTCTATGGGAATGATAATATCCTGTTTGACTTAAAAGTTTATAAGCACCTTGTTAACATATACAGATGGATAGCACACACGTGCTGATACACAGATGCGCACTCTCTTGACTACACCGAATTTACTAATGAAGACTACTTGATATAATTTAAAGCTTGAGAAAAAAAAAAAACTAAACAGAATTGAAATGACTTTGTTGGCTGCTTTAGGTGTGCTATTCTCCACAGTCTGGATCTATTAGGTGGTGATGGATGATCTCAGTGGCAGCCAATTTCAGTTTTACTATCAAACCTCATCCAGAGCTTACTTTTAAGATGCTTCAGCTGCAGTCTCTGCTGCCTCTGCAAGCCTCTTTGCAACCTACGGTGTCCCTATCGTGCTATTTTTGACTTGACTTGTGTGTATAGCTGTGCTCAGAAGTTTACGTACACTCATGGCCACGATAATTTTGGGCTATTTCGTTATTTCTTTCTGTTTTTGTTCCAGGGTGCAATGATTGTATAGCATACATCTTTAATGACTTTAAAAAACACTCAGGCCAGTGATGTGTGTACGTAAACTTTTGACCAGAACTGTAAATGCACCGAATGGGAGGGAGATCCCAGAATAGAGTGATGCTGCCAAACAAAAACTGACTGCAGATGGAAATAACCCATCATAGTTATTTGGAGTAAACGGGTCCTGAAAGTGAACGGAAGGAAATGGGTTATTATGTGACTGCAGGGAATGCATGCTGTTGATATCAACAGTGAGCCCAGCAGGGAGCAGAAAGTGACGATGATAACCGAGTGGTGGAGGTGGTGTTTTAAAGAGCATCAGTAAGTGGTGACAGCACAGCTTCAGGGGAACACAGTGAAGCTGTAACTGCAGCAGCAGACATGAGTCAACCACCTGAACCAGCTGACAGGTTTTTATGCCGAAATGCCAAGGTAATTTCTTCTAATATCATTTTGAACAAACGGACTCATTTCCACATAATTTATAATAATAAAAAAAGAGGAACAAAGAGAAGGCATCAGTGCTTATGTTTGACATCACTGTTACTGCACAGACAAACCATGCTGAGCCTCCTTTTAGCACCTATATTACTCGATTTGGCATTATTGAGACTGACAGATTTGTGCCAAAGCCAAGAGTGGAAGTGATGCCACTAGGATGGCACTGACAATACACCAACTGATTTGTTTGTTTAAGTCTCTGACAGTAGATACAGGACATATTTAATGGTCTCAGCATTTCTTCTCTCATCTGAGTTTGTCCTCGTCCCTCCCTGCCAGTCTGAGC